>NC_136784.1:100000-241030 GCF_947034865.1 Barbatula barbatula
ATTTACACTTTCAAACAAAACCTCTATCTACACACTAACCCCTATTGTGATTTGACTGGAATCACACACACAGAAAACATTGACGATAGCTCTAGATAACGTCTCGGTTACGTATGTAACCTCCGTTCCCTGATGGAGGGAACGAGACGTTGTGTCGACAGAATGGGGTTTGACTTGAGAACCTACCTTCTCTGACTGACTTGAACAGGCCAATGAAAATTGGCGAATGAAATTTGCATGCCGGACTCCGCCCCCGGATATCCGGGTATAAAAGGGAGCCGGCGTGCCGCATTCATTCACCTTTTGTGCTGAGGAGCCTGAGGATCTTGCCCCGACTGCTGCAGCGGGCGGCCAGTGTTGTGGCATGCAGGACACAACGTCTCGTTCCCTCCATCAGGGAACGGAGGTTACATACGTAACCGAGACGTTCCCTTTCTGTCGGTCTCTCGACGTTGTGTCGACAGAATGGGGTTCCTCGGAAAACGCCACAGCGCTGTGCCGCGTCACAATTCCTCGCGAAGCGACGCTGACTGGCCTGGGCGTGTCAGACGTGAGCGCTTAGCATGAATTGCAACCTTCCAGCGGAAGGGAAGGAGTCCAGAGCTTTCAAAAAAGATGGGAGCCCCTTCCACCGGCCGTCACGGACGGCGGCCTAGTTCTCTTAACAGCGAGAAGCCGCCCGGCACCGTAAGGCCACTGGGAAGCGTCATTCCCCCCTGAGGGAACGCGCTACGGAGACCACTTCCTACCGCAGGGAGGAGCTTAGTGGAGATTCACACACGGTCTCACCGGATAGGGGAGAGCACGTGGGAGACATGCAGACACGAGATGGTGTCGCGAGCAGGTGAAGTACCCCTGGGAGAGGTCATGGGCCATCGATTGAGAGCCATTCATGAGAAGACAACAGACGGAACCGCCCTGTGGGGGGGTTACTACGTGTGGAGCACTAGGCCTTGTCTGAGTCACTGCTAGAGCTCAGAACAGGCCAAGGGAGGCAGGGCTGCTCCGCCGAGCCCGCCGCCGAGGAGTGCTTAGTGATGGATGGAATGCCTACTCTTCGCCCACGTGGGGGGAAGAGGGGAGGCTGGATAGCACCACGTCTCACCTATGGAGGAGTGCTATCGCAGGCGTACGCCCACCGGCTGCCGGACTTACCTGGCGGTGCTTCGTAAGACTCTGGCTGATACCGGTTCCACGCGGAGGCTGTAGAACCTCGCGAAGGTGCCGGGCGTAGCCCAACCCGCAGCTCTACATACGTCTGCCAGAGGGGCGCTCTGAGCCAGTGCCCACGAGGAGGCCACACCCCTGGTGGAGTGTGCCCTCACTGCAAGCGGGCACGGGAGATCCTGTGATCGGTAAGCCATTGATGGCGTCCACGATCCAGTGCGCCAACCTCTGTTTGGGGACAGCCCTCCCTTGTGCTGACCTCCCAAAACAGACAAAAAAGCTGCTCAGAGCTCCAGAGGCTCTGCGTGCGGTCCAGGCAGAGGCGCAGCGCGCGCACTGGACACAACACAGAAGGGGTTGGGTCCTCCTCCCCAGAAGGGAGCGCCTGCAGGTTCACCACCTGGTCCCGAAAGGGAGTGGTGGGAACTTTGGGCACGTAGCCCGGCCGGGGTCTCAGGATAACGTGAGATTGACCAGGCCCGAACTCTAGGCAATCCGTGGCCACGAAAAATGCATGTAGGTCCCCTACCCTCTTGGCGAGCGCCACTAGGAGAGCCGTCTTCATCGAAAGATGAGAAAGAGCGGCATCTCCGAGGGGCTCGACGGGGGGCCTCTGGAGGCCCGCCAGGACCACATTGAGGTCCCAAGAGGGAACGGAGCGCGGACGGGCTGAATTCAGCCTCCTCGCGCCCCTCAGGAACCTAATGACCAGGTCGTGCTGTCCCAGAGACTTCCCACTAACTGGTCCGTGATGAGCGGCAATAGCGGCTACATACACCTTCAGCGTGGAAGCGGAGAGATTGCTCTCGAGTCTCGACTGCAGGAAGGACCGCACGCTCCCGATCGAGCATATCCGTGGGTCTTCTCCACGAGAAGAACACCAGGACGAGAAGAGGCGCCACTTCAATGCGTATAACCGCCTCGTGGCCAGGGCCCTAGCCTGAACAATGGTATCCACCACCGCTGGGGGTAGACCACTCAGGATCTCCTCGTCCCGTCCAGGAGCCAGACATGGAGGTTCCAGAGGTCTGGTCTCGGATGCCACAACGTGCCCTTCCCCTGAGAACGAAGGTCCTTCGTCAGGGGAATCGTCCAGGGGGGAGTTGTCGTCAGGAGCATTAGCTCCGAGAACCAAGTCCGGTTGGGCCAGTAAGGCGCAACTAGTAGCACTTGATGCTCCTCTTCCCTGACCTTGCACAGGACGTGCGCAATGAGGCTCACTGGGGGGAAGGCGTACTTCCGCTTGTCCCGCGGCCAGCTGTGCGCCAAGGCATCCGTGCCGAGGGAGGCCTCGGTCAGGGAGTACCAAAGCGGGCAATGGGTGGTGTCCAGGGAGGCGAACAGGTCCACCTGTGCCTGCCCGAACTGCACCCAAATGAGCTCGACTGCGCGGGGGTGGAGCCGCCACTCTCCACGGGGCGTCGACTGACGAGAGAGCGCATCGGCTGTCTGGTTCAGGTCGCCCGGGATGTGAGTGGCTAACAGGGACTTCGTCACCTGCTGGCTCCACAGGAGGAGGCGTCGGGCGAGTTGCGATAGCTGCCGTGAACGAAATACCACCCTGTCGGTTGATATACGCCACAGCAGTAGTGCTGTCCGACCGGACCAGCACGTGCTTGTCCTGCACGAGGGGAAGGAACCTCCTCAGTGCAAGCAGCACCGCCAACAACTCTAGGCGATTGATATGCCAGCGCAGGCGGGGGCCCGTCCAGAGACCCGACACTGCGTGCCCGTTGCACACAGCACCCAACCCTGCAGGGAGGCGTCGGTCGTCACCATGACGCGCCTCGAAACCTGCCCAAGAGGGACCCCTGTCCGAAAAAAGGTCATTGAAGACCATGGGGTTAGGGTGCGCTGGCAGAAGGGCGTGATCGGGACGCGCCTGCTGCCGGTGTGCCACGCACTCCAAGGAACTCTGCTCTGTAGCCAGTGCTGTAGCGGTCTCATGTGCATCAACCCGAGGGGGACCACCCCCGCCGAGGACGCCATGTGTCCCAGGAGCCTCTGAAAACGTTCCAGGGGGACCGCTGGCTGCTGCCTGAAGCCTATCAGGCAGGTCAGCACCGACTGGGCACGCTCGGAAGAAAGACGTGCCATCATGGAGACAGAGTCGAGTTCCATACCGAGGAAAAGGATGCTCTGCACAGGGGAGAGCTTGCTCTTCTCTCGGTTGACCTGTAACCCCAAACGGTCTAGGTGCCGGAGCACCAGGTCCCTGTGTGTACACAACAGATCTCGCGAGTGCGCCAAGATGAGCCAGTCGTCGAGATAGTTGAGTATGCGCACCCCCTGCTCCCTGAGGGGAGTGAGGGCGGCCTCCACGACCTTCGTAAAGACTCGAGGAGACAGGGACAGACCAAATGGGAGGACGCGGTACTGCTATGCCTGTCCCTCGAAAGCGAACCGTAGGAACGGCCGGTGACGAGGGAGGATGGACACATGGAAGTACGCGTCCTTCAGGTCGATCGCCATGAACCAATCCTGACGCCTGACGGACGTCAGAATGCGCTTCTGCGTTAGCATCCTGAACGGCAGCTTGTGTAGGTGCTTGTTCAGGGTACGCAGGTCCAAGATGGGGCGCAACCCGCCACTTTTCTTGGGGACAATGAAATACGGGCTGTAAAACCCGGAGTACATCTCGGCCAGAGGGACGAGCTCGATCGCCCCCTTCGCCAGAAGGGTAGCGACCTCGGCCCGAAGCACGGGGGCATCTACTCCCACTGATGTGAAGAGGATGCCCCGAAGCTTGTTTGGCGAACTGAATCGTATAGCCGAGACGGATCGTTCGCTCTATCCACCGTGCTGGTCTGGGAAGCCAACCCAGCTCCCAGGTACCGAGACAGGGGGACCAGAGGTTCGATCTGAGTCATTGCCCCCGTGGGGGGTGATTCGATGGCTGGCAGTACGGCTCCCTCGACGCGGGGGGACCCCGGGGAGGAGAGCGGCTCTGCCGAGGTGCCTGTCGGGCGATATCGCGGCATACCGCACCGTCTGACTGAGGGTGCTGGTGGCCACTGACAGTATACCCAACCGTGTGTCTCGCCGAAACACAACGTGGGGTTGCCGAGCACCGTCCTGCGGAGGGTGAGAGCGGCTGTGAGAAAGGCCCAGGGAGAGAGAAAGCTCTTTCTGCGAGAATGTGGGCACCAGGCCCTGAAAGGGGCCCGGCTGGTGTTGCTGGGACGGGGCAGGCACCGTCCCAGTCCGACCCTCTGGCGATGTAGTTGCCTGGGTCGGGCCCGGTGGACTCGATCTCCCTGGGTTCACCCCATCAGGAACGCTTCTGCTTCCGCGGAGGTTGGTGACGGGATGGTGCTCTCCTCTTCGACGTCCTTCTCCGGGAGGCCGCCTGTGCAGGGGGCGCTGGGGCCGGAGTCTGAGTCGGAGAGGGGCGGGGCTGCTGGGAAGCAGACGCCGCGCGGGACCTCGACGGACAATAGGCGGCCGGGTCGCGGCGGGGCAGGATACGCCCCCATCTGCTTCTTTACAGTCGAGAACAGCTGCCCTCGACCGTATCACCAAACAGCCCACCCTGCGCGATGGGAGCGTCAAGAAAGCGAACCTTCTCAGCGTCCCGCATCTGCGCAAGGTTGAACCCAAGGTGTCTCTCCTGGACCACTAGTGTGGACATCGTACGACCCAGGGCTCGCGCCGTCACCTTCGTCGCCCGAAGAGCGATGTCAGTGGCAGTGCGGACCTGCATAAGCCCCGGGTCGGACTTTCCCTCGTGCAACTCTTTCCACGCCTTGGCGTGAAGAGCCGAGGCAGCTTGACCCGCAGCGTTGTAAGCCCTCGACACCAGCGATGCCGAAAACTTTACAAGCCTTGGAAGGGAGCCTTGGTCGATCTCTCCAGGTGGCAGCTGTCTGCGGGCACAGGTGCACCGCGACTGCACGTTCCACCTGAGGGATGTCGACGTAGCCCTTAGCTGCCCCGTCATCGAGGGAAGTCAGGGCGACCGAGCTAGTCTGACGTGCACGCGCCGAGAAGGGGGCGTTCCAGGTCCGACTGAGCTCCTCATGCACTTCCGGGAAGAATGGTACCGGCGCCGACCGTGGCTTAGAGTCACGGCCGGTCCCCAGATACCACGTGTCCAACCGCGAGCGTTGGGCGGACTTACCTGGCGGTGCGCCCAATACTCGCGGCGGCCCGGGAAAGCATGGCTGACATCTCGACGTCCGCTTCATCCTGAGCTCGACCCCCCGGGGGAGGAAGCTCCAAGGAATAGACGATGTCGGATGCCAGGAGGTCGCCCTCCGATGCTGCAAGCGACATCTCATCGTCGTCACGCCCCGTGCGTGACGGAGGAACAAGGCGGCGTACCGCCTATTCCGGGACGGGCAGACGAGCGAGGCGGGGCGTGAACGGTCCGCGAGCCGGTGGCTGACGGATTGAGGCTCACGGTAATTCCCCGATCACCCTCTGTGCTCGCCGAAGCGGACGGCAGGGCTGATGCCACTGCTGCCGCAGAACGGGAAGCACTCGAGGTGGCGGCTGATTCTCGGAAGAACGCAGCTACCCGTGAACGCAACGTCTGAATTACCATCCGCGCGCAGTGACGCAACGTCTGGATAGCCATCCGCGCGCAGTGACGCAACGTCTGACTAGCCATCCGCGCGCAGTGCGACCAAGATGCATCCACAAACGCTGCCTCAGCGTGCTGGAGTCCCAGACACACGAGGCAGACATCGTGTCCGTCCCCTTCCTCGAGGAGTGCGCCGCACCCACGAGCACAGCGGGACATGCCGCGCTGAAGAAATATTAAGCCCTGAAAAGGGCTCGCTCTTTAGAGAGACGCTTTGGCAGTTGCCGAGACGCCCAGGGGAAGTCACAGGAAAAGGGACAGTCCGCTGCACCACGTCGTAAGACCAGCAACATGTAGATAATATCTGCAGAGTCGTCAGCATCAGGATGCGAAGGCTCCGAAGAACAAAAGGTGAATGAATGCGGCACGCCGGCTCCCTTTTATACCCGGATATCCGGGGGCGGAGTCCGGCATGCAAATTTCATTCGCCAATTTTCATTGGCCTGTTCAAGTCAGTCAGAGAAGGTAGGTTCTCAAGTCAAACCCCATTCTGTCGACACAACGTCGAGAGACCGACAGAAAGGGAACCCAAGACACACTGACTGACAGTGTACAAAACTCTATCTGTGACATGATGTGAGATGTGTTGTTTTTCCCATGAAAAAGTAAAGTAAGCGATTACTCAAAGTTTTTCTGTAATTGAATTACAGTTACTTCTGATGTAATGAAACTAAATACTTTATGTAATATACAGTATGTGTGCACAATAGTGGAAGTCACTTCTGCACAACAGTAATCTAATTACACTGTTGAATATGTTATTTAATTACTTTTTCAGAGTAAAGGCCAATTCATATCGAGTTTGTATGAAGAAACCTTATGTTGTGTCAATCACATTTACACACTGCCTCGTCCGTCATAAAAAAATTGGGAGTGGTTTTGATTTCTTGTGTATGTTGTATCCGTAGTAAGCAGTTTGAGCGCCGTTTTGACAATTCAGAGACACCATACAAAAAACGAAAAAATGCGCGTGTGTGTGTGTGTGTGTAGTAATTTAAAACCAGCTATCACCAAGTCAGTGTCAATTATTTACTGTAAACTGTCATTAAGACAGCTAAAAATAGAGATGATGCTGCACTCTGTTATTGTGTTTCATTGAAGGAAACTTCTTTAAATAACACGCGTGCACACACACACACACACACACACTGCAGTGACGCGATGAAGGTAGTTCAGACATCCGGTGGGCGACTCCACAGGACACCGTCACATTTATGAATGAACATTCACTTCCCACTGTAAATCTGTGCTGTTCACACACTTGCTATATAAGTTAAACTGATTGGTTATTTGTAAAGTATCAAATTATTTAAATAAATAGAAATAAATACACATATGTTGGCAACCGGTAGTTTCTCATTTTTATCTTTTATTTAAAAAATCTACAAAATTCCAACATTTCATTAAAGTAAAACAATTTGAAGTGTGGGGAATATCACATTGTGAAAAATATGTTTAACTGCAACCTTATGTCTGATGAGGTTTGAGAATACATGGCATCCATACAGAATTTCTCCAGATCCTTCAAATGTTGGTGCTCTTTCGTCTTCTGATCACCTCACTCATTTTCCATAGGGTTCAGGTCAGGGAACTGGGATGGCTGTGGCAGGATCTTGATTTTGTGTTCAGTGGCCATTTTTTTAGTTGGTTTTAATGTCAATGTGCTGATGAAAGATGTAACCACGGCCCATTATTTTAGCAGGGCCAGAAAGTTTGTGATCTGTTGGTATTGGATATAAAACATGGAGCCATGTATCTGGTAGATGTCCAGAATCTCTGGTGTAAAAGTAAGTCCACAAAAATAAAGATCCGGCAGTATATTTAACTGTGGACATGGGGAAAGTTTTATCCCTGTGTGCACCAACTGAAAATGTAAAATCTTTTAGGGGTGCCAATCATTTTGGCCAGGGTATATTAGAGAAAAACATATTTGTTTTGTATTTGTTGGAATTTTACTGTCAAATATTGTTTAAAATATGTTTTTGGAGATCAAATCTAAATTACTTTTAAGTGCAAATCAATATTTAACAAAGAAATCTATGTCATTTAACGGCAAACATTTAACATGTAAATTTCTCAAAAAACGGTTTCATTTCTCTTGGGTGAGTGGCAGTGCGATGAGTTTTTAGAGCTGTTTGCTCCAGGAGGGTTAGTCATTCACAGACTCCTGAAGTTCATGTGGTTTCTGATCAATATCATTATACTGTGAGACTTGTGCGTGTGAGACAAATGATGTCTTAATGAGCACATGTATGTTTCACACGACGCCTCCATTTATGAATGATACCTGCTGTGTGTTAAGGCACAAGGTCACTGCTCACCTGTGGGTTCATATCATGTGTGTGTGGTTAGTATTGTTTGTTTATCCCGGTGAGGACCTATTTAAACTATATAAGAATACAAAAATGTGTCTGTGATGGTTAGGCTTGGGGTGAGGTGTGCAGTTTGTTCATTATTAAAATCATTGTACATGAGGGGTAGAGGATCTTAAATAGCATTAGCATCCGTATAAAAACATTTCCAGAAAGAGACCACTGCATGTGTGGTAGTGTGAAACCTTAGTGTTTTATGTTTTATTACGAAGGTTCCGGAGGAGCACGTGCAGATAACTATCTTGGCTGACTTTCGATAAGCAATCACAGCAATCGTCCTATCAGCTTTATTAATAGTCAAGCCGCCTTACCTCCATTCTCCCGAATGTCTCCCAACATCCCCCCTCCATCCCGACTTCACACCAATAGCTGGTTTCACCTCAGCACCGGGGGGTATGCTCTGGGTTCGGGCACACACTGAGTACTCTCCCCGGTCTAGGGGCAGGTGTTCTGAGTTCGTGAAGAATCACCAAGCTCGGAGCCCTCGCCCCGGGACAGCACACCAAATATGCATACTATCCATCCCACCTTATTATCTGCGAGGCCAATTCGTGAAACGGGGAGAGTGGAGTGTCCTGAGAGGTCACCGTCTGTCTGAAGTCAAAAGAGCCTGCCAGACCTTTTCACGTGTGTGACGTATACTGTGTGTGGTATTCATGGGCGTTTTCAGGACTGAAGGAGTTCATTGAGTCAGTGTGAAGATGTCACATTAAATGCTAATGGAAGCCACCTACACGCCATGATTTCCTTCGTCTTCACCCATCTGTTATTATGAAGGAGAATCTCTTCACATGTTTTTGTGCTTTTAATGATGAGAAATGTCGTGTTGAGTCAGTTATTATCGGGCGTCTTTTCTTGTCTGTACAGGAGCAATAAACAGACAGTCGTGACATATAAGAGAAACAGGTTTGATTTGAAAGCAAAAGGTTTGCCCCATGGACAGAAAAACATCAGTTCCTTACCTGAAAGATAATCAAATCGGCTGAAAATAGTCCCTTGATATTTGACATAAATAACACACTGCGTAATGAAGGGAGAGAAATACACTTCGCAGAAAAGGCAAATTGCTGTCAATTTTCTTGTGTTGTTTTTCTATTTTTCAGCTGAAGCAGAATAAGTGATTGATCAGAGACTGCTCATTTCACTGGCACTGTTGCTTTATTTGTCCGCCGCCTTTAACATGATATTTACAGAAATCTCTGCTTTAATGAGCACTCATTTCAAGTCATATCAAACAGCTTATTTTAGATAAATGTGTTTGTAGACAGACCTGTAAACTGACTTTGTATTTGTGAGTCTCGCTCTCTTCAGAGAGTTTGTTTATTGCTGTTCATTTGCGCTCTGCGATCTCTCATTTTGTTATGTATAGTCCATCTACATTCGCCCAAAAAAACAGTTTGATTTGTTGTATTAGGATATTTCCTGTAGAACCTACGACCTAAACTTGTCGTCTTGTACACTACTCATCATTAGAACGCAGCAATACAGTAGATTTAGTTTAAATTAAATGGACACTTTAAAAAATGCTGGGACGGCACAAAGGGACAAACCCATCAAAAATGTATATTTGACCCAACAAAAAGTTAAGAACAAGCCACTATTATTTAGAACCATACGGCTGGGTTTGTCCTTTCACTCAACACTGGGTTGAAAATATCCCAGCATGTAAGGGTGTTGGCTGTTTGGTGATGGTGGGGACTGAGGCGAGTCTTTAAAGCAACACTTTAGAACTTTTGCTCACGGCTTCCCTGTGTGGTTGATAAGCACATATGTCTGTTTCCAGTTTGGAAAATAAGTTGTATAAGTTGTTGTATAAGTTTCCCCGTGTGCATCGTGATACGACTGAATATGTTGAAGGAATCTGATGGAATTGGTGGATGTTGTACTCTTTTGCAGGCAGGGGACGGGAGGGGCTGAGTTTACCGACCCCATCACAGAACTTACAGAGTGTTCTTAGTGTTCATTTTGTCAGTTATTTTAGTATTATTTTTAGTCTCACAACAAAGATAGTGGTCTGGCTTTTGTTGAAACTAGTAACTTTGTACTAGCACCTATTGTATTATTGCTCTTTTATGACATATCACTTATTGCTCCCTGAACTCTTTGTAAGTCGCTTTGGATAAAAGCATCTGCTAAATGACTCAATGTAAATGATGTTCATCTGGGTCTGGTGTAATCTCTCTCTACCTCAGGATGGGCATCCCGTGGCGGGGAGGAATGATCAGCGCAGCTGCATTCTGAGCTAACTGTAGTTTGTTTATTGATGATGCAGTAGTGCATTACAGTAGTCAAGTCTTGAGTTTTTCTGCGTCAGCAACATATAGAAGATTTCATAATTTGGCAACATTTGCAAGGTGGAAGAAGGCTGTTTTTGTGAAATTTGAGATATGATTTCCAAATAACAGGTTGTAGTCTAATATAACGCCTTGATCTTGTACTGTTTGTGTTGGTGTAACAGTACATCCTTCCATTTGTAGGTTATAATTTGCAGGAAATATTCTGTTTACATGTTGTTGTATAATGGTTAAAAATATAAAAATAGTAATTTTGCCAAATCACAGTGAATGTTGTCGATTGAGAAATGCGTTTTCATATTCCATTATAAGTATCTCTTTTACCAATAACCACAATTCAATGGCATGTAACATCATGTGCATAGTTTATTCAACCTCATCTAGCTTCATATAAGAAGGGTTTCCACAGAGGTCTGATAAGAGGATAGTTCTATTCATGGACAGCCATAGCTTAAATTCTACCTCAAATTACTAGCATCTTCCAGATGTCCGCAAAATATTGAGAATTCCCCGGAACAGACTGGTATAGGATGTCTATTCAGCAACCACAATCACAAACAAACAATGTTGTGGAGATTAACGCAGCGTATGGTTGCCAGATTACATAAAATAAGCAGAAACATTTACTTTTGACCTTTTATCCCTGTTTGGGGATCTGAACTTATGTCATCTGGCGAACGCAAACATGAACGCTCGTGGAGCAGAAGCTCGCACACAAATCTGTATCATTTATCTTCTTTTGTTTTCGAGTAAAAAGAGTTTTTGGGTAAATTGTTATTTTAGTTTTATACATTTTAGTCTCATAATTTTTCGTCAACGATATTGCGTACTGAAATAGTCTTAGTTTTAGTTTTATGGCCTTTTCGTCTCGTCATCGTCTCGACTTCGTCCTGGGAAAATAGTGGTTGACGAATATTTTTCCTTATTATTTTTGTTGATGAAATGAACACTTGTAGCAGTGGCAGTAGAAAGGTGTTGCTTTAACAGACTTTAAGAAGACACAGGACAGCCCTTTAAAGACGTTATGAGAATCTCTGTTGAGCACGTTCAACAGTTTTAAATAAAAGCTTCTTTGTAAACATCATGTGTTTGTCTTTGGGCCTCTAATGGGCAAAGAAAAGCTTCTTTAGCGATAAATGCAAACTCTAAAACCCAGTTGAACTGGTGGAACCATATTTTCTTTTGTTTTGTTTTGTTGTTGTTGTTGCAGGGAATGTTTTGAATCAAAAGAAAATGGAGAAACAAATGGATGAATGATTCTGGTTGTGTAATCTGTAGTTGTGATGAAACTTTCACCTCAATGTTTGATTGATTGAGCACCACATGATTATTCAGCAGGTTTGTTTGGAAAGTCTGTTTCTATGGCAGCACAGTCACTCAAGATTATGGGATTTCATCTCCTTCTGTTGCTTTGTTGTGGTGTGTTTTGGTTTGTGCATTCATGTGTTTGTGTGTTTATGAAAGCCTTTAACTCTGTTGTTTAGGAAACACTGAAAATGCAACAACATAAACACCAGAAATGAGCTTTAAAACACACAAACCAATTTATGTTTGCCAAATTAAGCTGTAACACGTTTTGTGGTGACTTGCTATTTCATATGCAGTAGAAGATATTTGATATGTAGCACAGACTGTAATTTTTAACATTAACATCATAACGCTGACAGTCATGCATCAGACGCAGTCTCGTCATATCTGTCCGTCTGTCCTGTCAATGAATGACTTCTGTTATCATAACATTAACAAGAAATGTGACTGGATCATCTCTTTAGGTCTGTCTGCTTTTCTGTGTGTTCTCCTCCTCATTGCTTTTAACTTTATCTGTCTGGTTTTTGAAAACTGTCTGTGATGTCTGTCTGTCTGTCTGTCTGCAGTGAATGTAGATTGAAGCAGTAACCGGCTGTTTTGGGGGATTTTCTTTTCAAACGCACACACACACTTTAAGGGTTCATTAGCACGAATCTTCACAGAACATTTTAACCGCGGCTTTAATTTACATGTGCATTTAAGAAGCACTTTCAGATTCTAAACGCTTCAGGTAAATTAAAACCGAAACAGTAAAGGTCTAAATTGATTTGCTTGATTTTCTGTTGAAGTGACTGTAGCTCATGTAGACATTAATGCATACACACACACATGCATACACAGATAAAAGAGAAGCGATGTGAAAGTGTGACTGAACTTTGACCTCTGATGGATGCTGATGCTGTCAGTCTGTTAAGAGTTTATGCTTTTAATACTCTATTCTTTTTCCCGCTCGCTGTCTTCCGTTGATATTCTAACACGCTCGTGTTTGTCATGGCCTATTGGACCACGAGATCTGACAACATACACATTTAACAGTGACCTGTGTCACACAATACAACACACATGCTTTAAATATCTGCAGGAGAAGGGTTTATACATTCAACATCAATGAGGTCATTTCCTCTGTTTTCTCACTTTCTTTGTGCATTATGTCTGTGCTTCACTGCCGTTTATTTTTAACTAAATGCATCTTGATGGAATTCTCACCAGCGTGATGAATCACCGGCGTCTCACAGTTCTCAGATAAAGAAACATCTTGCATGCTAAACCGCTGTTAACACGCTAACAGTACACTGCGCTTGTGAAGCGGATCCTTCCTATTATAGTTCTGTTTTAAGAGACACTGTTAAACGTCTCTTCACCAACAGTGGTCGAAATATATTTACATTTACATTGAGTCATTTAGCAGACGCTTTTATCCAAAGTGACTTAAAAAGAGTTCAGGGAGCAATAAGCGATATGTCATAAAAGAGCAATAATACAATAGGTGCTAATACAAAATTACTAGTTTCAACAAAAGCCAGACCACTACCTGTTGAGAGAAGAGGGTTAGTGTACGTTTTTGTCCTTTTCTTTTTCTTTTCACTTTTGTCTGTCAAGTATATATATCAATATCTTTTGTAAAATTCTCAGGGCTATAAAATAATCGTTCAGTCACTGCATTCGGTCTGAATGTCCTGCTGTACTGGTGGACGGGATCTTTTCAACACCTGTGTGTTATTGCTAACTGCTCATCGTAGCTTTAGTGTATATTCACTCCTTTTTGTACAAGCCCTCTGAAATGTCTTACCTCAATTTCCCCTTTAGAGTCCATCATCTCGCTTGTGTTATTCTTCATCTGTAAATCCCTGCTAAATGAAAAGTGTCTGCTAAATGAATTCATGCTAATTTTTGCTTTTTCTTTATGTAAGAGGTCTGAAATATGTGAGCATGAAGGACAGACAGAGTTGCCATTAAAGTGTCTCACTGAATTTAAAGTGAAGGTGAGTCAGATGGCAGTAAGACAGGTAATCTCTGCCTTGATAGGACAATTTACACAACACACACAGTCAAACTCACTGGAGCTTTAATGGGAATTTATGGTGTTTGAACATTGTAAAAAACCACTTTGGATAAAAGCATCTGCGAAATGAATAAATGTAAATGTAAAAGTAGCTTTTATAGGTTTTCGGTTTTAGTTACAGCTATTTTGTTATATGGTTTTGTCATGTTTTTATTATTATTAATGATTACATTTTTATGTTTCTATATAAGGTTAATTAATTTGTATTTAATTTTTTATTATTATTTTAGTCCTTTAAACCTATTTGAACTTATTTTCAGTTTTTCAAATCATTTTAGGCCAGTATTTGATTTGATTTCAATAAACAGAAATGTTTTCATAGATTGAATTGTACTCAACTTAAATAAGCTTGGTGAGATATGATGTTCATTTATATTGTGCAGCAGGCCTGTAGTTGTATTTCTGAACTTTATTCATGAAATGAGGTCTTGAATCTGCCTTCACTTGTGGCTTTTGATATGTTACTGGAGTCTTTTAACACCAAACAGCACGACAACGTGTATGTTTGACAGCAGGCTAATAAGTGTGTGAAAGTTATTTTATGGTCATTTTAAATGAAAGACAGTCATAGCATCCTCCTCCTCATTGAGTTCAAGTTAAATCCATGACATGTTCCTTTGGGACTTTCATTCAGTGAATGTGTGTGTTTCACAGATACACTGTGTTAAATGCAAAGTTAATAAGACTAGTGCTTTATATTAATATGGCATATTTTAAAAATGCACTAATTTAGAGAGACAAAATGTTTTTAAAAGTTGTATGTCAGTCTTTTATACAGATCAATGGAGCACTGCAGGAATACAGCCATATCAGTGGATCACACGAACATGTGACTGCACTGCCATTGGTGGTCCTCTTGTGACTCATTAGCCTCTGATCTCATTGGTGGAGACCACTGCAGCGGGTAATGTGAAGTTCATGAGAAAGTGTGTGTGTGTGAGTGCGTGAAAAAAGGGAATTATGGGACACCTGTTAGAACACTAGATACACTAACAGTTGATCACTAATGGCATGTGGGAGTATCTGAGGCACTTCAGTGATAGAGGACGAGAGCAACACAATAAATGATCTGAATAAACCATGATGCTAATGAACATCTCACACACACATGCTTCAGGCTGATGTGTTCGGTCCACTCAAACCACACACACACACACACACTGAGTGACACACACCTGTCAGGATACACTCATGCTGGAGTGACACATTCTACAGTGTGAGTCTAATCACATCATCCATTTACACTCTTACTGATGTTCTGAGTCCATGTCAGTAATCAGAGGTCACTGAACTTCGAAGAATCAGTCGTCCATCAAGGACCATTTTTATGTTTTTTGATGTGAGCATTTAGTTCATATCAGATCAGGTGTGTATTGCATGTTTGGAGTGTTTTGTATGAAGAGAGGAGACAAAGTGTGATCAGTGATGATTTGCCCTGCATTATGTTGGCTCAATTGCCCACCAGTGCAGCTGTTCTTGTGCCGGGGAACCTCCTGATAAATGAGACACGCTCGCTGATGAATCGATCAGCATAACAGATGGATGAGGGCGAGAAACCAGGAGAATGAATGTGTCTCCCAGACAGTTTTAGAACAGCCACGCGCGTGTGTGGTCCTTTGTTGCGTTTATGACTGTTTTCGTCATATGACAAGTTTCAATGAATAATCTCTATTTTTACACCGGCCAGAGAAAGCCTTCTTTCCCACAAAATGCTCTTCATCGTTCATTCAAGTCTCAACATTGTCTCTGATGATTTTACTGATATTAGGTTTGGAGCATTTTTTAAAGAAAATATCCTCAATGTTAGGTGATGAACGTGATGTTGTGTGATAATGGTATTCTGGTTTTGTTTAATAACATTGAAATACTTCTTCTGTAAAGCTGCGTTTCATTTATTACCTTACATTGACATCTATTCCTTTGGCAGACACTTTTATCCAAAGCTACTAACAAGTAGGAGAGCATATAATATTTTGTCAACTTTGTAAAAGAAAATATAGAAATAGACTTGATCAAACAGCTCAGGACTGATCCTGTAATGCTAAAGCATTTAAGAGTCTCATTCTGGGATGTCAATCTACAATGGTAGATGGTTCAGTTCAGTATGATTCACTTTAGGATTTCTTGTGGCTGGTTTGTGGGTGAAAGCATCACTTAAAACCTTAGCTGATGATCAACATCACAGAGAAAAACTCACTGCCAGTTCAGCCCAACATCTATTGCTATGGTAACTGCCGGCTGCATACACATTTGCGGTCATTTTCTGTCTGTAAGCAAGCGGTCAGAAATGTCATTGCTAGGCTAGGTTTTATAAGTTAATATTGGAACAAATCATTTTCTTTACTCTCTCCTCCATTCAACAGGTTTGGTTTCAAGCGATTATTACCGGTTCTACTCGCCCCGCTCTGCATGGGCCTCCAACCAGCGTCGGTCCGGATGGGAGACTAAAGACAGCAGTCTCCAGCGTCTGTCACCAGAGTGTCTCTGTTGGACGTGGAGTGAGGTTTACACACTGCACAGCTCTTCACTAGCTGGCCTCCGTTACACCATGTGTAAAAGGTTGTTAGTTTGTATAGCACTTCTCATATTATGGCCTCCAGGAGTGCTGCATTGTTGGGTTCATTTTTGAACAAAAAAACATCTGCTAAGTTTTCCTTTGCAATCCAGACAAACATTTGCTTGCAGCCTCTATAGAGTTCAGAGAACATTAGAGAACATGCTGGCTGTGTGTGTGTGTCTGCCTGTCTGTTATCTGGGCCAGAGGTCTGTGGAAGTCCTGGTTTTCATGGAGAATACTGTGTAAGTGGATACCTGTGAAGTTCCCGTCTCCATGGCAATGAGAAGTGTGTGTTGTGTGTCTGTGTTGTTATTATGAAAGCAGAACAGGAAATGATGTGGACAGAAGGTTAAACAGGTGCAGATTCGCCCTGAGAACACAGAAGAGCTTCAGCGACGCGACTGCCGGGTCGGGTCGGGTCATTGTTAATCTCCATTAGACATCCACTTAGTTCAAGCACTTCAACACAACTACTTTTTGTTTACTCGTCATTTATAAACGTTTGTTGTAGTTTATCTTCACTTTAACTTGAATTCTACTGCTCACTATAAAACATCAACAATTATTCATTCATTCAGTTACAAGTTTTCTTCCTGTCTGTATGTCAGTGTGTGTTTGTGTGTGTGTGTGTCTGTGTGTATTGTGAGAGATTTGTTTAATATTCATCATAGTTTTGTTTGGTGTTGATGATGCTTGTGATCGGTGAACGCCATGTAGCTGTATTGCTTTTGAATCAATTGTAGTGCATTCTGGGTTTTTTGTTTTACTTTCTTTCAGGTGAAAGTCGTTTTTATTTTATTATTATTATTTAGTTTTTGTTATTATTATTTTAAAAGTATTGCTTAAAAACTAAAGGCTTGTTCGACATCAAAGTTCCGCGAGAGTGATTTGAAACCAAACTTCTTATGGTTTTTAGAATCGCTTTCGCAGTACTTTGATGTCATCCCCCTGTTGGCTCTTGGGGCGCCTAATAACATAAAAGTCTCACCGGCGTAACTGAACTTATAAGACTGCAAGCTGACATTGGATTGGATGTCTGCTGTGAGCTGATTGGACATCTGCTGTCAGTTACTCATTGCATTGGATGTGTGACTGTCATGCAGATTTCAGTGATGATGCATAAGCAGTTTTTACCTCGCAGCTCTTTAATTGTTTGTGCTGAATGAAGTTGTTTATTGATGCTGCCAGAATCTCAGTTATAAAGAAGCCTGCACCCCCCCGCAGGAATGAGGACCACCACCGAGCGTCAACGTCACACGGACGGATTTAGGAGCTTGTTGTCCAAAAGAAGGCTGTATTTATAGTTATGATCATAAATGACACGGACGCATGGGTTTTAATGACAGATTCATGCTGTCGTTTTGCTCCTGTGGGCGGTGTAACACAAATAAAGACACTAAAGAGATGTTATCTTCATGCACTGTCAGTCAGGGAAGTGTCAGGCCATATCTGTTAGAGTTAAGAAGAGACATCCGTCCCATGAGTTCTGACCTGATGAGACTTCCAGAAAGTTCCCTAGCAGTCTGAATACTCTCGGCTCAATAACGCGTGGGCACCACAACAAATCCCACACGAGTCACGCCGGGGACTGAAGATCTGAGATCTGTGATTGCTTTCTTTAATATCAACACCACGACCTGTGATGTAGAGATACAAAGATAGCTCATCATCCCTCTCTTCAACACAATGAAGATATTTCTGCGGTAATTTGAGCCATGACTGTTGCATTCTGGGTAATTTCACCAGTGATTATGGGCAGATGTCAGACACCTCGAGACAATTATAAGAGGAGGGAAGAGTCACTTTAAACCCAGATCTTGGACCAAAAGGAACAGAAATGTGTCAAGAGAAAGGTTAAAGGGACTGTTCACTTAAATATGAAAATTCTGTCATCATTTACCAAACCTGTATAAATGTCTTTGTTTTGCTGAACACAACGGAAGGTATTTGGAAGAATGTCAGTAACCAAACTAAACTCATTACCCATTGACAAGTATTTATTTTCAATACTATGGCACTAAATGAAGGATGAGATCTGTTTGGTTAGTGTTATATAACAACATATATTTCATCATAGTGTCCCCATAAACAAAATAACTTTACAAAGTCTGGGAGCTGGAGGGCTGCATAATTCCGCTTGGAAAATGATTGACAGAACCATTTAATCAGGCTTCTCCCAAACATACATTAAGAACTTTGAACTGAATGGGGAATTTGCACGCGGAGTGATTTCGTTTTTCCGCTAAAATCTCAGCCAGCTCAGTGACATCAGGCTCAGGTTCATAGGAAACAATGGCGTTTTTAACTCGCTTTAAGATGCTTAAAGGATTACAGTCAACGAGGTGAGTCTAACTCAGACTATCAGGCTATCCATACAATTACAAATATGAAAAGAAGCTAAAGTCAACTTTTGCACTTACTTGATGACAAGGCCATATAGCAATGTTTAGTCGTAGTGATGCATATAGAGCTCCAGAGGTTTACGTCACACAATCTGAACGCCGCCATTTTGGCAGGCATTCAGGGAGACGCTAGAGCGACTGTAGCATTGGTGTTAACAGTGGTCAAACAATCATTTTAAACCAGGCTGTGTAAACTTTACAAATCATACTGTTTTAACATGATGGACAGCTGCTGTGCCCCAGGAGGCCAGAAACAGTCGGGGGAAAGCAAAGGGCAAATAATTTGATCAAATTCCTAAGGATCCCGAACCCCTGATAGTCGATTAAATGGTTAACTGAAATAAAACCTGCTTACCAACACACATCACCGCTAACGTTATCTCTTCCTCTCTGTCGTCATGCTTCCATATCTGAAACAAGACACATAAGAACAGCACTGGCCTAGTCCAGCTGTGGGCTCCTAACACAACCCCACCACCCATGGCTTCAATGGAGGGTCATTTCATTTTTTGGGAATGTTTAACATGCAAGATCAGTTATTCAGCTATACTGGCTACAAGCAAGGGCAGCCAGGGTCCATTACGTTAGCTAATAACACAGTTGACTTTCCCTTCCAATGACGAAAAAGCAGGTTAAACCCAGCAGTTCCTGTTTCTCTGTTCTCAAAGAAGCACCTGATGTCCGTATGAAGAATTTTACACCCTCAAGTGTTTCTGTTACCTTCTTAGAAAGCTTTTGGTTTCACAGTTAAAGTAAAAATATCAAACCTGTGAAGAAATATTATTGTTGTGGAGCTAAAAACAAAAGCGTGTGTGAATCTGTGAATGACGTAGACAGAAAGAACACACTGTGTTTCTGTTCATTTAACACACGACTGTCCTTTCATAAGAAGAAATAAGAAGAATGCTTTATCATGAGACTTTATTTATTTCACCTCGTGTTGTGAAGGTTGTTAAGATGTTGTCAGTGGTTTCTAGATTACTCTCTGTAATATTCTGCTCTGAATGGAAGTCTATGTTTGACGTGAGGTTCATGTCATAACTGTGATGGATTCATGAATCTGCGGACTGGATGGAGATGAAAGTGAAGAGCATCCATTCATTTGGTTTGTCTGCTGCTGGCTTTGTGTACCAGTGCATTGTGGGATTGATGCGGTATGATGCTGAGTGCAGATGTCGACAGCATTAACATGAGAGAATCTGTGAAGAGTTTGTCATTTCCTCACAGCTCTCAGGTGGCAGGAGCTGAAGTGGAGCACCACTGGGGCCCACTGTGTGTGTGTGTGTGTGTGTGTGTACTAGCGGAAATCGAAGGTAATTTTTAGTAAGATTTGTGCTTTTGGGTCTAATGCAGGTTATATTTGTGTCATCTGACTCACTGCAGCTCACAATGTGTTTGTAGCTCTGATAATAGAAACCTCCGCATATAATGACGTTTTGTGTGTGTGCGTGTACCTTCTTTACTATATTTTGGAGAGAATTTTTAACTTTTCCTGTTTTGTAAAAATTCTATAAATATATAGCAAATAATTTAATTTAATTAAATGTAAAAATGCAGAAAAAGACTTAGGGTAGTATTTAGTTGTGTGCACATGTGTGCATGGTTGGGTGTGTGTGTGCACGCGCTTGCGTACGTGTGAGTGTGAACTTGGTTTGTATATGTTAGTGGGAACCTAAACCTGAACACACACCAGCTCATGGGGACTCGTGTCACTGTGGGACCATATCTGAGGTCCTCACGGCACAAAAGCTTATTCATTGTACAGAACAATCACTTTTGAAAATCTAAAAATTCTAAAAGTTTTCTAGGATCTTTAGGTTTAGGGGATAAAATATACAGTTTTATCTGTAGTTTCAGTAGTCATGTTAAAGCGGTAACAAAATCAGCATACTACCATCTCAAAAACAAGAATGCAAGAATTAGATATTTTGTTTCCAGTCAAGACTTGGAGAAACTTGTTCATGCCTTCATTGCCAGCAGGGTGGATTATTGCAGTGGTCTTCTCACCGGCCTTCCCAAGAAAACCATCAGACAGCTTCAGCTCATACAGAACACTTCTGCCAGGATCTTCTCTAGAACCAGTCAAGCTGAGCATATTATACCAGTCATTAGATCCCTACACTGGCTTCCAGTTACCTTTAGGATTGATTTTAAAGTACTGTTACTCATTTATAAATCACTAAACGGCCTAGGAACGAAATCCATCATACAGATATGCTCACAGAATATAACCCTGTCAGACCACTTAGATCATTAGGATCAAGTCAGTAAGATATACCAAAGGTTTACTCTAAACAAGGGGAATCCGCTTTAAGCCTGTAGCTGGAATCAACTTCCAGTTGTTCAGATGTGCTAAAACATGATCAACTTTTAAATGACTCAAAACTCATTTACTGAAGGAGCACCTGCCTTGTCCCAACTGACTGCACTATATTTAATGTATAATCAGTTTATTCTAAACTGTTTTAATTAACTTTAAATCCAGTTTTTAATATAATTAGTTAAATAAAGGTTTTTATTGCTGATTTATTGCTATGATTATTTTAGATGATTATTTTAATTATTTTTATGGAAAGCCATTTGAATTACCATTATCTATGAAATGTGCTATATAAATAAACTTGCTTGCCCTGTATAAAGGTTTACTGAATAAAAATCATTACGCCGATGGACTGTCCCCACAGAGATAATAAACCAGACGTGCGTGTGTGTTTGTACTGAATTCTAATCACATTTACATTTATTCTTGGCAGATGCTTTTATCCAAAGCGACTTACAAGTAGTTTTTTACAGTGTCACATTACTGCAGAGCAATCAGGGGTAAGGTGTCTTGCTCAAGGGCACTTCAGTCATGACCTGCTGACACTGAGATTTGAACCTGCAACCTTCTGATCACAAGCCCAACGCTCTAAACACTAGGCCACAGCAGTTTATGTTGCAGTTTACTCACTTGCGCATTTTGCTATAAACTAATAAATAATTATCTTGAATAATTCTGCATAGTTTTTGCATTCTTAACTTATGTTATTCAGTGTTTTTTGAAGTCATTATCATTTAGTCTATTTAGTTTATTTTGCATTCTAGATATCATAAACACAGTTAATAACCCTGAACTTTTTTGTATATATTTTTATCCTAATAAACCTCACTAGCTTATGTACACACACAAACACACATCTCATCAGCAGTGATTTTGGATGTGACTTTTTAATAAATAACATAAAAACAAGTGCTGTATTTGGCCCGCTGAAAATGAAAATGTGAAATTCAATATGGAATTATCTATTTTAGATGTATTTATTATGTGTTCACTGTAGTGCTGATCTGAGCCCTGTGTTTATACACACACACAGTCTTTCCAGCAGCTCTGATGTATAGTGTTTTACTATATTAAAAACACTTTTTTTGTTGTTGTGCTGTTTATTCAGATAAATCATCTTTTCACACACTCTCTGTTTGTCCATCTAAAGTTATGGACACTGGTGTTGAATTTGTTGGTTGTGACATCACTATTTGACCTACATTTTTAATTCCCAATTTCTATGTGTCAGAGGTGCTGGTACAGTAAGTAAAGTCTGTCAGCGGATTTTTACAGTTGTTTTTCCTCAGTAACTTGATTACTGTGATATTTTTCCTGCATGAAGTAAATAGTAATAATAATAATGATGATGATAATGTTGCTGTGAGAGATGCTCTGTAAGAGGGATTGTGATGACACACTGCGTGTTCTGTTTCTTTGTTTTTCTGTACCATTCTGTGTGTTTTTCTTCCACAGACTGCAGCGCTCACACACACACACACACACACACACACACACACACACACACACAGAGAGAACTCAGTGAGAGGAGGCAGTGCTGACTCATTCTCCCTCACCTCACTTCCTCACAACCATATTTGGTCTTACAGGAAGTGCAGCTAACGCACACAGACCCTCTCTCTTTCTCTCTTTTGTGTTTCTTCAAGGTGTATCCTTGAATCTTGATGAACCCTGTGTGCGTGTGTGTGTATGCATGTGTGTTTAGTGAAAAAAGTCATTTCTATCAATATTCCTGTTTTTTAATAGATTGCTGAACGAATCTCACATCCAGTTCTGTTCACTCACCGGATCACATCTGGGACATAAACACAAACTGAAAGGGGTGTGTGTGCGCGTGTGTGCGTGTGTGTGTGCGTTTTCACTGACTTCAATCGTATGATCAGAATATTTTTCATAACAATTCAGTTTTTGTGTTGTACAGATGACGTTAAAATATATGAGTGATATGAGGGTGAGAAGTGTTTCATTTCTTTATATCCTCAGAATATTCTCTACTCAAGTCTTATGGGTAAATTTTGTGCTCACACTCCATTCCACGAGTGTGTCTTTGAAGACAAAATCTCCAACACAGAAATTGGAGAAATTCACTAAAACAAAAAGTAAATCAGTTTATGTATAGGAATAATAAGAGTGAAAATCTCTACTCTTCCTAAAGAGGAATTTGGTTCAACGTTTGATTTAACATTCTCTTATGAGGTTCTGATGTTTAAATGTGTGTTGTGTATATACTGTATATTTCTGCTTTATATATAGTATCGCTTTCATTTGATTTTGGGGCTTCTTTTTTCTTTTTCAATGTGTTATTTTTATATTTTAATAAAGTGTGTTGAAGTGTCTTTGTGAGCCGTGACACTGAAACATCTTTATTTAGAGCAAAGATATGACAAAAACATCCAGGCCAAATGAGATCTGGGTTTGAGGGGATATTTCCCACCTGTAAACATCTGCAGGTCACTGTGACTGTGAATGACACACAGTTGAATGAGATAGAGAGAGAAAACAGTTAATTCAGTGTGTAAGAATTAGAGGACTTTTCTCCACTTCTATTATCAGTTTTTTGACGCTGTTTGTGTTATACATTAATGCTGCACTTAATCGTTTTTAATGTATATAAGCCCAGAATACCAGTGATGCTAAAAAGACACAATAGATATTTTCAGTGCATCAGCTGGAAAGACAGAAAAAGCTATTTACTGAATTTCAATTTAAATATAAAGTTGATCAAACTTTCTCAGTTCAAATGCGTGTTTTAAAACTATACTGTAAATGTTGATATTTCAATAAACAATCATGCGAGGAGAGAAAACCTTGAGTTTTGTTCATATGTGTGATTGGATGCTCACCATCGCTCTGTTTTTGGCTTGTAGGACTCTTGTTTGGAGAGCTGCGGGCGGGCCGGGCCGAGCGGGCCAGGACTACCTCACAACTCATCCAGGAGTTCCCTGCAGTGAGTGGGCTGTCCTCTCTCTCTCGCCCACACACACTGAGTCATCCTCACTAGATCAGATCCCACACATGACAAAGTTTGTTCAACATTGAAATGTAATGTTTATGATCTCTAGGAAATTAAATGAACTGTGTTTGGTCCCGGTAAACCAGATTTCCCCACAAAGTGATAGTAATGTGTGTGTGCGCGTCCAGGCTGGTCGAGGGTGACCCATAGAAAGTTCAAAGCTCTCTAGACTTTGCCCTAAATTTTCACTGTAAGTCAGTCTGATGTACACACATAGAGTCTGAACAAACTAACTGTTGTTTCACTCATAAAGTCTGTTTCCATGTCCATTATTTTCATGAATGGGCAAGCAAAATCTCTTTCTCATAAAATATTCACACATCTGACTAGCTTGTGATTCTCATCATCTGTGTTATACATTTACATTTAGTCTTTTAGCAGACACTTTTATCCAAAGCGACTTACAAAGTCGAATAGAAGCGATATGTGCAACAAAAGAACAACAATGCATAGGTGCAGAAAAAAAGCTCTCAGTTAGCCGACCACAGTGTAGAAAGAATTATATTTTTTTATTACCATCAATACTTCATTTTATTCATTTATGAATTATTAGATTTTTTTATAAATCAGTACAATAGCAGCACTACAACTGTTAGATTTAAGATATTATCTTTATATTTCCTTATTTTTTACATTACGTTAGTGAAAGGGTGCATAAATGCATTTAAGCTTAATTAAAGCTCAATGGACTTTGAAAGAAGCTTTGGTTTCCCCTAAACTAAATAATAATTGTGAAATGTGCTAAGTAGATAGGGTCACTTTTCACAGATATCTGAGATTTAGCCCGTTTATCGCCCTCTAGTGGTCGCAGTGAGCTATGAACCCAACCTCCCAACAGGCACATATAACCACATACTGAATAACCCGAAGTGTACGATGGGCTCACTTTATCTGGGGTCACATTGAAGGGGAAGCTCATGGCGCGAGTCATTGGTACAGAGAGGTATGCATTAGCCTGTGACGCACGTGCTCGAGGGGTATTTTCCTCAGGTTAAATCTTCATCTTTCTGTGAGTGTTTCTTTCAACTTCAATGAATCACTCATGACTGAATAAAGCGTTTCCTACCTGTACTTCCGCTGACTAACACGCATATCACACACACACACACACACACACACACACACACACACACTTCGGCTTTATTCTCAAGTTTACGAGTGACAGAGAGAATCTTGTTCGGCGCTCGCGTGGGGGCAGTTACTGACCCGTGCAGATGTCGAGGGCTATTTGTCAATGCTGTGCTGTCATACGGAAAAGGAGAAACACGATGGTCAGATGGTTTTTTCTATGACTTCATGTTTGAGAGGAATCCGCCGACTCTCCCGCCCGCGCGCGGCTCTCCTCTCCTGGAGCTCCCACTGGCCGCGCGCGTGTTTGAGAGTTTGCCAACATGTTTCATATGACAATTATAACGAGAATAAACAAGATACAAAATGTAATTCAATCAAAAAGTACAACACCAATCCCCCCCAACACCATACCTAAAGAAAAAAAGCGTTTTCAAATTTTAGTTAGATGTTATTATTTAAAGATAGGGTGTTTTGTCATTATATTACAATTCGATTGGTTTTACGATGTGTTCATACGTGTGTTTTAATCGTGTTGTATTGATGGGTCGGTGTGGGTAAACAGGTGTAATGATGTACCGGCCGATATGAATGTTAGTCTGGGGAGAGATCAGACGCTATGATGATGTCTCTCTCTCTCTTTCTCCCTCTCTCTTTCCGGTTCTGCGTGCATCTGTACGCGCGCACGCACGCACACACGCACGCACTCACACTCTCCCCCGCGCGCTGTCTCATTCACCGGTGAGCGCAATTCACGCGGGTGGAGGGGTATATAAAGCAGCGCGAGGAGGCCACACGCTACACTCGGACTGAAACCACTTCAGACCACAAGCAGCAAGACTCCGAAGCCGAGAGTAAAAGTACCAAGCACAGACCGAGCGCGCTGACCTGAGCTGCGCGTTTATTCTCCTGCGTCGTCTCTCTCTGGAATATCTGCAGAAACAGACGCAGAGGTTGGTAGTAAACTCTCTGGAGTTTGATCAGAGTCGCTTTGTTCCGTTGCGCTTGTGGAAGTGAAGTGCGCCGAAACGTGGAATACGCCTGGACGCGTTTGAAGCTGTTGGATGGACTGCGCTTATTAAAGACTCTACAGTGACTTTAAACAGGTAAGACAAGTGGGAATGTCAACGTGTGTTGTGAATGATAAGACCAGCGTTCTGTTCAACTGTTGCTGCTTTGGAGAGGATGGACGGATGGTCGCTGTCCGCGGTGCTGAAGAGTCTAAATATGATGTGATTGGAGTTGCTGTTCGCTGTTGTTTGTGCGTTGTCTGTATATTCATAATTGTCTTTATGTGTAAGTTTTTGTTATTAACTGAAACATCACGTCCACGCATGTTAGTTCATAAACTCTGGAAGAAAACACATTTTCCTTTATGTATAAAAGATTACCGACAGGTTATTTAAATGTAAGTAAAGTTAACAATCTTTCCGAATGCACCGAGTGAAGAGAAGTTCAAAATTGTATTGCTAGCGCGTCGACATATTCGATGTTGAGATTATGAAATAATGACTGTTGTTATCTGTAGTTATTCATGCGCTTTGTTGTGTGTTTTGTTTGTGAGATTGATTCCCATTTCCTCGATGTCTCTGAGTTTCTCTGATAATGTCTAAAGCAGGTGCATGTTCCTGCGTTCACATTTCAACATTCACAACTGAGTTAGTTTGTGCATATACCAGCAGTCTCATGTAGTAGTTTCTGACCAGTTAATGTAGTCAGTGTGTATAGATTAAACACCACGCTGCACTAATTGCACTCTAATGCATTTAAATGCAATTCTATTAAGGTTTTACTCTCAATATGTGTGTGTATGTGCCGTATTCTTCGGATGGCAACAGTTGTCTCAGAAGCAGATCTGAGCCCACAGATGGCTTGGCACGTGTTTGGAAGAGCTGTGTGTGTGTTTCAGACTTTCCCAGGATTCAAAACAAAGCCTCTGTGTTTGCTCAGATCACATACAATCTGATACTCATCTTAGGATCAGACCTACTTAAAGAATTGAAGGGTCCTGTTGCCCATGCAGTTCCACATCCACTCATTCAGACAGACTTTGTGTATCTGTCTGTCTGTCTTGTTCTCTCTTTCTCTGTCTCTCTCTCAGTTTCCCCTTCCTGTACTTCAACTCTCTCAAATATCAGCCGTTTCCATAACAACCAAAATAATGTGTTATTTCAGCCCACCGGTCGGATAAATGAGAGAAAGAGAGAGGATGAGTGACAGAGCTGAAGTACTCTCAGTAGAGTTAATGGTTTCCGGTTTCTCACATATGTGTGTGTGTGTGTGTGTGTGTGTGTGTGTGTGTGTGTGAGGCTTTAAAACAGAGTAAAAATTGTTGTTTGATTATTTTGTAGTTTTTTAGGACTGCTGAGCTTTAGTTTAGTAGCCGTTTCTATGAGGGAAGTGAAGATGACAGATAAAGAGCCAACAGCTGCTCTCTCTCTCTCTCTCTCTCTCTCTCTCTCTCTCTCGCTCTCTCTCTTGAATATCTTTGAGTAAATGGGTCAGATGTGCCGGAACACAGGGCACATCTGTAATGTTCCTCGGTAGAGAGAAATTAAAGCGCTGCTTAAAATGCACAGCGATACTCTTAACACAGGAGGTGTGTTTCACAGGCACCTGTAGCTATGGCAACAGTCAGACTTTTACACAGGCAGAGAAAGTTCTCCGGTCTGTCAGGGCGGGGCGAGCATTCCTGCAAAAACTCTCTCTCTCTCCAGCGCTGAAAGCTCGTGGGCGAGAGCTGAGTCTTTGTGGACGTCAGTTTGACGCAATCAGCTGCGCCACGTGTCAAAGCGTGGGAAGGAGAGAACTGCAGGAAGAGAGATTCCTGTGAAGGGCACAGTAATTATAGTCTAAGTGTAATAGCAGCGTGCATATAAGCGCTACCGTTCTGACAGCACTTCTATAGATATGATTCACAGTCGTAATAAAAGCTAGTCTGTCTTCCCTGATGAAACTCACTTCGTCTTCTTTTTCTTGTGTTGCAGACATGCCCACTTCAATCTAGTGAAGAATCAAACTCTCCATCTACATTAAAACATACTGAACAAATCAGACCCTGCCAGGTCGAAAATCCTCTGAACCACGTCAAAGGGTCAAATCACATCAGTCCGACCGTCCTCTCTAAGACAGAAGATGGAGTGGTGGTTCGTCTCGTTGGCGTTGTTCGTGTGCATGTGTGTGGCGTTCACCCCCGGTTCCTCTACTCCCTCCGGGCCGGCCTCTGCCACCTGTGCCACCCTTGAGCAGAGCCGCTTCTTTGGCGTGTTCTCCTCTAAGACCGCTTTGCCGTCAGCTCCCTGCTCCTGGACCCTGCAGAACCCCGATCCTCGCAGATACACCGTCTACATGAAAATCACCAAGCCCACCGAGTCCTGCACCCCACGCCAGATCCGAACCTTCCAGTTCGACTCCTTCCTAGAGACCTCGCGCACGTACCTGGGCATGGAGAGCTTCGACGAAGTGGTGCGGCTGTGTGACGCTTCCTCTGCCGTGGCCTACCTGGAGTCCAGCAAACAGTTCCTGCAGTTGCGGAAGGTGATGCCACGTCTCGGTATGGGGCCCGTGGAGGTGAACGAGGAAAATGACGAAGGAAGCCAATTCAGTGCTGAGTTTCTGGTGGTGGGGAAGAGGAACCCGAGCATGCCAGCCTGCGAGATGCTGTGTCAATGGTTGGAAGATTGCCTGGCCACCAGTACCCACGGAAACCCCTGCGGTATCATGGCGACACCCTGCCAGTGCTGGGAGCCGCCCAAAAGGAAGGCAGGTGGCTGCTACAGGGGCGGAGTCTACATGGAGAAGTGCACGGCCACTGCTAGAGACAGCAACCGAGATGCTGAGATCATGAGTAAGTGTGTTAGATGTATCTTTAAAACACACACACACACCTGTATGTTTTATTATCTCCGTGGGGATAGTCCATAGGCGTAATGAGTTGTATACTGTACAAACTGTATATTTTATCCCCTAAACCTAAAGATCCAAGAAAACTTTTAGCATTTTTAGATTTTCAAAAATGATCGTTCTGTACAATTTATAAGCTCTTGTGCCCGTGGGGCCTCAATTTTTTTTGTCCCCACAGTGTCACGGGGCCCCATGAGCTGGTGTGTGTTCAGGTTTAGGTCCCCACTAACATATACAAACCAAGTCCACACACACTCACACAGGTTTCAGTGGCAGTATATTGGATACTGTTGCTGGAATCAGATTGTAAAATGAAAGCAGGATTTGATGCTCTTCAAAGTATGTCTGTTAATGTGCTTCTTTGCAAGCAGCTCTCACAAAGTCTCTGCTGAAGCAATCGATGCTCCGCTCAAGGTTGCCATAGTGACCCTCCAGCCTCCAGAAGCACCAGATGCACAGAGCGCATCGGGTATTCAAGGCAGTTCAGACGACTGTGTCGTGGGGCGTCCTGGCATTTGGCCTTTTTATTGAGAAAATGTTCAGAACTCAGCCCTGCTGCTAGGGAAACTTTTTGACATTTATGAGAAAACAATGCTGCATCGATTGCTCATGACGTCTGAACTCATAAAGTCTGTCTGCAGATTGCAAAGTTCACCAGCAGAAAGTTGAACGCTGTGTGTTGTGTTTGCAGGGAGTTGGAGCGGATGGGGCCGCTGGTCCGAGTGCAGTAATGAATGTGGCGGTGGAGTCCAGGTTCGCAGCCGTGCATGTCAACCTGAGGATGCCGTTTGCGAGGGGGTGGTAGAAGAGGGCCGGTCCTGCAACCCTCAGCCCTGCATTGGTAAGTTCAGCCTCCGCCAGCAGATGCTGTCTCGCAGAGATTGATGTCACAGCTTACATGTGTTTTGCATTGCCTTGTGCAGGTAAAGTTCTACAAAGAAGTCAAGCCCTGCGATCCATCATCGGCCAACGGCGAGACGCTGACGGCACCATCATGGCAAACCATGCCCCTCACAAAGGTGCGTGTCCCCATGACAACATTAGAGTGCAATTGGTAAAGTACTTACAAATGCAGGTAATCCAATGACCCGTGTGCGTCTTTGTGTGTGTGTGCAGAGGAAGCTCAGCAGGACGAGTGGTCTCAGTGGAGTTTGTGTTCTGTAAGCTGTGGAGAAGGCTGGCAAACTCGCACTCGCACCTGCATGGCCTCCGCTCAAAGTACACAATGCACCGGCCCTTTAAGAGAGAATCGACCTTGCAACAACACTGCTGTCTGCCCAGGTACACACATTTTCTGTTTCAAGTGCTTACCTTTGCAGCGAATGGAGGTTAACCTGTGATTTTATGTCCACAGTGAACGGCTTGTGGGAAGAATGGGCCCCATGGAGTTTGTGCTCATCCACATGCGGTCGTGGATATCGCGATCGTGTCCGAACCTGCAAGCAGCCTCGGAACGGCGGAGCTCCCTGCCGCGGGCCCACCAAACAGACCAAGTTTTGCAACATTGCTGTCTGCCCAGGTCAGCATCAACACAGACTCAGCTCAACACTATTGCTGTTCAAGCTGTGAACACCAGGGGGCAGTGTAGACCCTATTAAATCCAGCTGTGCCAGACATTTCATGCTTTCAGTTTGTTTTCTTTCAACAATAACTCAATTAATAATCTGACTTCTCCATCTGCAGTTGATGGTTCCTGGAACGAGTGGTCCTCCTGGACCCCCTGCTCATCTTCTTGCTCTAATGGAACTATGCAGAGAACCCGCGAGTGTAACGGCCCGTCGTACGGAGGCTCGGAGTGCAGAGGAGAATGGCTTGAGACTAGCAACTGCTTTCTCCGAGAATGCCCTGGTATGTTCCTCTTTGACAAATGCTTGAACATATCGCTCTGATGATGAGTATTAATATGTAAGCTTCTGCATTACTGTTCTCTAGTGGACGGTAGGTGGCTGTCCTGGAGCACATGGGCCAGTTGCAGTAAGAGCTGTGGTGGAGGTCACCAGCTGAGACAGAGAGTTTGCGAGGGGCCGTTTTCTGGTGGAGAGCCGTGCAACGGTGACAAAACAGAACTGCGAAGCTGCAACGAGAAGCGGTGTCCTGGTAAGGGAACAAACGTTAATGTTGCCATTCGAAGAGAACCCGGTTGAAAACGAGGTGGTGGCTTTGACACTGAAAATTGTGTGTTGCAGAAGCTCACGAGATCTGCGCAGAGGAGAGCTACAGCAGTGTGGTGTGGAAAAAGACCCCCGCTGGTGACACTGCAGCCGTGCTCTGCCCGTCCGATGCCGCAGGTACTGATGTGATGATTCTGTGCGATTTGTCTTTGTCAGTCACCGTGAGTGAGGAGAGACGTTAACCCCTCTGTCTTTCTGTACCCTGTAAATTTTGCAGGCTTGATTCTGCGTAAATGCACGCTGGACGCTGTGGGTCTGGCCTACTGGGAAAACCCAACTCACATTAAATGCATTTCCAAAGAATTCCAGGACATCCAGATGCTGGTAAATCAGCCGGAGATATCTGAATGACTCTGTGCCGGAGATAATCTATGTCTCCTATTAGAAAACTAAGCGTCCTTCTCTCTCCAGACACACGATCACGTAACTCAGTCTCAGCGCGGCCGGCTTGTGGATGGCGTGTCGGAGGTTCTGTCCAAACTGAGAATGGCCTCAATTGACGGTTTGAGGTACAGCGGAGATCTGCTGGCTGTGATGGAAGTCTTGAGGAACAGCACAGAGATCTTCAAGGGGTCCGGACACAGTCTGAGCAATGCTGATGTGGAGGTACACACACACACACACACACTACAGTGTGTACAGCAGCAAATTTAAGAGGTGAATGTAATAAAAGTCTCACTGACAAACTTGAATGATTTGATTCACAGAACTATGCCCACACCATCAGTAATTTACTGCAGGAGACACACAGAGACAAATGGGAGGAAGCACAGCTGGTGAGTCTGAGTGTGTGCGCGTCTGTGTGTGCAAAAGAAACGAAGGCTCACAAATGTCATCTCGTTATAATCTGTTGGATTAGTGAGATTCAAAGGGGAGCAAATTGAGATTTTAAGGCAAAGTCTTTTATTAAACCAACATTAAACAGGATAGACCAAACGCTATGATCTCACATGCTGGGATCAGTTTTCAAAAGCACCTTTAGAAAAAAACATCTGATATCTAAATGAAATATAACTCATGTTTAAACCGTGTAAAAATTTCTATATTGTGTGTTGCAGATGGGTGCAAACATCAGAGAGTTCTTCAGTCTAATTGAGAACTTCATTGACATGATCGGACGTCAGATGAGAGATTTTCAGGACATCTATGAGGTCACCGAGAATCTGGGTGAGTGTTAAAGTGGTGACTGTTATTAGAGCAGAGTGTGTGTGTGTGTGTGTGTGTGTGTGCGTGTCTGACCTGTGTGTGTTTTCTGACTGTCCAATCAGAGCTCAGCATCCAGAAGCGTCCCCGAGCAATGACCACTGATGTGACCTTTCCCATGAAGGGCTGGCGCGGGATGATCGACTGGGTCCGTAATTCAGAGGAGAAGATCACTGTATCCCGCAGCGCTCTGAGTCTGGACGTGCCAGGTACACACTCACACACTCACATACGTACACAGTCATGAATCCTGCATGTGTGCTGAGACTAATGCAGCTCTGTATGTGTGTTTAGATGCTGAGCAGAGCACTGGTTTTGTGACTGGTATCGTTCTCTACAGAAATCTGGCTACAATTCTATCCTTTCAGAGGTAAACACACACACACACACACACACACACACACACACACACACATGTTTACTTCTCTTTCTAAATGAGCACACATTCCAAAGACTTCTATTGTTTTATACACAGTAAGTTATAAACACCATAAACCTAGCCCACAATCTAATTCTAACCCTAAAAAACTTTCTGCCTTTTTACAATTTTACATTTTTAATGAACATTTTAATGAATTAGGACGTCCACAAATAGAGGTTTTGTTCACTTTGGGGAACAAATGTGTCTAAAAAATAACTGTACTGAAGCGCACACACACACACACAGTGAATTTTGTCTGCTGTGGATCAGAAGTCTTCACTTTAGATTTTAGGATGTCATCATGATGTTTGATGTCTATTTTACACAGTAACAACACGCTACTGAACTCAAAGGTCGTCACAGTAACAGTGAAGCCTAACCCTGGATTCCTCTCAGCACCAGTCGAAATTGAGTTCCCTCACCTGCACAATGTGAGTAACCATGGCAACAGACGCAGATCTAGACCATGCTAGTTTCGAGAGTCAGTGACATCACTAGTAGGCTAGTTCATGAAATAAATTGTGTGACATACTGTAAGAACCAGAACAAACACCCCCTGACCAGACCTCTCACCTCTCTCTTTCTCTGTCTGTGTGTAGGGCACTGTTAATGAAACCTGCATCGCCTGGGACGAGAGTGACAGGTGGGTGGAACCACTTTTGTGTGTGTTGTGAATGTGTGTTATCACAGCCCGAAAGGTCAACACTCTCTCTAGTGCCCTCGGAACAAAATGTCCTCTCCACACTGCCCTAACAGCTGATAATCATATTTGAATGAGATCCGCCCACTTCCACACATCACTCATGACCTCATGAATATTCATAGCACATCCAAAACCTTTCAATGATTCTCTCTCACTGCCCACACACATGCAGATGGCATGCTTGACATGAATCACTGAGTTTGATCTGAAATTAACGACTCATCTGAATGTGTAAATCTGAACTTTTCTTAAACGCATCCAGTCAAGGAGTGACTGTTAAACTCTTCACTGCTCTTAAATTGTTATTCAGATTTTCTCTAAGGATGAATTGTTTGCGATATTGGCTACTTTATTTATTCATGGATGTAATCGTCATCTGTTTTATTTCTAATCAGTCTTATTTATAAATTCTTTCGAAAAACGTATCGTGGTAATATCATGGTTTTCGGAATGAAAAATGTAAATGTACAGTCAAAGTATCGTGATGTGTGACTGCGGAGGAGTTGTGTGTGTATGAGAGAGAGAGAGAGAGAGAGGGCGCGTGTATAAAATGTGTGTGTGTTTCTGTGCAGCGCGTCTTTGCTCGGCTCCTGGTCCGCGCGCGGCTGCAGAACGGTAACGCGCGACTCCAGAAGCACATGCGTGTGTGACGGACTGTCCACATTCGCCCTGATCGCCCGACCGAACCCCGATTCGGTAAGTGTTCCGTTACCGCCTCGTGCTGTGTGCCGTGTGTGTGTTTGATCGACAGCTGGTAATGTCATATAAATGAATGGATTGTGATCGTGTCGTTAGGACTCTTGTGTTGCTCGTGTGTTGTATACTTTGCATGTCAGTTGTTGAGTTCGTGTTGTAAATATGTGACGATGCGCACCGTGGCGCAGAGTCGAGAAGGCAGTTGCCATGGTAACGGCATCCGCAGTCTTTCTCGCGCTTTAATACGGTTATCAGCGCTGCAGCGCGATGCGTGAAGACAGAATGCTTTTTCTTATAATCAGCGATGCATTCTGTTTTGACGCTTGTTGTCGCGTGCTTACGTTTAATGACCTGTTACTGTACATGACCTCAGTGTGTGCGCGTGCGTGTCAAGGGCGAATGAAGGAGAAATAGAGCAGCGCATAACACACACACACACACACACACACACACACCTGCTCATTTAGCTCAATTAATTGTCATTGGTTTAACACATTTTTGTTATTATCTTATAGACGTTGTTATATTCCTGTTTTGTGCATATGAATTGATCTCTCTCTTGCTCGCTAGCTCTCACCTTCATATCTCCTTTTCATGAGCTGCCCTATTTCTGCCAGTCATCTTGTCCTGAGGGAGTGTGGTTGGCCTATGTGTGTGTGAAGTGACACTGATGTTGGTGTGTTTCTTCACAGAACATGGATAAGTCTCTGTTGCCATCGGTTACGATGATCGTAGGATGCGGGGTGTCATCGCTCACGCTCCTCCTCCTCCTCATCATCTATGTCTCAGTGTGGAAGTAAGACCCTTGCAGTGATCCATCAGTTCTTTGATTGATTGGTGGGTTTGTGTGCTGGTTTGTTGATTGATTGTTGTTTTCTCTCTCAGGTACATCCGTTCCGAGCGCTCCGTAATCCTCATCAATTTCTGTCTGTCAATCATCTGCTCTAACGCCCTAATTCTGATTAGTCAGACGCAAGCACGCAACAAGGTGAGGTGACTCCTGAGCCCGACACCCAGCTCTCACCCTTACACCCCCTCAGCTCTGACTCACTCCTGTCTCACTGTGTCTCTTGCAGGTGATGTGCACGTTAGTGGCAGCGCTCCTGCATTTCTTCTTCTTGTCTTCATTCTGCTGGGTTCTGACGGAGGCGTGGCAGTCATACATGGCTGTCACGGGTCGTCTGCGGAATCGCATCATCCGCAAGCGCTTCCTGTGTCTTGGCTGGGGTGAGTGTGTGTCAGTGCTGGAATGAGTGTTTGTTTGTGTTGCTCATCTCTAGGATGGTGTGTAACACTGTTTCTCTGTATCAGGTCTGCCCGCTTTAGTTGTCGCTGTTTCTGTGGGTTTCACCAAAGCTAAAGGTTACGGCACAGTCAACTAGTGAGTATTTCAGTCGAACACCACACTCTGCCAAGCAGACTTAAATTCATCTTTCTGAACGTGTGGAATGTCTCTCTCTTACAGCTGCTGGCTGTCTCTTGAGGGTGGTCTCTTGTACTCCTTTGTGGGTCCGGCCGCTGCTGTTGTACTGGTGAGGATCCGCTCGTGGTCACTGCACGTTCATGCGCATGAAGCGGCAAGCTTTAAGTAACATTGATCCCGTGTGTTTGTTTTAGGTGAACATGGTGATTGGTATTCTGGTTTTCAACAAACTTGTGTCCAAGGACGGCATCACAGATGTGAAGCTGAAGGAGCGAGCTGGGTAAGAGTCCACATTCACTCACTCACTCACTCACTCACTCTCTCACTCACAGCGACCGGTTGGCACGTCACACAGCGGCAGCGTTTATATAGGCTGTTCCTTTTGTGTCCTTCAGGGCGTCGCTCTGGAGCTCATGTGTGGTTCTACCTCTGCTCGCTCTCACATGGATGTCAGCCGTGTTGGCCATCACAGACCGGCGATCCGCTCTCTTTCAGATTCTCTTCACTGTGTTTGATTCTCTGGAGGGTTTCGTTATTGTCATGGTGCACTGCATCCTGCGTCGAGAGGTGAGCGCCCTGACGGCCACGGCACACACGTCACACATGTGCGTTGGAGTTCCTCGGCGAGAGCTCACCAGCGTATGTTTTCAGGTCCAGGAGGCGGTGAAGTGTCGCGTGGTGGACCGCAAAGATGACGGCAACGGTGATTCCGGCAGCTCTCTACAGAACGGCCACACTCAGCTCATGGTGAGCGCACGTGAACGCTGCTTTTGCCGCTAATGACAGTAGCAAATGTTATTTAAACACTCACGTTTTGTTGTTTCTGTTTTGCTCTCAGTCTGATTTTGAGAAGGACGCTGACTCAAACCGGCCAGGTGAGCATATAAACCACTTGACAAGGAAACAAACTCCATAATACAATCTGCAAAGAAAGAAACATTGACATGTGTGTCTGTTCCTCCTCAGGTGGTATGAAGAGCTCCTCAGAGGAGAAGATGCCCCCTCCTCAGCTTCCTCTGCCCCTCGGTCCAAACTTCCACACACTTCCTTCCAACCCCAGCGGCAAGAGCCACGTTCCTCCCGTCCCCGAATACTCCAGCCACACGCTCACCCTTCGCAGGGAGAAGGGGCGCGGCGTCGACCCGTCCTGCGGCAAACCCGTGTACGTGTGCGACAGCGAGCTCTTCAAGCAGCTGGACGCCGATCTGGCCCGGGTACAGGCCGAGAGTGTCTGTCCGGATGGCAGCGGTTACGTGCTTCTACCGAACATCACCTCCACCCTACGCTCCAAACCCAAAGATGACTCCAGCGGCTCCAGCAAGTACAACATGAGTACCGAGCTGCCACAGGCCCGCCTTATGCAACTGAGCGGAACCTTTGCCGAACCGCAGGCTGCCTACGCCGTCAAAACGCTGCCTGCAGACCGCGTCAGCGTGTCCTACTCGGAGCGCGACTCGCCCATTCAGAACATACACAACATCTCCAGCGAGAGTCACGTGACCAGCAGTCTGGGCGACACCTTTGACTCTATGAATTCCATGATGTCCAAGAGCGAAACCATCTCCACGCTGTCCATGAGCTCTCTGGAGGTCAGCGAGGGGGTAAGAGATCAATCATGTCTCTCTTCTGCAGGAAGGGATGTAATTGATCAAAGCGTGAGGTGACGCTAAACTTGTCTTCTCTGTTTTTTTGTCTTGCTCACAGAGACAGAAGTCCCGCTACGCAGAACTGGACTTTGAGGTAATTACTCTCTTTCTTTTCATTTCATCGTAACGTTAGCTGTTTTAAAGACCTCTTCAGAGGTTCACTGAATAATCTGTGCTGATTACTAATTCAGAATATACATTTGGTTTGAGTTGCTACAACATTCTGTTTTCTATTTTCTGTAGAAGATCATGCACACAAGAAAACGCCATCAGAACATGTTCCAGGACCTCAACAGGAAGATGCATCACGCTGAGAAAGACAGAGAGTCGCCCGCCTCGGACAGTAAGGTGAGCAAAAGAAGCGCACCAATGAATCTTTCTTACAGACAAGAACAGATTGAGTCTAACAGAGTGATTCTTTCTTCTCCCCGCAGTCCGTAAGATGGAGCGTTTCCTCAGCTGGAAGCGACAAAACAAACCACAGCGTAAGTGTGCCTGGCATGAACTCATACCAGAAGACATTTTCCTGTCAACTGCAGGTGTTTAATTCTGTCCTCCGTGTCTCTCGTTGTACAGGATAAACAGCAGGGTCCGATGGATCGATCGTGGGAGACCATGAGCAGGTCGCAGGCGTCCCCTCCCGGCTGGGTCAGGAAAGATATCGAGCCCCTGCAGGCTTCTCCTCTGGACCTCCAGGGTGTGGAATGGGAAAAGGCCGGAGCCGCCATCCCCCTCGTGGGCCAAGACATCATCGACCTACAGACAGAGGTGTGAGGGCTTTACTTCCGACCCCAAACACCTCGCCTGCTGTTGATTTGGGAAAGAGAGCAGAACAGAAGGAGTGAGGGCAGAGGGGAACGTGCTGTACCCGTCTGTCATTTCCGTCTGTGTCTCTCTGGCTTCAGTAGCAGTTCTCAGCTCAAGACGAGTCGTTAGAGGGCATCGAAAACAGAGCCGAACTGTTTTACTTGCTCCGTGTGAGGAGAGATGCGGTTGGTTCATCGAGAGCTTTTCCCGACGCTCTTCCATCTGCTCCAGGAGGTGTGTCTGTGGACGCTGCCTGAGCCTTTTCATTTTTCTGTGACTCCAGTAGAGAGAATGGGCGAATCTTCCCACAGGACTGGTGTCGACCTGTGAGTTCTGCCCTCCGTCAGGAGCGTCAGGAGCCAGACGTCTCCAAGGGTTTTCTCCGAGCTGTGCTAAATGGACACACGTGAACTGAAATCGCTGTGGTGTTTGAGCGCTTTGTGTGAGGAACTATAATTTTCCTGTAAGCTGTAAGAGCTTGGCATTTCTCATTATACCTTCTGTTAGCATTATACAGTAATATTATTATTATTATTATTATTAATTTGTTCTTGTTATTATGATATGATTTATTTAGTTTTGCCTCAGATCTGTTCATCAGCCTTTTACTTACTTTTTTCTTAATGAAATAATTCCTTTATCCCCAAACCAGTAGCAGAACGACTGACTCTCAAGTATGATTTCAAAAATGAATTCTGAACCTCGCAGAATTCTGGCTCATGTAGGATGATTGGCGGTGACTCTTGTGTTACTTTGGTTCAGACAGCTCCGTCTTCAGCTTTGTGAAGAAAAATCCACGTCACATTATATGAACTGGAGAACATCTGTGAACTTCTGAACACTTCCACAGTGCCAGCGTGAGACTCCCAGTGGCATTAATACAACACAGGGACAGCGCTTGATAACCATAGACTGACTAGAACCATGGCAGGACTTGGTCTCATACAGACACTTTGTCAAAACTGTTGAATGACTATTAGCAATGAATCCAGATGGAAGATAATGGACAACGCAAGACACTGTCTTGCTGCTAGCAGACATTTCAGGAAAGAAAAAGAAAAATGTATATATATATATATATATATAAAGACAGATTTATAGCTTATAGATTTATTAAACTGTGCTTCAGGAAATGCCTTTGAGTTTTTGTACTTTAGGATGTTGAGACACTGAATCCTTGTTCACCTGTACAATCTCTTGTTTTGTAAGTGTGCGTGTGTGTGTGTGTGTGTGTTAATATCCTTCTTCACATAGTGTACACCTATTGCTGTCTGTCTGAAAGTCTCTGTGTATTTGACCTCCTCTTGTGATTGTACAGTTTAAAGAGCTATAGGTGAAAGTGTCTCATTCCAATAAAAGAAACCACATTAAAATAACAGTGTCTGTTTTTTATTTACCAGAATGAATTGCCTGCTAGTTAGAGTTAGAAATGGAAAATCAAACCAATCGTATACTTGAGATTAAATCAATTCCTGTGTGCATATTTTCAGAAAGGTACACGTGCGGCTAATATCTATAGAAAATATTTTTACACTAGTAAGCATAGTTGAACTATAGTATTCAAAAGCATTAAAAAGCACAGGAACCACAAATTAACCATAGTTTCATTATAGCAACAACAGTTTAACCATGAAATAGTTCAACTTTGGCAATAAAAAAATATATATAAATCAGAAAAAAACATGGTTCTATGTGTATATATATACACAAAACGGTGTTCATAAACATATGCTGAACAATATTATAAACACAACATTTCTTTTTGCCCCCATTTTTCAAGAGCTGAACACAAAGATCTAAGACTTTCAATGTAGGCAAAAGGCCTATAGTTCACAAATCTACTCCAATATTGTTCACAAATCTGTCTAAATCTGTGTAAGTGAGCACTTCTCCTTTGCCAAGATAATCAATCCACCTCACAGGTGTGACATACTTACATTTACATTTATTCATTTGGCAGATGCTTTTATCCAAAGCGATTTACAAGTTTTCTACAGTGTCACATTACTGCAGAGCAATCAGGGGTAAGGTGTCTTACTCAAGGACACTTCAGTCATGACCTGCTGACACTGAGATTAGAACCTGCAACCTTCTGATCACAAGCCCAACGCTCTAACCATTAGGCCACAACTATTAAGATGCTGATTAGACAGCAGGATTATTGCACAGGTGTGCCACAGGCTAAAATGTGCAGTTTAATCACACAACATAATGCCACAGATGTCACAAGGTTTAAGGGAGCATGCAATTGGCATGCTGACTGCAGGAATGTCCACCGGAGCAGTAAAACTACACGTTTTAGAGTGGCCTTTTATTGCGGCGATTATCTAATCAGCATCTTGATATGTCACACCTGTGAGGTGGATGGATTATCTCGGCAAAGGAGAAGTGCTCACTAACACAGATTTAGACAGATTTGTGAACAATATTGTCGAGAAATAGGCCTTTTGTGTACATAGAAAAAGTCTCAGATCTTAGAGTTCAGCTTATGAAAAGTGGGGGCAAGGTGTTGCGTTTATAATTTTGTTCAGTGTATATATTTACAAACCAGTCAATAAGCAGGCTAATGACCATACAGGTTGATATCTAAGTGTTTTTCTTCAACTGTGTATCGAAACTGGGAATGGATAAGAATCTAAATCTGAATTGGAATCCCTAGTGGAACCAAACAATAAATAAAATAACAAATGAAAACCTCATTTGCATTGTGCCGCCTGATAGTCATGATGTCGGTCGAGCCAGTGGCATTATTGGATGGATATTTATAGTATATATAATTCATTTGACCCAGCAGCCACTCATTTCATTATTTCAACTGAAATATGGTCTTTTCTGGAATGTTGGTTTCTGGAAATCCCTTTAATGAAGTGACAGAATGCTGATAATGGTAATGAAGAAAATATGTTTTTACGTTGGTGTACAGTTAATTCAACATACTTGAATGTTTGTAGTGATAGGTTGATTGACGGATGGCAAAACTCCAGGGCCCGGCTGAATAAACTGCTTAGAATTACAAGGTTCTTCATCACTGCTTACAGTCAGCTTTATAAAAAAGTAAGACTGATTAGTGCTATTTAATCTTAATTTAGAAGCTTGCCCTGGAAGTGTTTGTTGAGCGTTGATGTAAGTATGAAAGGGTTAGGTTCATGTGTGGATGGATTCTGAACTATTGATCTCTTGTGATTCTCATGAGTTGTTGTAAGATGCTGCTGAATGACTCTGGCGTGATTTTTGGCGTGTTTTGCGTCTCATAGTTTCAATAATGTTTGTGAAGATATCAGAGAAATCTAGATCAACCGCGATGATGATCTGCTGTCTGCACTGAAGAAAATCCAGCAGAAACCCAAAACTTCGTGATGATGATTTATGATATTGTTTTTCAGATGGTCCGGTCCGCTGCTCTATTCCCTTCTCGTAAGTGTCCTGCCGTCGGTTGAAATGGAGAAGTGCCACTCAAGCTTTGTGTGGGTTTTTGTTTCAAGAGAAAGTAATTGCGCTGTTTGAAAATGGTGAGTCACATGAGCTGGCTTTAATGTGAAAGTGGCGCTTGGGGAAATACAGCCGTGCTTCTGCGTCACAACCAAATGCCAGAAGAGTTCAAACTGCAATTCTGCTCGGCAGGGAAGAGTTCTTAACAGTCGACATGTGACACATCGCTGGGTCTGTGCATGCGTGCGTGCGTGTGCGTGTGTGTGCGTGTGAGTACCTTTAGGTTTTCCCTCTGATATGTGCTTTCATTGTAAAGGCTTCAGTGATGAGACGTCTGTGTGTATTTAGAAGAAAGGGTTTCAGATATTTGCTTCGGCTCGGCTGTGTGAGAGAGTAACACAAATCACTTTCTCTTTATCATTATCATTACACTACCAAAACACAGAAGTGTAGTATAAACAAAACATACATGAGACATGAAACAAGATATTTACTATACAATATTGAATAATGCAGAGTACACAAACAACACAACACACTTCTATTGTTATAGTGAAGGGGTGTAGTATTGTCTACAAGTGTATGATGTGGTGGTTATGGGGCTGTATTGAGGGGTCATTGTGAAGTCTGCCTGTCACAACAAAAGAGAAAACAATGAATCTGCCCTGACCTGATGTGTCCAAGAGAAGGCGCGGTTCTAGAAATCACACACATAACCACAGTGGCACGGATACAGTATCTTTTGTTGTGGTTTTCATATGTGTTTCTGGTGTCATGTGTTTGGGTTTGTTTTGGTCACAGTGAATATCACATCATCGGTCTTGACAGGGCACTGTGTGAAAATGTTACAGTCACTTATGTTATTTATAACAGATTCTCTGTATTGACTGATTACTTAATGAAAACTCACTTCTTCTTATCAGTCATCATCACCAAGGCAACATCAAGCATCCAGCCTGTGTTACTATGGCAACACATGCAGCATCTGATCGTCCGCGCAGCAGCAGTTTGAAATGGTTTGTGTGCTGCTTCAGTTGTGTTTGGGCGAATAGTGACAATCACACACACAGACACAATAAATAACACTGTAAAACTGTTGCTGTGTTATTCAGTTTGGTGTTCTGAACTGAAATAAACTGGTCCTGTAGCGTGACTGGCGCTAGTGGTTCAAGGGTTGAGGGCTCAGTTACCAGAGAACAGACATGCAGGTATAATGTAATGCTCAGCTGTCACTTTGGATAAAAGAGTCCATCGTGAATGCAATAAAGTTTTTGAAGTCATTTGAAGGTCACCAAAACAAGGATCCGACATTTAGCCCACATAAAGGGCTGTTTTGCGAAATATCTCTATTACGTGGCCCCTGTTTGTGTCTGAGCAAACTCATCCATTACTGATGTCACAATATCTGCATTTACATTCAATAGAGAGCAAAGTCTTTCTTTCAAACTCTCCGATTCTCACAATGAGCTCACCTCATCATCGCTCTGCACACAGTTGCCAGGAAACTATTGCTATGGGCAACAGCAGAAGTGGGACGGCGAGAAAAAAACGAGAACATATCATCTGAGGGCAGCAAACCTTCCGGAAGTCCATATAAAGACTCCGGAAACTCCTCGAGTTATTCCACACGTGCAGGTGTTCTGCAGGTTTGATCTGTCGAGTCTCTCTGACATCATACTTGTGTTTTAATAGAATGCTTTAGCCACTAGTCGTGATTATAATTTAGCTTTGATGAGAACAGTGAAAGGATCAGTATTAAAACCTTCATGGCTGAAGAACGAGAGAATGACCTGACATGATGATTCATGACATCAAGCATTCACTGTGCTATGCTGAAATGATGTGTGATGACGTGTGGGTTCTCTGAATGTGTTTTGTAGAGAACACTGCCCTCTTTTGAACACTTGCAAGCATCTCCAAACATTCTGTGAGTGCAGTTATCTGCAATCTTATTTTGCCATGACAATTCTACATTTCAGTCGGTTTGGACTACAATGTGCAAACAATATCAGCTTAACATACATTGAACAATCAGATTTACTGCGAAACAAGTTTACATGACATGCATGGCATTCAATATGAAAGATAGAAAATAAAAATGCTAACCCTTACGGAAATGAACCATGTTTGTTTAACCATGATTTATGTCAGAATGAATCAGAATATGAAGTGCAGATATATGAATGCCATGACAGCAGTCACATGATGTCAGAGACAGGTCATTAGCGCTGATGATGCCCATGGATGTCAAGGTCGAGTGAGTGAGTGAGTGAGTGAGTGAGTGAGTGAGTGAGTGAGTGAGTGAGTGAGTGAGTGAGTGAGTGAGTGAGTGAGTGAGTGAGTGAGTGAGTTTTCAAGTGCACAAGTTATTTTTGCGGGTTTATCGCGACAGTTAAGGTTTGAAACTGCGGTGACAGTTTCAGAGGTTTGAATCTGCAGTGACAGTTTGAGAGGTTTGAATCTGCAGTGACAGTTTTGAGAGGTTTGGAACTACAGTGACAGCTTTGAAAGGTTTGGAACTACGGTGACAGTTTGAGAGGTTTGAATCTGCAGTGACAGCTTTGAGAGGTTTGAATCTGCAGTGACAGCTTTGAAAGGTTTGGAACTACAGTGACAGTTTTGAGAGGTTTGGAACTACAGTGACAGCTTTGAAAGGTTTGGAACTACAGTGACAGTTTGAGAGGTTTGAATCTGCAGTGACAGTTTTGAGAGGTTTGGAACTACAGTGACAGTTTGAGAGGTTTGAATCTGCAGTGACAGTTTGAGAGGTTTGGAACTACAGTGACAGTTTGAGAGGTTTGGAACTACAGTGACAGTTTGAGAGGTTTGAATCTGCAGTGACAGTTTTGAGAGGTTTGGAACTACAGTGACAGTTTGAGAGGTTTGAATCTGCAGTGACAGCTTTGAAAGGTTTGAATCTGCAGTGACAGTTTGAGAGGTTTGGAACTACAGTGACAGTTTGAGAGGTTTGGAACTACAGTGACAGTTTGAGAGGTTTGAATCTGCAGTGACAGTTTGAGAGGTTTGGAACTACAGTGACAGTTTGAGAGGTTTGGAACTACAGTGACAGTTTGAGAGGTTTGAATCTGCAGTGACAGTTTTGAGAGGTTTGAAACTACAGTGACAGTTTGAGAGGTTTGGAACTACAGTGACAGTTTGAGAGGTTTGAATCTGCAGTGACAGTTTTGAGAGGTTTGGAACTACAGTGACAGTTTGAGAGGTTTGAATCTGCAGTGACAGTTTGAGAGGTTTGGAACTACAGTGACAGTTTGAGAGGTTTGGAACTACAGTGACAGTTTGAGAGGTTTGAATCTGCAGTGACAGTTTTGAGAGGTTTGGAACTACAGTGACAGTTTGAGAGGTTTGAATCTGCAGTGACAGCTTTGAAAGGTTTGAATCTGCAGTGACAGTTTGAGAGGTTTGGAACTACAGTGACAGTTTGAGAGGTTTGGAACTACAGTGACAGTTTGAGAGGTTTGAATCTGCAGTGACAGTTTGAGAGGTTTGGAACTACAGTGACAGTTTGAGAGGTTTGGAACTACAGTGACAGTTTGAGAGGTTTGAATCTGCAGTGACAGTTTTTAGAGGTTTGGAACTACAGTGACAGTTTGAGAGGTTTGAATCTGCAGTGACAGCTTTGAAAGGTTTGGAACTACAGTGACAGCTTTGAAAGGTTTGAATCTGCAGTGACAGTTTGAGAGGTTTGGAACTACAGTGACAGCTTTGAAAGGTTTGGAACTACAGTGACAGTTTGAGAGGTTTGAATCTGCAGTGACAGTTTGAGAGGTTTGAATCTGCAGTGACAGTTTGAGAGGTTTGAATCTGCAGTGACAGTTTGAGAGGTTTGAATCTGCAGTGACAGCTTTGAGTAGTTGCAATTCAATTCTGAATCTAGGAAAACATGTAAATATGTGGAATGCATTTGTATCTGCTGATGTATTTTGTAAAAGGCAGGTTACAGGATCTGTGACTATTTTTTCCTGCAACTTCAAATTGAGAAGACCGATTTTTGAGTTTTGTCCACGAGTGCAAATCTCAACATTCAACTTCAGTTTTTTATTTTACAAGTTTTCACGTTGGGGCTGTGAATGTTAGTGTAGCGGTAAAAACACTTACTTTACAATTTCTCAAATTAAAATCTACATGCTCTCAAGGTTTGCTATCGTTCATTCTTTTAATTTACAGTTTTTTACAGACGCTAGGACACATTTCTCATTACTTAGGTCACTTTGGATCAATTATCGTTGCTTTGGCACAAAATGCATTCAATGACTACATCTCTCAAACTTCATGTATTCTTTTCTCACTCAGACACAACAACTGCCAAAACTCTTTGTACGTACAGGCCAATTTTCACATGCTTACATACCGTTTTCAAAACTGTTCAAAACAATAACATAATACAAAACTGAATAAGACAATTCTACAGTAATATTTGAATGAAATATATTTAAAATCTTAAAATGACTGTAAATGCTATAAAAACTATTGGACCAGCGACAGCTGATTCTCATTGTAGATGAACCTCTTCACAGGTGTTACTCTTTCAATTTCATTACAAAAGGAGAAACTGCTGAATAGTTTTGTATTGTGATGTAAACATGGACCCAGCCAGAAATAGAGAAGTGGCTGAACGAGGAAGATTGCCAGGGATGGATCAGGCATGCCAGAAGATTCTTTCCTAGGTGTATTGCGCTAGATGACAGAAGATGTGATGTGGATGAGAAGTATTGAGGAATTCTGCATCATGTCTGATTCATTTCAGTAACATATATTGCAGAGAATTATAAACAGCGATGTGTCCTTGTTTTACATATAAGCATTTACATGTAGAATGTGAAGCTGAAAGTTGGTTAGGAGAACTGTGTGAAGAGTTTTGACCTAAGAATTGACAAATGTGTCCAAGCGTCTGTAAAAAACTGTAAAACAACCGCGGCGGCGATGTGTTCTTCTCCGGGCCGGTGGGGGCAGCAGTGACGTACATCGCTCTTGGTTCTCTGCTGGTTCCTTTATTTCCGTGTTCCCGATCCCACAAGGACAGATTGACCATAAAGTAACCGATAACCGAATCGTCAGACTTTATCGGACATGGCTCGACTGCTGAGGAGCGGTTTGAGAGGATACTTCACTTCTCAGATCCGAATGGGATCCGATCAGGTACCGAGGTCTGAACGTTTAACTGATGTGATTATCAATGATCGGTGATACATAGGGTCCGATCTCTGATCAATAACGCAACTCACACATGGATGAAGCACAGAGCAAACACGTGACCTCGCTGATTTCATATACACTTGATTTCACAAAACGCTCAACAGCAGCGCCGATCACAAGAGCGACCACACTGTCTTCATATAAACATGATTTGTGTTTGTCTTGTCTCTGTGTGTAGTTGGGTGAACTGGGTAAAGGTGCTGGTAAAGGAGGAGGCGCGGGCGGGTCCGTGAGGGAGGCCGGAGGAGCGTTTGGTAAGAAGGAAGCTGCAGAAGAAGAGCGCTATTTTAAGTGAGTGACTTTATTTATATCGTGTGTGAATGTTTTGCTTGAGGTTAAAGGTTGGACTACTTTTATTCACCATGACACACAACCCAAGAACATTAAGCAAAAAACGATCGGTGTGTTTGACTGCATGTGCGCTTTCACTCATTTTATTGCAAGCCGTTGAAAGAATGGGCATTACTATTTTGTTAGTTTGAAACTGCACATTTCTTTACCTTGTGATGCATGAATTATTAAAGCTGCAGTCCTTAAATGGCTATTTCCCCGCAGATCAAAATGTCCCCATGTTTGACTGAATATGCTTTTCTTCTTGAAGAATTATAATTATACAGTGAATTATAACGGAAGTAAAAGATATGTGGTATTAAAACCCTAAGCGGTAGAATGGGAGGGAAAGGTTGTCGACTTTTTGAAGTTCCTCGATCGAAGAACTGTTCGACACGGCTCCGTGGTCTTAACAAAGGTCTTCTGAAGCCAATCAATGCGTTTGTTTAAGAGAAATATACATATTGAGTGCGCTATTAATGTTGATGTCTCGCTTCCGTCATCCATCTAGTGCTCGGGAACCCGAGGCTTGTTTTTCCGGCAGATGACGGTGACGAAAGCGCTCCCAGAGGAGACGTAATCCTATTGGAACGAAGTGAAAAATGCAGCGTTTGTCACCCGTGTCATCTGTCGGAAAACCAAGCCTCTGGTTTAGAGCTGAAGATCTTTGCCCGAACCCGACGGGACCCGACGGGTTCGGGCGGGTTCGGTCTTAATTTTGATTATTTTACACGGGCTCGGGCTGGGCTTATGCTTGCGCTCTGGGTTGCGCGGTAAATGAGAGGTCAGGTGATGCGTTTCGATTAGCGCGAAAATGGATGCTGAGGAGGTGAAACGGAGGGTGGCCTCTGGTGATTATGTTTTAGTTGCACAGAGTAAAAAAGCAAAGTCTGAGGTGTGGAAATTTTTTGACATTGTGCATAATGAGAACAATGAGACAGTGGGATATGTGAAATGCAAAAGATGCGACATTCTGTTAAAGTACGACAGCAAAACGACAGGGAATTCGTCGCTGAGAAGGCATTTTGATCGAAGCTGTTCAACACCCGGCAGTGCCCAGGATCAACAACAACCTACAATCACATCGTTTGTTACAGCATCAAAATCCATCCCTGCAAAGGTGAAACAAACAGTGACGGAGAAGTGTGTCAGCTTTTGCTGTAAAGATATTAGGCCTTTTAATATCGTAAATGGCAAGGGTTTTGAAGAGCTGGCGCAAGAACTAATTAATGTCGGGGCAGCGTATGGCAGGGTTCCCGCAAATTCTGTTATTCCCCGCCATGTGACAATTGCGAAGAAATGCACTGACATGGCAGAAGAAAAGAGGGAAGCTTTAGTACAGAAACTTAAGACTGTGTTAAAGGATGGAACAGTCGCAATGACCACAGACATGTGGACAGAAGATTATCGGAAGATTAGTTATTTGACAATCACATGCCATTTCATAAGTGAGGAGATGGAACTGGTAAATAAAACCCTGACAACTACAATGTTCCCTTTGGAAGAGGCAAAGACGGGAGAAAATATCAGACGGGAGATACTGAAACTACTGGTGACAAAGTTTGGCCTTGACGCTTCCACTCTCAGCAAAATTGTATGGGTGACCGACGAGGGGGCAAACATTAAATTCGCTCTGCGGCCATACCAAAGATTGGACTGCATAGACCATCTCATTAATACGGTACTGCGCCATGGACTCGACATTGCCGCGTTATCGAAAGCCGACGGTGCTCCGGACATAGGAGATACCATTTCTGCTGCTAAATCATTAGTGAGGTACGTTAAACAGTCAGGGTTGGCTGCGCAACTGTCAACAACATTGCTGCAAATGGGAGACACTCGGTTCAGTACGGTGTACCTCACACTGACTTCTATACAGGCCATTTATCATGAGCTCCATGAAAAGCTGGATGCACGAGGGGAGAGCGCGCGCATTGAGAAAATAGCCCCAGACACACTGGACTTTTTGTTAAACTTTCTAAAGCCGTTCTATGAAGCACAGAGGGAACTCGAGGGAGACACGTATCCAACACTTAATAGTGTGTGTCTCTGGAGTGAGAAACTGAAACGCCACTGTCAGCCCAATGCCATGGACTCCCCTCAGCAAGCTGTCGTGCGTAAACGGCATGAAGACTGGCTCGCGCGTAAAGTGATCATACAGGACCTCCATAAGATCGCAACATTCCTCTGGCCAAAATTTAATCAGCTGAGAATGTTGTCACACTCAGACAGGAATGCCATACATGATCAAGTCCGCACTCTTCTGCAAGCCATGGTTGCAGGTGCACCAGATGTGGAGATTCGAGACCCAGTCACAGAGCTCTCCGGAGTCGAAGCCACTGACAGTCCTCCGGCAAAAAGGGCAAATTTTGCGGAGTGGGAAAATGTGAGGGAAGCTGACTGGGAAAATGACGAGGTAACTCGCTACATCGAAACGGCTGCTGATATGGACAATGAGATGGATGTTCTTGGCTGGTGGAAGAGAAACAAAACATCCTACCCAAAACTTGCGAAATTAGCAAGATCGGTGCTATGCATCCCGGCCAGTAGCAGCAGCAGTGAAAGGGTGTTCAGTGCTGCCGGACGCACCATCAGCGAGCGCAGGACCGCGCTTAAGCCATCCACAGTGGATTCGATAATTTTCCTCCACAAAAACATGTAGCCTAATCTTGGTGAGTAAATGTTTCTCAAATTATATCTAAATATGAATTGAGTCTAAAATGCATAATTTAAACAGCAGAGTATAGGCTATAGGCTACATTATTCTTCTTTTATTACATTTCAGCTGCTGGTCACTGTCGCGTCGAGGCCAGCCCAGATTGTGGAAGGAAGTGGCGAAGCAAATCCTGCTTCTTTATCTTAATTTCCTTATATTATTAAGGCCCTAAAATATATATTTTTTATTATTGCATTTTTTTATTTTATGCTATTATAAATGTAGGCCTACTGTATAATAATACACTGTGTTCCCCTGTGTATGTTGTTCTGCAATAATAACAAATTAAAATAAACAAATTTCGTTATTGCCAAATACCTATTTAAGTTTAGAATGTATCTTGATTTAATTCGTTACAAATACATTTGTATTGGTGATTATGGAGACATATGCTGAAATGTTGTTACAGAAGACTTATTGTATTTCTTTGTTCTTTCCAACTTCCAATAAATTATAAAAAAAAAGATATAGCCTAAATTAAATGACTCATTCTTGACTTGACAAATTAGACAAAAGAGCTGTGTCGGTGCGACGTGTGTGCGCACATTTTAATAATGTCGGGCTATAAACGGGTTCGGGCTTGTAAAAACCTGTCAATCAAATTGTACTTGTCGGGCTCGGGCCGAATTCTGACGGGCTCGGGCCTTGTCGGGCCTAACTTTTAAGGCCCGATTACAGCTCTACTCTGGTTCACTCTCATTCGAGGGATGACGGAAGCTAGACATCAACGTTAATGGCGCTGTCGCTATGGATTTTTCTCTTGTTAAGACCACAGAGCCGTGTTGAGCAGTTCTTTGATCGATGGATGCACTTTCTGGAGCTTCAAAAAGTTGACACCCATAATTTTACTCCGACTGCATTATTATTCTAGAAGAAAATCATTTTTTCCTTTTAAATGCCTTTGGGGGAGTAAAACATGGGGACATTTTGTTAAGGTAATAACTTTGTCCTCTTTGTTGCCATCTCAGTTTAAACCATAGAATGTCGGTTATATACGGAGTTATTTTCTTTAGGATATATTCTCACTGTTGCTTTGTGCGGATGAATCTGAGCTCTGTGATAAATGACTTTTCGCTCACACCGCATCAGAAACTGTTCATAGGGAGGATCAGAGATGATGTATTTTTGTATGCAAACCCTGGAAGCGAGGTGACATTTTAGGACTTCCGGTTCCATCCCTTCAAAGTCTGTTTTTTAATTGGTAAATCTGCTGAAATAAGGTCTATGGTAAAGAAAACCTCTTGATGTTTTCACTTTTTATTTTATTCTATGACATAAAACACACCAGTTATAACCTGCTTTTGATTTTTAAAGCCTAATTTTTTTATTTTGGCCCCCAAAATTTTAATTTCCTGCATGGGGCCACCCAACAACACGCATGATAAATCATTATTATAACCCTAACCTTGTGAATCAGGGTGAGATGACACTCGTTTTGAACACTGATCTGTCTGCGTATTTACTCAATAATTGATTTGATTATTTTTACCCCAAAAAAGTTTTGAATTGTTGGGGGGAATAGTTTAGTTTAAAACAAGTGTATTAGCTGTGTATATTAACTTTGCCTCTGTGATGTATATTTGAAAAGCGATACACATCTGTATATTATTATAAATATGTTGTGTTATTCATTTACTCTTTGCTAGAATGTGTTTTAGTTAGGGAAGTATATCAGCAAAGTATTATGGGTAAATGTTTGAGAAAGCCTTTTAAAGTACTGCGTATTGTATAGAGCTACCGGGATAAATGTGGATAATGACACTATGTTGATTGACAGGCAGAAGGAGATGGAGCAGCTGGCAGCTCTGAGGAAACATCACCATGAAGAGATCGACCATCATAAGAAAGAGATTGAGCGTCTGCAGAAAGAGATTGACAGACACAAGGGCAAAATCAGAAAACTTAAACATGACGACTGAAGCACTCCCACCATCATCATCATCATCATCATCATATATGTTTATCTGTGTGCCTGCCCTGAGGGACTCGCTCTCTCACTGCCTGTAACCCATCATGAATCACATGATTAGATGCTTTATGAATAAATGTTTGCAAAAACCTGCAGTCTTCTGTCATGGGCCGTTGAACCAAACCCTGTTTTAGCTTTACATTATAATCCCATTAGCACACAAGAAAAACATGGCAAACACGCTCTTTCTGATTCTGGTGATTGATGATGTCTTGATCTGCTGAATCCGTCAGAGATAATAAACCGAGTGATCAGCCGAATATCTTTACGTTCTTGTAGTTGTTGTGATCCAGTGTTAAAATAAGACAGACAGCCGTGACAAACTGCGTGGAATAGATATGATTGACTTAAACGGACGAAGAACATTATTAATAATATTCACAGGACAGTGCACGCAGTAGCTTACAGATATGCCTAACCCGAGTTGAAAGCGAACAATGTAAAATGTTATTATTGATCTGGTGAATGCTGTTCAGGACAAAAGTGTAAACATGTTAAATCAAATTGATTTATTTATGATGCTGAAGTCGTGCGCGAGCGTCATGCGTTCCGCCCATCAGCAGTCTGTGCGGGCGCGCTCCGGTGTCCCGTGCGCCGTGACGCAGCCGGGTCCGCCGCGCGTGGAAGTGGCGCTGTTGTTTGAGCGTCGGGACAGTCTCGCGCTGTCTCGTGGGTTCATCTGAAGAGATTTTTAAACCGTGTTTCGGTAACTTCTGCCGTTCATGAACGGGGACTGATCGCGCTCGACCATTGTCTCGTGCCGTCCGGAGAACATAATCGCGGTAAGCGTGGGCTAAGGGCGTTTTAGGGGGCTGGTTTGTGGGCTTTGAATTGTGTCTTTCTCGCATTGCTATGGCTGTAGGCCGCGCGCACGGCGCGGGAATCTCCGGGTTGGCTGTTTAACGGGTTTATTGTGAGCGCGTCGGAAGATGTGATGCGCAGCAGAAGTCATATATGAGCTAAAGATCAGTAGCGTGCACATATCATAGCGAATATATAAACCCGCGCATTATAGCATCGCTATAGCACTGCTAGCATCAGCGCGGAGGGGGGGGGGGCGGAACGCTGTGCGCGCGCGCGCTGTAGAGACAGTGTATGTTTTTGAACGTTAAAGTGCGCGCACGTGTGTTTGTGAAATGTGTCTATGCTTGTGTTGAAACATGAATCAGTGGCTTGATCTTTTATTACGATGTGTGTCTTTTGTTATATTCTGTTCACTTTATTTGAGTTCTTTTGTTTTACCTGATATTCTTGTCTGATATCATATGATATGTTTCATGTCTGTGATGTGGCCTGTGGTTGACCTCTCGTGTGTGTGTGTGTGTGTGTGTGTGTGTGTCAGATAAATGGCTGCTGAGGTGAATGGCAGCTCAGGTCTGGTGAAGGAGGAAGAGGAGCCCATGGATGTGTCGGGCTCACACTCAGAGAACTATCAGACGCTGCTGGACGCTGGACTGCCACAGAAGGTTGCCGAGAGCCTGGACAACATCTTTCAGACCGGTGAGTTCTCACATGACATCATGAAAATGACCACGTCTACCTAATACACGCACACACACCCTGTAGGCCATGTATGATCATTCTAAAGAAAACATTCAAAACTTATTTTATTAAGGTGTAATGACTCAACCTCTCCGAGCGGCTGTCTGTAAAGTGGACACAAGTGAAGCACTATTGGCTGAACGTTTGTGTTTCAGGTCTGGTGGCGTATGCTGATTTGGACGAGCGAGCACTTGACGCTCTGCGGGAGTTTAATGAAGAGGGAGCGCTGTCTGTCCTGCAGCAGTTCAAAGAGTCTGACCTCTCTCATGTGCAGGTGAGATATGTTTTCTATTCTGTGTTCAGCTCAAGATTGGGTTTTCTGCACTCGGCCTGAAAGGTTCACTCTGATTGGTTACAGAATAAGAGTGCTTTCCTGTGTGGGGTGATGAAGACTTACAGACAGAGAGAAAAACAGGGCAATAAAGTTCAGGAGTCGACGAAGGGCCCTGATGAGTCTAAGATCAAGGTGAGATGTCAGCGGTTATGAACGAGATCATAGATGACAGTGTAAGACGAGTTTGGTCTCATTCTGATGTCGTTTACCCTCAGGCTCTGCTTGAGAGGACGGGATACACTCTAGATGTCACAACAGGACAGAGGAAGTATGGCGGCCCCCCGCCGGAGGAAGTGTACTCTGGCCTGCAGCCGGGCATCGGCACCGAGGTTACTCTCTTACTTCATATTCAACACGTGACGTGTGATTCCGTCGCTCATGCTCGTTCTGAAGTGTGCTTCAATCCTGCAGGTGTTTGTGGGTAAGATCCCTCGTGACCTGTACGAGGACGAGCTGGTTCCTCTGTTCGAGAACGCCGGTCCCATCTGGGATCTGAGGTTGATGATGGACCCGCTCACTGGTCAGAATCGCGGCTACGCCTTCATCACCTTCTGCAGTAAAGACGCTGCACAGGAAGCTGTCAAACTGGTCTGTGTCCACAAACATAACAAGCTTTAATGTACACGTGTTCATTTCAACTGTAGGGATTGTTGAGAGATCAACGTGTAGAGTGGTTTGTACATCTCACAGTTATCTCTCGCTCGGACACTCGTACTAAAGAAACCTGTCTGATCATGACACCTTACAGAGCTCCTGTTTTGTGGGTGTAGCTTATTTAGTTGTGTATCTCTCTTCAGTGTGACAACTATGAGATCCGCTCGGGGAAATATCTGGGCGTGTGCATCTCTGTGGCCAATAATCGTCTCTTCGTTGGATCTATTCCTAAGAATAAGACGAGGGAAAGTATCCTGGAAGACTTTGGCAAAGTTACAGGTGTGGACCAGCAAACACGTGTGTGTGATGTGTACATTGTGACAGAGGCTGACGTGCGTGCGTGTTTCAGAGGGTTTGCAGGAGGTGATTTTATACACTCAGCCAGATGATAAAAAGAAGAATCGCGGTTTCTGTTTTCTGGAGTATGAAGATCATAAATCGGCTGCTCAGGCTCGCCGCAGGCTCATGAGTGGGAAGGTGAAGGTTTGGGGAAACCCTGTGACTGTGGAATGGGCCGACCCGGTAGCTGAGCCGGACCCAGAGGTCATGGCCAAAGTGAGTAACTGTGTCTAACACAAAACACATGATGATGTTCAGGTCTTTTATTGTATTGTGTTTGTGTGTGTGTCATTAGGTAAAGGTTCTGTTTGTGCGTAAGCTGGCCACTCCTGTCACAGAGGAGCTACTAGAGAAAACCTTCTCACAGTTCGGTAAACTTGAGCGTGTCAAGAAGCTCAAAGACTACGCATTCGTTCACTTTGAGGAGCGAGATGCTGCAGTCAAGGTAAAACCCGCAATCACCACTGACATCAAGTCAGTTTAGAAGGTAGGGAATATAACATATAACAAAGAAAACATTTAGACTTAAACTTCTCTCAAGAAGTGTTTTATCAGACGTGTCTTTGTGTGCTGTCAGGCCATGCAGGAGATGAACGGGAAGGAGCTCGGCGGTGAGAAGATCGAGATCGTGCTAGCAAAGCCTCCGGATAAGAAGAGAAAAGAACGCCAAGCAGCGAGACAAACCACCAGAAACACAGGGTGAGAGTTATGTGTCTGTCCTGGGATTGATCACGTGTTGTGTGTAATGGAGTCAAGGTGTCTTTAAAGACAGCTGTCGACATGGGTTTACAAACGGCCATTACAGCAGTAAAGTGCTTAACTGTGCTAGAATAAATGTTTTCTGTCTCCACCTGTGCAGGTATGATGAGTATTATTACTATCCTCCCCCTCGCATGCCTCCTCCGGGACGCGGTCGTGGCCGTGGCGGACGGGGGGCCTACGCCTATCCGCCCGATTACTACGGTTACGAGGATTACTATGACGATTACTATGGTTACGACTACCACGATTACCGAGGCGGCTACGACGACCCATATTACGGCTATGATGACGGTTACTCTATGAGGGGGCGTGGAGGTCGTGGCAACCGTGGGGTTCCGCCTCCACCCCGAACCCGTGCCGCTCCTCCAGCCCGCGGCCGTGGCGGCTATCCTCCGAGAGGTGGGGCTCCCATGGGGGCGGGTCGGGGGGGGCGCGGGGGACGCGGCGGGCCCTTTCAGCTTCCGAGGGGCCGCGGCACTCGAGGCGCCCGGGGGAACCGTGGGGGCAACGTCGGTGGGAAGAGGAAGGCGGATATATTTAACCAGCCGGACTCCAAACGGCGTCAGACCACCAACCAGCAAAACTGGGGCACGCAACCCATTGCTCAGCAACCCCTGCAGCAGGGCTCCGATTACTCCGGTAACTACGGTTACAGCAACGACACGCTCGAGTTCTCCCAAGATTCCTACGGCCAGCAGTGGAAGTAGAGGAGCAACACCTTCCCATCCTCCTCCTGAGAAACGAGACATGTGATTGGCCAGCAGTGTTTGTTTGACTTTTCTATTCTCCGATTCCCTTGTAGATTCTGTCCGTGACCCACAACTGACTTGACAAACCCTGATAGGCTAAAGAGCAGAATGTATCTGACGCCCCTGAGCTTCACCCGAACGGGACGTTTGTCTTAGATCACTTTTATTCCTACAGTTTTCCTTGTTTTAAAATCAACAATGAACGTTTTAAAGAACATTCTGATACTTCATCAAGCGTACGTGTGAGAGGACATTAAAATCATGAAATGGTCTTTGGAGAGATGGTGTCATCCCTCCCACAGTCCTTTCTTTCAGTAGTAGTAGGGTTAGGGACTCGCTGTAAATACTGGCTGTTGACTAGAGCTTGATTTTCACCCATGACTGTTTTGTTTTGGTTTTTGCAGAAGTGGAGAAAAGAATCCACAGAAGGAAAAAAAGAGTTTTGTAGCAGGAGTGCTGTTAAACGTGTCCGTTAGCCTTTCTAGAAGTAGTTGAATTGTGTTTTTTAAAAACTGATAAACTGATATTACTTCAGAATTTTTTTTTATTTCAGGGTTTGGTCTGGCTTACCTAAAGAGCTGCGGCCGGCTGGTCTGATGTTTGTATTTATAACTTTTATTTTCTGTTGGTTTCAATAAAACTCAATCGAGCAACTTCCAAAAGAGGCTTTAAATCCAGTGTTGATATTGTGTTTTATTGCGTGTTTCCATGCATATATTTATTTGGGGCTAGTCATTGGAAATGATATCACAGTTCTATTTGTTGCCGTTGGTGGTGCAGAAATCGCACAGAAACCAATCATGAGAATCCATCATTTTCAAACAGTGCTTATTTAATAATGAAGTGAAGGGAAGATTGAGGCTATTGTCACAGGTTAGATGTCTGTGACTGGAAGGATTACGCCTGAGTCAAAGCCCTTTTACACGCATCGCTTTTCTTTTTCAATTCATTTCAGTGTTGGTTTCATATCATCATGTTTTCCAATGTGATTGAGTTAATTCCTCATACTAATTACATTTGCACAAATCACATTTTTATGTAAAATGTTAACAGTAACTGCACACATGAACACTCTTAGCATATATTCATTTGAGGCTCAAATATTAAAGAATCACTTTAAATGAGTTCTGAAGAGTTTTCAACAGGTCAAGGACATTTTTCATAAATGTCAAACAAATATGAAATTTGTGAATCAGATCACACAATACTTCTGGTTGTAATAACATCAGTAAACCCTTTTACTCGTTTCTTTTCTCGTCGTTTTAAAGAATTAAAAGCACAAACATATCTATTGAACCACTTAACAATGATCTTGTTGAATTGAAGACGTCTGGACTAAAATGTTGACGTTCATCTGCATAAAAAACGTTACAATTGCGTGTCTTTGGCGAATTTTGTATGAAGTTCACGCAAGTGGTGCTTTTATGTTGAGGACTTTAATTTTGTGAGTTGACGACTCGCGTGCGGTGACGTCACGGTGGTAAGATGGCGGCTACAGACGGAGGCGCGTCGGGCGGCAGCGGCGAAGACGCGTTTCAAACCTTTTATACAGAGGTGAGAATGAAATAAATAAACATGAAATGAACACATATCAAAATGATCAAATATCAGTTCATATAACACAACCGTTTATTAACACACATAATGAAACACAGCTGAGTGAACAATCGAACACGAGCACACACACACACACACACACATCGAAGAGAGGCAGACATGAACCCAAACACACACTGATCTCTCACTACAGATGTGATGTCTGATCTCACGACAGATGTGATGGATCTGATGTTTGTGTTCTAGGTGAAACAGATCGAGAAGAGAGATTCGGTTTTAACCTCCAAACAGCAGATCGACAGGTTACTGAGACCTGGAGCTTCATACTTTAATCTGAACCCGTTTGAAGTGAGCGAGAGTCATTTCTGTTTTGCTCATCACATCTTCATGTTTGTTTACATCTCTGACGTCCAGACGGAAAAGAAATAAAAGACAAACGTGTGTCTGTGTGCAGGTGCTTCAGATCGACCCTGAGGCCACAGATGAGGAGCTGAAGAAACGATTTCGACAGGTGAACGTCAAAAACAAACTTGATCAGTTGTTTAACTTGTTTACAGGTATCTGCTCAATGTGCTTTACAGTATAAAAGCAGGGTTTATACATCCATGGTGTGCGTTTCCTGTAACAACATCTGTTTCTGTGCGTTAGAACCCAGAGAACGTGTCTCACCGCCGTCTGTCTGTCTGTCTGTTCTCAGTTGTCAATCCTCGTCCATCCAGATAAGAATCAGGATGATCCCATCCGGGCACAGCAGGCGTTTGAAGGTAGACAGCGATGTCATTATTCAGTATCCAACATATGAAGAGTCTCATTTGCAAAAACAGAAAACCATGTTTTCTCGTGATGTTTTTATGTCAGATTGTTGCATTTTTCCTACTGTTCCTTAAAACAACCCAACTGCAGTTTGATTGATATGACTTAAAAAAAAGATTTTTAATATTTTAAAGTCTGTTTTACATTTTTAATCTGTTTTTGCAAATGACCTCTTCATGTACAGCCCTGGAAAAAAAACATTTTTGAATATCACTCCAAAATGGGCTCTGTGCATCAGCGTAGGGAGTCTAGTGACGAGCTTCCCGTGTTGTCAGAGGTCGGGAAATCAGGTTCCAGTCGAATTTCTAAAAAGACTAAACAACGTTAGGGTTTAAATTCCAAATGTACTTTTGATAAACAGTAGCCGCTCTCGAAAAACGAGCTCATATTCCACGGATAACGTGAATAATCTCACTTTAAGCATTTTCTCCCACATGAGTCCATTATAAGGAATAGCTTGAGGCTTCACGTACCAACGACCAGGGAAAGCAAATGATTAAATATCAAATGTATCATCGATATCAATTATCAACATGATATCAGAAAGGTATGTCAAGTTGTTTTAGAAATGAAACCGGAAACTAATATCTTGACCTCTGACAACACTGGAAGTTGGTCACTACGCTTGTGCACAGAGTCCAATATTTACTTTCACTAATATGTACTACATATAGGTTTGTTTGTACATGTATTTTCTGATCTCTGTCTTTCACATTGCTGTTGGATGACTTTGTCATTCCTGAGGTTTGATCCTGTTGAAATTCCACACACACTGGACTGAAATGAAATGAACACATGCTTAATGAGTGTTTAGGACAGCTGGTGATGCTGTAAAGTGAGAGAGAACACAAGCTACATGTGTGGATTTATTCAAACAATGAAACTGTGTGTGTGTGTGTACGCTCAGCGGTTGATAAGGCCTATAAATTGCTGCTGGAATCCGATCAGAAGAAGAAAGCTTTAGATGTGATTCACGCAGGGAAGGAGTATGTGGAGCACATGGTGAGAGAAACATCTGAATACTTCTGTTCCCTGTGTTTTTATTCATGACTCTGTTTATTGTGATGATGTTTTCCTGATGTTCATGTGTTGTTTCATTTCTCAGATGGCCCAAAAGAAGAAGCAGTTGAAGAAGGACGGGAAACCCTCAGATGTGGATGAGGACGACCCTGAGCTGGTATGATTTGACTCTGCAGGACTTTGTTAGGACAACCTTTTGTATTGCTGGAATTCTTCATTCTTATTGGTCAGTCATACATCATACAGTGGTCTAATAGTGCCACTACACTGAGCAATATATATCGCGATTCACACTAGGGGTGTAACAGTTCTCTGTAAAAGAATTCGGCACGTGCTTGGACCGCGGTTCATCTTTAATCTGACGACGCATTTATAATATGGTTCGTTAAAAATGATAATGTGTAAAACAGACAAAGTTAAGCTAATGTATGTTTGTCGATGGATACACGTTTAATACCTACAACAAATCAAATAACGTAGACAAATGTCAACAGGATTGACGTATGCTGTAATATGACCAGTCATTTATGCTTTCATCACCCGGGTGTTGTGAGCGTGTGAGTGCAGGTGAGACCTGAACAACACATGTTGCTGTTTAAACTAAACTCATTAAAGCCTTTTGCCAATTTAAGCATTTAAGTTCAAGATTATGTGCAAGAAAACTTGCTTGCGTGCTGTGAGAAGATCTCAGACAACATGGCGTGAATATAGAGTTGTCTTTGTAGCTGACAATTTCACACACGAAGTAGGTCAACATGCCGCCCTTGTCGAGCATCTTTATAATCATAGTAGGTTATGTCTAAACTTCGTGAACGAACAAAAAACAACCCATGTGTACAGTATCGGTGCACTGGATCCGTCGCGTTCCTCTTACTAAAATCGCGTTTCTCTTTTCCTAATATTGTATTCTGTATTTATTCAAACTGTATATCCTGCACTTGCTAATTGCACAATAAAGTTGAATCTAATCTAATCTTACAGCGACAGCACCATATTCCTGCCGTCTGTTCAATAGCTTCAGTATCTTCAATTTTGATTCATCTTTATTTCATTTGTACATATGCAATGTTATGTTTAATTGGATTACTTTAATCCATTTCTATACCTTTAAGGGAACAAGACAGTATCTTATTTAGTTTTCTGCTTTGCTCTGTTGTTTTATTGGTGCTGTTACTTGTAGCTTGATTATTTGATCTTATTTTTATTCCCTTTTCCCTGAAAATAGCACAGACCAAGCCGTGGGTCATTTGAACCGTTACACCCCTAATTCACACTGATTAAAAATGTCTAAATCGATTGTCGGTTTTCAGTAGGAAGTATTGCTCCATTAATAATCACTAGATTGAGTCGATTATGACGATTGTTGCTTTTTCAAATGCAGTTAAACATCATCGTTACATTAAATATACTTTTTTATTATTATTATGAAAATGTTTGAAGAACAGCGACAGAATATCACTTATGAAACCGATTTCATTTCCTGGAGCTGAGTGTGTGTGTTTAAATGGTTCTTCTTCGGTGTCCTATATTCAGAGTTTCTAAATCGCGAGAGCGCCCTCTGGCTTTCGGATGCTGCAGCATTTAACCCTAATTCATTAAAGAAAACTGAGCATTAGAATTGCACGATATACCGTCTAGCCCTAAACGTCCAGAAATGAAATGATATTAAGCACGGCGGTAGCACCAGACACTCATAAACCTGGCCTGAGGCCTCATTCACTCTGGTTCATATATCTAACAGCAGAATGTCTACAAATAGTGACTTGACCTGATCTGTTGTGTGTCTGTAGTTCAGGCAGGCGGTTTATAAACAGACCATGAAACTATTTGCTGAACTGGAGATCAAGAGAAAAGAGCGAGACGCAAAGGATATGCATGAAAGGTAAGACACACACACACACACACGTACACGTGTGTGTTTAGAGCATCTGCTGTGGTTAAATTCGGTTGTTTGTGAATGAGTTTCTCTTTCCTTGCAGAAAAAGGCAGAGGGAGGAGGAGATTGAGACACAGGAGCGAGCGAAGAGAGAGAGAGAGTGGCAGAAAAACTTTGAGGTTCAGCTTAAACATGAGCTCAAGAACACCATTTCTTGAGGACTATCTGGTTTCATTCAGATGGAAAGATGGACGTGTTTTTTCTGTCTCTTTTAGGAGACCCGTGATGGACGTGTGGACAGCTGGAGACATTTCCAGGCCAAAGGAAAAACTAAGAAAGAGAAGAAAAACCGAACCTTCCTGAAGCCGCCAAAAGTCAAAATGGAGCAGCGAGAATAAGACATACTTCTCTTCATTCTGTACATATTAGAATTGTGATTCTTCTGTAGTATAAAAGAAATTTCAGAGCATGATGTTGTTTTTCTAACTCTTGTTTTATGTTCTTCTGCAAATAAACATTTATTTGTAGATATTTGCTGTTGTATGTTTTTTAATGTTGTAAACAATTAAACTGTTGTTGTGTTGATGCTTTTTGGTAAATATTCGTCCTGTATTTTCTACTAAAGAATCTGTGTGATTTTGTCTAGAAACGTAAAATTAAACACATCTTATGCATAATGCATTATGAACTTGTTTCAAAACGTTGAAACAACTTGAACTGTACAAAGCGTTTGCTGGAGAAACATTAAACACATGAACGTTGATCATCTGAATGAAAGCAGGTTGTGTGATTGGTGATTCCGGCAGGTGGCGCTGTGACGTCACAAACGTCATTAAAGCCGCACAATGGGCACATGATCACAACATAAACACACGCACACACAAGGTCTGGGCCGAATTAACGTTCCGACAAAACAACAATTATGTTACTAAGACAAACAAAAGCCGAACAACTAAACTTTTGTTTTTCTGTTTAGGATAATGGCAAAAACTGAGCACTTGAGATCCACTACTGACACGTTTTGGTTTAGACTTTTGTTGTGCACATTGAATACAAATCTGGAGATTCAAGGCACATCCACACATCTTTATTTTCCTGAAAACAAGGTGATCTTTTCATATCACTTATTATTTAACATCTTGGTCACAATCCGATAAAACGTCTCTTGATGAGACATCAGTTCAGTCATTTCATCATTGCTTACTGAACAAATACAATTTAGTTGATAGTGTGATTAAATATATGTAAATGTTAGAAAGTCAGTCAGTATTTTCTGTTCAAGCTGCAGGACTCTCTATAGAAGTCTATAAATATAAACATGAATGAATGCGATTCTCTTCAGTTTCATTGAAATAACTCAACATGTCAACATTAGTTCTATATCTTCTGTTATTTTAATCCTATTACAATTTCCATGTGGAATCATGTTTATTTTCTTGATCATGTGTTTGTTTGGGGTTTCATCGTTCAGTCAAGGGTCTACAGACACATACAGTAATTCTGGCACATTTACACTCATGTTTATGAATCTGATCACACATCTCTGGTTCAGTCTCTTGTTTGTGAATGTCTGGAGGTCAAACACACATTGTCTGATAACACTGATCAGTGCTCTTAACATGGTTTAAACATTATAAGAGTCACATGACTGTTGTTGCTATACGCTTGCTGTGTGTTTGTTTAAGAGTCCTCAGTGATTCTTCAGCTGTCGCACGCACGCACGCACGGCTTTATATAGGCAATGTGAGGTCATGTTATATAACAGAACAGACGTCTGACCTAAATTATACCAGAGAGAGAGAGAGAGAGAGAGCTCTATACGTGTCTTACATGTTGTTATGATTGTAGTGTTAGCACAGTATTCTTTACACAAGAATAAACTACATATGAACATCAAGCTTTTACTTTATCAGCGGTTACATACAAACACTACAGAACACAATCACATACAGATGAGATGGACTTTGTGTTATATGACCAACTGCTACAAAACAACACCCTTTGTGTGTGTGTGTGTGTGTGCGTGCGTGTCTGTGCGTGCGCGTGTGTGCGTGCGTGTGTGCGTGCGTGCGTGTGTGTCTGCGCGTGCATGTGTGTGTGCGTGCTTGCTTGCGTGTCCGTGCATGCATGTGCATGTGTGTAGAATGTATCATTTGTTTGTAAAAGGGGAATGATTATGGACCATGGCAGGATTTCTATATAATGTGACAATAGAAAAACTCACTAGAACTTGCTCCTATTAAAAAATACTTTAAAAGAATGTCCCATACAATTGTTCAAATCTGCAGCAGAAATATATTTACAAGAATCAAACTATAGAAACATGAGTCCAGTTTTGGCACAACATCCAGATGATCCACACAACGGTCACACACCTGAGAAGAGCCATGAGCTGTGTAAAGTGACAGCGTCTGTATTTCTCACCTGTGGACAGAAAAACACAACGGCTCAGAATCTCTCAATCATCTAAACCAAAAGATGAAACCTGACAACAAATATTTACATTTAGTCATTTAGCAGACACTTTTATCCAAAGTGACTTACAGATGAGGAAACATTGGAAGCAATTATAACAACATAGGCAACAAAATACATAAGTGCATCAAACTAGTCCATTAAAGCCCAGCACAGTATACAAAGCTAAGAATGGTGAGGTTAGAATTAGAATAATTAGAATAATAAGAAGAAAGAAAGGGAAAAGAATTAGAGGTGAAAATCAATCAGAGACGTGTTGATGGAAGAGATGCGTTTTCAGGCGTTTTTTAAAGATGGCAACCGAGTCTGCTGATCTTGTAGCAGCTGGTAGATCATTCCACCAATGTGGAACAGATCCAGAGAAGGTACGGGAGAGTGACTTTTTTCCTTTTTGGGATGGTACCACTAGTCGTTGTCCCTTTGCAGACCACAGTGATCTGGCAGGAACATAGATCTGCATTAGCGAGTGGAGATATGACGGTGCAGACCCGGTGTTGGTCTTGTAGGCCAGGAGCATAGCTTTGAACTTTATGCGGGCGGCAACAGGGAGCCAGTGTAACCTGATGAAGAGCGGAGTTACATGCGCTCTCTTCGGTTCATTGAAGACCACTCTTGCCGCCGCATTCTGGATCATCTGGAGAGGTTTGATTGTGCAAGCAGGAAGTCCAGCCAGAAGCGCATTGCAATAACCCAGTTTGGACAAGACAAGAGTCTGGACTAGGACTTGCGTAGAGTGCTCTGATAGGAAAGGTGTAATTTTCCTAATGTTGTAGAGGATGAATCTACAGGACCGGGTGGCGCTGGCAACATGACTTGTGAGGTTAAGCCGATCATCGATTACCACCCACAGGTGTAATACGGTGTAATAGTTGATGAGCCTAGTTGAATGGCAAGGTTGTGGTAAATCTTTGGATTGGCTGGGATCACAAGCAGTTCCGTTTTTGCTAGGTTCAGCTGCAGGTGATGATGCTTCGTCTAAAGTGAGATGTCACTCAGGCATGCCGCGATGCGAGTAGAGTTGTGTGTCGTCGGCATAGCAGTGATAGGAGAAGCCATGCTTCTGAATGACCGTGCCGAGGGATGTCATGTAAATGGAGAAGAGTAGCGGTCCAAGCACTGAGCCCTGTGGCACCCCCGTGTTGAGCTGTTGGCACGCGGAGACCTCATCTTTCCAGGATACTCTGAATGACCTACTCAAGAGGTAGGACTCGAACCATTGCAACACCATTCCAGAGACACCCATAGCACTGAGAGAAGCCAGGAGGATGTGATGATTCACAGTGTCAAAAGCAGCAGACAGATCCAGTAGGATGAGCACAGATGACATGGATGATGCTTTTGCCAGTCTCAGGGCTTCGATGACTGAGAAAAGTGCAGTCTCTGTGGAATGACCGGTCTTGAAACCAGACTGATTGCTGTCCAGGAGGTTGTTTCGCATGAGAAAGGAGGAGAGCTGGTTGAACACAATTCGCTCCAGAGCTTTGGCAATGAAGGGAAGAAGGGAAACCGGCCTGTAGTTTTCTAGCAGTGTAGGGTCGAGGGTGGGTTTCTTTAGAAGCGGTGTGATGCGGGCCTCTTTGAACACTGTGGGAAATGTCCCAGTGGTGAGCGAAGAGTTGATGATGTGGGTCAGAGCAGGCACAACCGTTGGAGAGATGGCCTGGAGGAGATGGGATCCAGTGGGCAGGTTGTAGGGTGGTTGGAACCGCTTCAGACAGAGGAGGAGAGGCGGGGAGAACACACGTGTCAGGGATGTGGGCGGGTTCAACAGATGGTGGCGTAGAGAACTGGCTGCTGATGGCAATAGTTTTCCTTACGAAGGACGATGCAAAATCAGCAGCTGTTAACTCCGATGAAGGTGCGGGAGCAGGCGGACAGAGGAGAGCAGAGAAGGTTTTGAAGAGTGTGCGAGAGTCTGGAGGGTTGCAGATCTTCGAGTGATAGTAATCTGTTTTTGCAGAGGTGACGTCAACAGAGAAAGTAGAGAGAAGAGATTGGAAGAGAGAGAGGTCAGCAGGGTCTTTTGACTTGCGCCATTTTCTCTCAGCTGACCGGAGGCTGGCGAGATGCTCACGCAGTACATCCGATAACCAGGGAGCCAACAGGTATGCACAGGCTGGTCCAGATGCAAGAGGGCATAGGTTGTCCAAGCAGGATGTAAGCATTGAACACAGAGTGTCTGTGGCTCTGTCTGTATTCAAAAGAGAGCTCCTCAGAGGGGGGGAGTGCAGAGAAGACAGCAGAGGAAAAACAGGAGGGAGGGAGGGTCCGCAGGTTGCGCCAGAAAGTGACCATTGGTAAGACATCTGCGACGTCCGGAGCAGTGAGGTCGAGGGTGACCAGGAAGTGATCAGACGTGTGCAGCGGGCTGACCTGAGAGTGATGAGTGGAGCAGTACCTTGTGAAGATCAGATCTAGATGGTTTCCAGACTTGTGGGTTGGTGATGTGGAAACCTGCTTGAGGAGAAATTATGCGGTCAGGTTGATGAAGTCAGCAGCCTGTGGCTTTCCAATGTGGATGTTGAAGTCTCCTAGTACCACCAGAGGAGTACCATCCTCAGGGAAGGATGAAAGAAGCACATCCAGCTCCTCCAAGAATTGTCCAAGCTGACCTGGGGGACGATAAATATAACTTTTAACAGGGTGAGTGATAGTAACAGCATGAAACTCAAAGGAGCTGTTGTCGCACATGGGTGTTAGCTGTTTGAATTTCCAGTCTTTGGGGATAAGTTGACCGGTGCCTCCACCCCTTCCTGTGATGCGAGGGCTGTGGGAGAAAGTGAGGTTATGGGAGAAGGCAGCGGGACCGGCAGAGTGCTCTGGTTTGATCCATGTTTCTGTAAGTGCTACAATGGAAAGACCAGAATGTTTAACAAAAGCTGTAATGAAATCTGCTTTGTTCAATACAAACGCGTTTAATGATACACGTATACGATTCCCTCCTGTAACGTCCATCAGTGGTGTGTCATTTCACACTTTGCACAAGAATCACACAACAGTCTTTTAAATGTACTGAAGAAGAACACTCACCTCATCTTCAGCTTTGAATCTGTGACAATCCCTACAGCATTACACCCGTCACCCCGCTCAGCGCTCCTTCACCAGCGTTCACATGTGGCCAGCGTTGACTCGTCGTTCTGTTGAAGCGGTCTTCTGTCTCTGGGCTGTTGGCTATCACGTTCTCCTCTGTAAGCAGGTTTCCCGTGGAGCCGCCTGCAGTCCTGCATCCATTTTGCTCTCCGAACATCTCCTCCTGCTCCAGAAATCCACCCGACCGAGCCCTGAACCGCCGGACAAAGTCTGTGTGAGCAAACCCTTTGTCCAGCTCAACAGGCCATGGCGTTTGGACAAAGACATGTCTGAGCAGACTCATGGACTCGCTGTGGGCGGGACCGTGAATGAGAGACTCTTTTCTACAGCCCATGGAGTTCAGCAGGGCCTGCTCTAGATCATCACGAAGCGCTCGTCGCTCCAGGAACCAGCTTTCAATTTCCTCTCTGGACAATCCGGTGGTGATCGTGAGGTGGTCCACTTCATTGAAGGATGAGAAGCTGTTCTTCTGAAAACTCTCCTCTAACAGTGTCATTTGTCCAGAACTCTTGCCCTTCACTCGCTCTAACAGAGGAAAATGAGTGGGGACAGAACGCTCACTCACATCATTCTGACTGCTGGAGCATGTGAACATTGATGACGGTCTCAGTGACTCAAAAGCACTGTCTGGACCGCGTGGAGTCTGAACGATTGTTGGTCTGCTGCTGTTTTTGTATGAGTCCATTTGCTGAAGAACAGCAGATCTTTTTAGATTGGTGGACACTATCGGTGTCAAAGGAAGTCTTTGTTTGGGCACCACTGCTGGACGTTCCACACGTGTCTTCTCTTTAAATGGAACTGTCAGTACTTTCTCCCAAGATGCAACGACAGGAACCTTAAAATGTGAGGCAAGAAAAGAAGCAGGGCTGGATCGCTTTCTCTCTGGGAACACTGGAGAAGCTGGAGCTGGCATCATAAACAAGCTCTCACACACAGAGCGTTTGATGTCTGACGTCAACAGAGGAGTTTGTAAAGAACGTTTAAGTGTCCGACTGCCTGCTATCACATGACCATCAGACGGACTGAGTTTGTGTGGTGAGGTGTGCTGAGGAGGCCATACACTGCCACTGAACAGTGTCTTACGGGCTTCTTCCACCTCTTCAGGTGACCAGGTGATGCCCTGTTTCAGACGCTGCGTGGTAAACCAGACTCTGATCTGTTCTTCAGGGTGCTTTGAGGCAGCTGTGAGCCAGGAGAGCTCTGCGTGGGTTGGGTACGGGAATCTGTTAAAAGATGCCATGAGCGTTGAGTTGCCGTCCAGATCTGGATTGTACTTGTAGGTGTAAAGAGGAACCGCAAGTGTTGGAGTTGTGCTGAGGTTGGGAGGTCGCTGTAACAGAGGTGTGACGTGACACGTGGGTTCTGGAATGATGATTGTACCATTTACACATACTGCTCTGATGTCATCCTTCAACATCAGACTGTCTAGATGACAGTCCACCTGTGCTTGTATTTCTGACATTTTCACGTTGTCTTCGGCTACTGGACTGCTTTTGGGAACATGTGGCAGGTCATCTCCTGCACCCTGAAGAACAGATTTATTCAGTTTGATCTGCTTGCACCTTTTGTCTGGGTGTTGTGTTGTGTTATGATATGAGAGGGTTTCAGAGTTGGTGGCACTGAAACTGCAGACGGTGCACCGGTAGAGGATGTGGAATGGTCCTTCAGATTGAGGCGAGTCCTCACACTCTCCGCAGTGGTGTCGGTTCAGCACGTAGAGGGAACTCTGCTCATCATCATCATCATCATCATCATTAAATGTCTCTAATGCAAGATCCACAGTTTCACGGACCATGCACGGGATGAATGACTTCCTTCGGCTGGACATGATGGGTATGATGAGGGAGTTTAGTGAGGTGAGTGGGGATCAGGACACTCCCTCAGACGGGGAGCATCAGCTGTAACACAGATTTTCATGAAGATCTCACCTGCACACAGAGAACAAATAAAGAAAACATTATAAATTTAACAGAGGATGAAATTAAATCATCCTCATCAAATGCTGTTGTTGTTCTAGAAGACACATGCTAAAATCTCATGAATAAAAGACCATCTGAAGTCCCATCCTTCCTTTACTGAAATGATATTCAAGTTCATCTGAAACATGATTTTATTATTCAAGAGTTTTGAGAGAAAACCCCTCTTAAGCTCCAGCAACTGACTTCTGATGATCAACACGAGAGATGTGAGTTCAGTTCTTTACAGAGAAAGACTAAAGACTAGATGACCAAATGTATAATATGTAATGTAAGTCGCTTTGGATAAAAGTGTCGGCCAAATTAATAAATGTAAATACGGCTAGAGAGAAAGAAACCAAAAGAGAGAAAAGCAAGGATGCTCAGGTTCTTGTCAACATGTGAAAAATGTGAAACAGGTTTGAATCGATTTGAAATGAATCCCAGACGTTTGAGCTCTAACAGAGACGTGCTCGAGGCCTGCGGTGTGCGCACACACACACACACACACACACACACACGTGCGCACGCACGTCATGTCAGAGATCATCAAAAATGAAATCCACACAACTTCGAACGAGATGAAACGATACTAGCTTCATGTTTGTTTCTATCACTTCAGCGTGTCTTGAATTTGGAATGATTTTAAAACTTTGGTTTTAGTGACAAGTAAGCCAAATTATACATATTGTCATTCAGGATCCAATAAAAAACACACAAGTGCCATCAGAAGCTTGAGGATAACCCGTCTGTGTCAGGTGTGTAATATTAATGAAACAGACGAAGGGCGACCCGGCGAAGCCTCTCGGCGGCGTGTGATGAAGAATTTTAATATGGAACACATTGCTGCTGGTGGAGGGAATAAATTGCTTTTCTTTCTCTCCTGATTAGAAATGTAAAAATGTTAAGCCAAGCTTCATTTCCATGTCGTTGTTATGGCAACAGTGAGTGTGAGACAGCCTAGCGATGCTGTATGTTCAGTAATTACAGCGGCCTGACAGCATCCAGCACAGCAGGGAGAAACACGCATGTGTGTAATTAGACAGGCGTGCTGGAGGAGAGACACCAGTGAACATGTGAGTAATGACCCAATCACACTCAAGACTGAAGGAATCACCGCAGCGATGAGCCCGTCACACACACACACAGTGTGACATCATTCACTGAAGCTCATGTCATTCTGAACCCGTTAGGGTTTTTCCACAGAACACAAGAGAAGAAAAAATCATCTGGTTTCATTATGTCTCAGTATCAAAAAATAAAGACACTTTTATGAAACATCACTTTCTTTTTTACATCACCGCGTTGAACAGACACGATCTGAAACACGGTTTAAAATCTGAAATCATTCACATCAGACTCATCTCCCATCACTTCTCCCTCTGGACTCTACACACTGTTACCATAGCAACCGCTGCCAAGCTTCAGGTGAATGAATGAACGAAGCGCTGCAGAAAACATCAGACACAGGTACACAAACTCAACTAAAGGCTTTCAGTTTCAATCTGAACGTCACCACCATAAATACTGTCAACACAACAGGAGCATTTCAAACTATACAGTAACAGGTTAGGCTTTTAAGGTCTCAATTTAACATTTGATTTGATCTAGAACAAAGATGACTGACACAGCAGGGGCGTGTCTCTGAGGAATGTGTTCAATTAGAATAAACAACAACAGAGTTCATTCATCCTTACTTCATTCAAGAGTTTCTGTCTAGCTATCAGGAAGAAGCGTAAAGGAGCTGGCCAATGAGGGTGCAGCGTCGAGCCCCGCCCACACCCAATCAGATTTAATACAGGAATTCTGTCTCCAGCCAAACTATTCACTTGAAGCACGCACGCAGTGATTGCGTGCTCGTGCTCGTGCTCGCGCTCCTTACACTAGTGTAGCTTTAACATCCCGACACAGCGTTTGCTGCACTTCTGTGAAGCGGCCTTGGAACTTGGTCCCCTTGGAAACGTGTGACGTGGCAGATTTATGTGACTGACTGACGACAAGCTCCAGCTGAGATATGCTCGTGCACATACTGACGTGTACACCTATCTGACCTTCTGAGCTTGATTGGTCCACTCAGCAGTGACATCATCATGTTCATTATTCATCAGGACAAGTCAACATCAATTTATTCATTCTTTAAATATTTGAAAAAACGGAATATTTGATGAACTCATTAATTATATGATGATGTTTGATATACTGTGTAGATTTGAATGGAATGGAAACTATTTGAAATAGTTTATTGTAACTAATCTAAAATAACCGCTTCTAGACGGACTGACCAATCAAACTCGATATCTGTTGACACACGTCATCACGCACAAGAACAACCATCACTCACTCACTTCAATGAATCATATGATATGTGACGGTCAATAACTCGGCAGGTGAACGAATGAATGAGGCTCGTGACAAAGTCACACCGAACATCATCCGCGCACACGCACACACAAACACAAACACGCACACGAATGAACTTACTGAAAGTGTTCCGTTCGTTTGTAAGGGCTGGAGCTCGCGTGCACATGCACCGGACATCGGCGTGAGCTCAGAGTTCGAGTCCAGCGGTAGCGCGCTCGCCGGTGGCTGGAGGCGCGAGCGATTCCTTTCGCTTAAAACTTTTAACGGTCGGTCCTGAAAGTAACCGTAAGTTAAAACCGCGATTCTTACCCGATATAAACTCGTCATGACGCCCCGGTCGAGCTCAGAGAAACCCGAAGACGAGAAGTGAGGGGGAGTCGAGCACGGGAGATCTACGAGAACCGACACGTGAGCGCGCGCGTCAGAGCGTGCGCAAGGGATTTCATTCAGTAACCGGTTTAATGCCCCACTACAAACCGCGATATTTCCATCGTCATTATTCACATGAAAGACATTTATTCACCAAACCGCCATCAGTGCGAATATTGAAAGATTATCTGACATTTAAATGTTTGATTCAATTCATTAACGTTGTCCATAGTGTAGAGAAATTACAATTTAATGTTCAGAAGTAAATAAATACTGTGATAATAACAACACTTGACGATTCACATCCCAGCAAGTGTTTAATTTGACTGCTCCACATAATTCGGTCAAATTCTGTTTTCTTTAAATGAGCGTGTGCGAGCGCGTGCGTGTGATTGTGTGAAAATGAGTGTGTGTGTGTGTGTGTGACAGTGAGTGAGTGAGTGTGTGACAGTGAGTGAGTGAGTGAGTGTGTGTGTGACAGTGAGTGTGTGTGACAGTGAGTGTGTGTGTGTGTGACAGTGAGTGTGTGTGACAGTGAGTGAGTGAGTGTGTGTGTGTGTGTGTGTGACAGTGAGTGAGTGAGTGTGTGTGTGTGACAGTGAGTGAGTGTGTGTGTGACAGTGAGTGTGTGTGTGTTTGTGACAGTGAGTGTGTGTGACAGTGAGTGTGTGTGTGACAGTGAGTGTGTGTGAGACAGTGAGTGTGTGTGAGACAGTGAGTGTGTGTGTGTTTGTGACAGTGAGTGCGTGTGTGTGACAGTGAGTGTGTGTGAGACAGTGAGTGTGTGTGTGTCTGTGTGTGACTGTGACAGTGAGTGTGCGTTTGATTTGTTTAGGGTCTGGTTAAGTATTTTAGTGCTGAATCAGTTTTGAATCTGATCGATTTTTCTACAGACATCTTGTGTAAAAGCTTCATGATCAGTAGCAGATGGTGTGGTATTCCTGTTGTGTACTTCATGTTTGTTCCCTGTTGTAATTCAAACCTCAATGATCAGAAATATCTGATGTCCTGTTGTCTGATGGTTAATATGAATGCAGACTGAAACTGATAGGCTACGTTTCATTTAAAAAATGATTATTTTACTGGTATTATTATTGAACGTGTAACAGTGTTAGAAACTCACAGGATAGTTTTCACACATCAGGGTTTGTTCATAACAGAAATGTAAAACTAACATTTATGTGCTTCTTCAAAACCTGTTAACACACACAAAAAGATACATGTTTCAAGAATGTTGAACAATCATTTAGTAATACATTCATTTTAATTCAAAGTTTGGCAATAAGAAGGCAAAGATCTTTTGTGATCACCAAAGATCAGACAAATACTGCATAATAATTCATTAAAACATATCCAATCATTCCATTATAAACCTACAGAAATACTTTGTCGTGACAATGTTTGCCCACTGTTAGATCTTAAATCATGCTCAATAATAAAAATCAACACTTAATGAAGCTAAATAAATATTCAGTATATTATAAAAAGGTGTCAGATGATGCTTTTTGAAGAGACACTTTGATTTAAAATAATCTCTGACGGTTAATTATACAGACACATTCAGTCATATTGAATCAAACTCACTACAGATCAAAAATACATCTGAATATTTACATGCATTCTGAATGATCTTTCTTTTCTTGGAAACTGTGTTTATAACTAACAAACATTGTATCCAAACAGATTCAAGGTTTAATGCAAGAAATGAAACAACAAAAATGTCAAAATGACCAAACATGTTGAGCATATTTTCACTAAATCGTGTAATGAATGTTTATATATGCCAACATAAGTCTTAAGCAACAACATTAACCAATTTCAGATGATTCTTGGCTGCTATTCTAGACGCTTCAGAGAGATGTGGTGTCAGAGGGCTTCAGGAAGAGCAGAGCTTCAGTTGCACACATTTTCAACATCAACATGAGGCTTAGCTTTACATCTGCAACTAAATCAGGCCGAGAAAAAGAGAATGAAATAAACATGGTGAAGTCTTCACTTTGTCTTGTAAACATCACATGCTGGTATTATAGAACAGTCAGGAGTAAAGCTTTCTCTGTTGCCATGGTTACGACAGGTCAGAACTCGCTTCGGGACGGCGTCCGTGTCGCCCTGCGAGGCTGCGTGCATGCCGCTGTATCCCGGGCGAGCGCAACTCTTCCACCTCATGCGCTATGACGGGATCGTCGGGCTGTACGGGCCGGGGCTCGGGGTAGTTGGGCTGATAGTAAGAGGCGTAGCTGCCGTACGGGTCGTCCTCCTCGGCTTCACCCTCCGGTCCAAACGGCTGGTACGAGCCGGCCGGCGGCTGTTCTACAGGAACATCTCTGTCAGTCAGCTCGGCATCAAAACCTTTTTGTGACCCACACACCGCATGCAAACAGCACAGCTACAGTACACACACACACAAACGCTCGACTGTTGGGTGATCTTTCCCTTTCTGTTAACCACAATAAACTGAACATCACACTAGACACGTACACTACTACATTTGCTGTACAAACAACCTTTCATGTCAGAGAAGAGTTTATCCAACACAGCAGCTGAAATCATCTCGTCCAATCCTTTAAACAGGTCATGAGACATTAAAGCCTTCAGTATCATATTCATGGAAAATAGGGTCAAAATAAATATACAGCACCCCAATATGCACGCACGCACACACACACACACACACCACACACACACACACACGCGCACACACACACACACCACACACACACACACACACACGCACACACCACACACACACACACACCACACACACACACACGCACACACCACACACACACACACACCACACACACACACACACACGCACACACCACACACACACACACACGCACACACCACACACTCACACACACACACACGCGCACACACACACACACCACACACACACACACACACACACACACGCACACACCACACACACACACACACACGCACACACCACACACACACACACACACTCACACACACACACACGCGCACACGCGCACACACACACACACCACACACACACACACACACACACACGCACACACCACACACACACACACACACACGGACATAAACCTGGTGTGACTGGAACTTAAAGTTTAGTTCCACACACAGAGAACCCAGACAGAAATCACACATGATGAATACACTATGAGACAAACACACATTCTTGTCATGCAGATGGTGTGTTACTCATGCATGTGTCGTTTGAGATTCACCTCCAACATTGTATCCTAAGCAAGAGTTCTGGTCACAATATCCAGGCGGTCCGGGCGGACCCACAGGTCCTGGAATTCCAGGTCTGCCGGCACTACCGGGGTTACCGGGACGACCAGAAGCTCCTGGACTTCCTGTTCTCCCTTCACCGGGAGGTCCTGCGGGGTGACAGGGTTAGGAGATGACAGAAAACAGAACAAACACATTCGGGTACACAGACCTCACAAACCTGAACACAGACAGAAACCACACATTTAGCTTTGTCAGAATGATGTCTAGTTTATTTGTGTCTCTTGATGACAAGATGAGTGTCAGGTGTGTTTACCTGGAGGCCCAGCAGCTCCTCGGGGTCCCTGCACACCCACACCTGGACTCCCTTTCTCTCCTTTCTCACCTGGAGGAGCTGATGATAAAGACAAACATGTTCTTCTGTATTCGCACAAACTTCAGTGACTCTGGACAGGTTCTTTTGTGTACTGATTGAATGTTGGGTAATATTTGGATGAATGCAGCATTTGTTTTTTTAAACATGAATGTGATGTCTGCTATTAAGTCAAACATTCATCTGTCACCTCTGGCTCCGGGCTGGCCATTCTCTCCATTACTACCGGGAAATCCAGGTCGCCCAGATGGGCCCTGCTCTCCCCGGGGTCCTGGGGCCCCTGGTCGTCCGGGCTCTCCTGGAGGGCCGGGCACAGTGCGGATAGATACCGGCTGACTGGGAATGTGATCGAGAATGGAGTTGTAACGTGCCATGTGACCTGTGACCCAGCAGAAAACGACACGTTAAACAAGCACACACACTCACGGGTCTTGTTGAACAAGCGCGTGTGTGTGTAGACTCACTCTGAATGAGTTGCTCACACACTTGTCTGGCGATGGCCTGAACGGACGATGTTGACTGCACATCACCCTGTTATAAACAAACACTTCAGCCTTCAAACTACTGTCAATTATACTGTGACGAGCTGTAGAAATCAAAATGGCTGACTCTAGATCAGTGACAAGAGAGCACTCACCCTCTCACCCTTCTCTCCTTTACCTCCTGGGATACCCTGAAAGACAGAGAGGATTTTAATATCAGACACCTGCTTACACACACACACACACACACAGACTGAGACGTACCGGAGGACCCTGGTGTCCTGTAGGTCCTGGGGGGCCATTCTCTCCTGGGGCTCCCGGAGCTCCTGGACCTCCCTGTTGAAGAGACCAAAGTCAGTCCTACATCACATTTCAACCAATAAAAGAGATTTCACAGAACCGTAACCCTGTTACCATGACAACCCTGATAGAACTATTAAATACCGTAGTACACATAAAAGATCTGAACTGTACTGTACACAGTGTGTGTGTGTGAGTACAGTAACTATGTTGTTGTTTATTACTGTGTGTGTGACAGCTGTTTTGGACTCACTATGGTACCCGGGGGTCCCTCTCTTCCCTGAGGCCCATCCTTACCCATCAGGCCCTGTGGAGGATGAGAAACAAGTCACCACATACTGTATAAGTGATCAGACTGGAGTTATTTCTCACGTGTCAGGTGTGTTACCCGGTGTCCTGGGGGCCCGTCACGTCCTGCTGGCCCTGGAGTGCCCGGAACACCCTACAGGAACACATCACAAACGTGAGTTTGACAAGTGATCAGTAAAGAGAGAGAGTAAATGAAGGTATGGTTTGTGATTGTCTCTTTACCTGAGGCCCTGGAGGGCCCGCCTCACCTTTCTGCCCCGTCTCACCTGGGGTCCCCTAAACACACACAAACAGGGTTCAGTCTCAAAAATGATTCAGCACAAACACTTAACATGATTTCTTTTGTCTTTGAAATAAGTTGAAATGTAACTGTTTAAAGGTCTACAACTGCAATAATGTCAGAAACTCTGTGAAGTTAGATTGTTGTCTCCTGATGTTTTGACACAATTTGGAATCAAATGTTGAAGGAAATTCAAGGCAGCAGGTTATTAACGATTGATATTATAGAGACAGCACACGCCGATCAGATGTGAAGCTTGAATGCGCTTAAATGTGTGAAATTACTTGAGGGCCTCTGATGGAGCGTCCGCTGGGCCCTGGGGGTCCGGGGGGACCCTGAGCACCTGGAACTCCGGCATCACCTACTAGACCAACAGGACCCTACAAAACACACACACACAAAATCTTGTGAAAAATCAAGCATCGCGTTAGTTCAGTCGGGTCACAACAGTTTAGATTGCTCCAGTTGACAGTCAGCTGTTGTGACATGCACCAATCCTAATCCGACACACACCACAGCGCAGCATTTCAATTCTCATTCATTCCGCATCAGTCTTGGCAGTAACTAACCGGATCCTCCCCCCCTCCATCACCTCATTTACTAAATAAAATCTGCGGTTCAGTGATTATGCGTTTGTGTATCACATCCACTGTAAAAAGTAATAGCTGAATCTACTTAAGAAAGCTTAGTTTATTTAATTGATTTAGTCAAATTTGTTGGTTTTACTTGAATATGCTGTGTTGTGTGAACTTTTAGGTGGATGCAATAGTTAAACTAAACAACTTAAGTACACTGTACTCTAGAGCATCGAGTAAATTGTACTAAAGGCATCACCTTTGCAAATATCATGGTGGCAAAGGTGTTATTAAAAACACCTGTTTAATTTCTCTCTCTGCACACACACAAACACATAAGATAATACATTTCATTGTGAATAGGCCTATGCTTGTTTAATCTCTATCTCACTCTTTCTCTCTCTCTCTCTCTCCACACACACACACAAATGTGCTCTGAAATTTTCTTTTTTACAACCAACAATAATCTTAACAACCAAAAAGATATGTACTGTTTTAGTATTTTTGTGTTGGCGGGCCCTATTTACGCGCGCATGCGCAATAGCGAAGTGCTCGGTCTCTCAGTCAGCAGCACTGGTATCCGATGGAAGGAGGCAGAAGCGAAGAACTTCACATCTTGTTTCTGGCAGAATATTTAAATCTTATAAATCTATTAATCGTGTGTGCAGTTGTCATTGTGTTGAGTCACGTTTATTACGCGCATATATTAACAGGCTGTTTAACGTTAATTAAACTAGTTTCTGACCGCCATTTAAGACCAGTGGCTTAACAAGCTGGGTAACAAACTTCGATTTTTACCAAAAGAAATGTTATCTACGTAAGATATTATTATCTGTCGTTAGTTTGTGGTTCACCATTATTTTTATGTAAAAACCGCGCATCTTACTTTGCACGTGTCGTTCACGTGTAAATGAACAGTGTGATGCACGACCGATTTACGTTTGTTCCATCAACCATTCATTATTTTGAGCATTGTAACTTTGGAGGACTAAACTTATGGAGTGGAAGTGTAAATTCTGCTTTTTTTAGTGTGAAAAGAGATCTCAGCTGTTGAAACCTTACATATTAAAACACGGAGGCTACACTAGAACTCCTCAAATTCCATGTCTCCACACAGCTTGTCTGTGCTCATTTAAATCATTTAATTCGCTTAAGGTGAATTTAACGAAAAAACGTTCACAATAGGTGTATGGTAGCCAAACCAGTCCATGTGATGACACCACACTTTGATATTTCAAAAGCAAAAAAACTTAATTCGTCAATTTTGGTTGATAAAAAGTTTGATGTTTAATCCATACTCGTATCCAAAGTGATTGCTTATTGTTTTTTGGTTCTGGTGGAGTTCAGCCGTATATCTGGCAAAAACCTGCAAACCGATTCATATCTTCAAGGCCAAAGGGGGAGACGTTGGCTGTAAACTTAAGATTCTACAACATGTAAGCTCCACAGACACACCCCAGTTCTTTGTTTTTGCAGGTGTTGTTAGCTCTATTTTGTGTTAGTATGACGTCTTAACTTTACTTTAAATAATTTTTCCGAAATCTGACATCAATGGAAGGCGAACAGCCATTCTTCATGGCCTCCCACTCCTCCTCGGAGAGGACCCCACTGATTTTTACAATACGTGTTTCGTAAGTAGTTTTGTCTGTTTTGTTAATAAATAATAAAATAAATTAGATTAGGCATAAAGAAAAGTAAAACAATTAAAAGCAGGAGACTCTAGAAAAGAAGGAATAAGGCTAGAAATTTAGACACTACTGATGTGAAAGGAAGAAGTCAAAAGGAGGCAAGAAAGTAAAATAATTTTCAGGCAAAAAGGACAAACAAACATTTGGTGGACAGCAACGATATGTTTGCTGTGTATGTTGTGTAATGTTAATTAGTTTGACTTTATTTTTATGTTATGTTGTTTTAGGACGGTGACGATGAAGACGGGTTTTCAAGCATTTCAATCGACATATTGACAGTGATCCCTGAGGACTGTGAAACCATACTGTACTCAATGCACCTTGATGCCGCATCCACTGCCCTCATTTCGGAAGGTACAATTGTAATGTATGACCTGGGAAATCTTCCCCAAGCCATGTGCATCCTCTTTGGGCTCATTTATGCTCTGAATTTAGAGTATCCCCCAGTACTGAAGAACACCATCCAGAGGGTGGTTTTGTCACTTGGGCACAAGTCTCTGAAACCTAAAATACAATCCCTGAAAACTCTCCTACTACAGTAACTGTGGCAACAATTTTCATTGTTCGTGATTGACCATATTTAATTTACAAAAATGGTTCATCACCACTGGAAAATGTATTCTATTCCCTGTTGGAAAACCTACTTGAAAGGATAGTTAATCCACAAATGAAAATTCTGTCATCATTTACTCACCCTCAGATTGTTCCATACCTGTAAAAATGAATTTGTTCTGCTAAACACTTAATAATATATTTGGAAGAATGTCAGAAACCGAGCAGATCTCATCCCCGATTTAATAATATAGTGTTTATTTTCCCTACTATGACAGTAAATGGGGGGATGAGATTTGTTTTTTAACTGACATTCTTCCAAATATCTTTCTCTGTTTTCATCAGAACAAATACATTTATACAGGTTTTGAACAATCTGAGGCTGATTAAATGATGACAGAATTTACATTGGTGGGTGTACTATCATTTTATTGTTAATATTAAACTTGCTTTTGTTAAGTGGTTGGTTTTAAAAGACCATTCTTTTGATGTTTGATAAAGACAACAAATGTGTCCTGTACTTAAAGACTATGTCTTTAATATTCCCCAAATCTTAATTTTACCTCTGTGAAAAGGGGTAAAATTGACAGTTTGCTTAATGTCAAGTGTTTTTTTTTTATAAAATGTTAAGATATTTTGACAAAGACAACAAACTGTACTAAATTGTTTTAACAGAATAGTCTACAGTTTTCTCCAATTGTACATTATATATCTTTATAACAAAGTTCACAAAAATGTAAAAGGGGACACATAATTGTTTTATACAAATAAAGAGCCCTATTGTTGTACCAACAATCATTTGTTTGTCTTTGTATTAACAACTTATCGTTTTGAGTACAACTTACTTGAGAAATTTAAGGTAATCAGTTTCAACACATTTTTCTAGTAATATTAACTAGCAGACATATTAAATTTACTGTTTTATTTGAGTAATCTGTACTAAGCCTAACTTAAATCTTTAATTCAACTGAACTTGTGTATAACAAGTTCAGTGACTTGCTATTACTCAAGTTTTCAAGTAGTTTTTGCAAATAAATAAGTTAACTCAACTAAGTTGTTGTAGTTTATACAACTCAGAAATGATGAATGAATTTACTTGAAAATTCTGAGATAATCAGTTTCCACACGTTTTCTAAGTAAATTCAACTTATTACTTTTTACAGTGTGTATATCATGGTTCTGTTCCATACCCAGGGGGGTTTCTCTGATTTCCCCGCCCCGTCCAGGAAATCGTGCCGGACGAGTGCGTGGAGTCGGCCCAGAACAGAACCATAATCCTGACTGAACTGTTTGTGTAATGATGATGTGTTTCTCATCTCAGGTGATTTTCTGCTTAACTTCAGTGTTAACATGTCCTCTACAAATTTTCAACTGCTATTAGAATATTAATAATAATATTAAACCTATTATCTACCTTTGTACTATGGTTATTTTCTTTTAGCCCAGTTGTGCAAGTACTGTGGAGCTTGTAGTGAAGCAGCAATCGTGAATCTGTGTGCGTGTCTGTTTTCTGTGTGTTCACCTTTATTTGTTTTTACTTGTATATCCCTGACGTTTTGCTTATAGTCAATATGTTGCTTTTACAGCTGCTTTGTAACAAAGTTGAGTTGAGTTAACCCTTATACTGGAGAAGTGAGATTGTAGGGAATATACTGTACCCCGGGTCCAGGTTCTCCTCGATCTCCTCGAGCTCCTCTGATACCAGGACCTCCCTGAAAACAAACACACACACAGTCAGTGATGGTGATCTGCAGGTCTGAGCGTTATCATTTGTATGGATGACAAGCTCATACAGGGGGTCCCACAGGGCCAGGGGGTCCCTTGCTGTCCTGTGTGCAGGTGCAAGCACGGGGAAGGGCGGGACAATCTGATTCCTTCCTCTGATGACACAAAAAACACTTGACATAAAACCAAACGTTTATGTGCTGAAACACTCACAGACCGCTCATGAAGAACACAAACACATGACACACACTGTCAACACATACACTCACCAGGTTGGGCAGCTCACAGCATTTGTCCCGTCTGGCCCATGATGTGCTACAAACAATATCAAACGATTGCAGCTGAAACTGAACACACAAACCAACTCTGTTATTACAACACTAAACTGACTGTACCCAGACCAAAAACAACACACACACACACACAGTACCGGTGCAGAGTTGATTTTGGATCCTCTGGATCGAACGGTCCTGCCCAGCACCTCCAAACCATCAGTGCTGATGTTACTGGCGGCATTAATAGATTTCTCACCCACTGACGTACAGTCAACCATCACCAGAGCCGAGGTCTTACTCACTGCGATGTGTAGCTGCGCACACACACACACACAGTTACAGCAGAGTCATAAAAGATGAAGTTTCATCTTCAGCTGTTTTCTCAAAGGTTTACTGAGACAAAAATGAGTGTGTGAACTTAGACCTTATGAAAACTGCCGTAGAAGAGTTTCTGAATTTCTGCCCCCTCAAACGTCACCGTCTGGAAATCACCGTTATAGTCTGTGTTGAAGAAGGTCAAAGTCTTCCCTTCATCTGTGAAGTCAAGTGAGCAGTAGAGACATCATCGACACGTGCACACACAGAAACACAAGACATCTTTATGATGATGATTTCACTCACTGTCCAGAATCACACCCACTAATGGCTCGTTGTTGCTGTTCAGGATTTCCCACAATGCAAATGGCTCCTTGGGGGTTTCTGGAAGCAGCCGGAAAAGCATTGTGATGGTGTAGTCTGATGGCAGACCCTCCGGATGGATGAACCTAGAGGTGTGTAGAATTCACTTGATTCAATCAGTGTGTGTGTGTGCTACAGAATCCTCATGTAGTTTTCTCTGTTAGATTATTAATATGAAGAGTGTGCAGCAGATCAGAGGTTACAGCACAGATTCAACACATCCCCAAAGAAACACGACACATGCAAACCCCACGAGACACACAGATCATGGTCTGAACACAACTGTGTGTGTGTGTGTGTTCACCTGGTGGGTTGTGTGATGAGATTGTCACTGCTCAGTCTGAAGCTGCTGTAACTGTTAAAGGTGCCCGGCTGCATGGAGACACCGTTCACACTGCTGTACATGTGATCCACCAAACCAAACATCTCCATCATCCTGAAGCCTGTGTGTGTGTGTGTGTGAGAGAGAGGCCAGTTAAGAATTAGAGTGTGTGTAAATAATAAAGTCCTCAGATGACTGATGTGTGCAGAATTACTGTAATACATTAGAGAATAACAATCTCCTTATTGGGGTCGATGACATACTTCAGCGTATAAAACCTCAGCGTTCAGGATGCACATGGGATTAAGATCAACAATGTGAGTCTAATTATTTAAACACCAAAAAGGAGAAGCACTTCAGGCGACCGGGTTCAAGGTACATCAACAAATGTGAACTTTTGCACTTACTAAAGGCATATGATCACAGAGGCATATGATCACCCGTAGTGCTGTCGGTTTGCCGAAATGTGAAGGTTTTCTGACTAAACACAACGTTATCACTTGGTGAGAAATCCTTTTAGTGCTGTGAGAGCAGAAGTGACCTAGCTGGCTGAGATATTAGCGGAAGCACGTCATCGTCTCGTGTGCATAAACCCATTGTTTGCATTTTCACTGTTAAGAGTTTGTTCAGAATATTGTGTGTGTGTGTGTGTGTTACCTGGTAATGTGCTGCCACTCATAGGTACAGATGGACACGCTATAGACAAAAGCACAAAAACACTTAGAAATACACTCGCAGGCACACACATGCACACACACGTTTACTTATCAATCTAAACAGAGACATTTCATAAAGCTAATTCACAATAATTCAACCACCACAAATAGCCAAAAGATTTCTATTGTTTTTACACACAGCTGGCAAAAAAAAGCACATTCTAATCCTCAAAGAAAACTTACAAGCATTTTACAATGAAACAAAATGTTATATACTGTATTCATAAAGAGCAGGGGTTGGCATCTTGGGCCCTCTCCCACCAAATTATATGGAACCTTTAAATTACTATAACACAGGATGTTATGCATGTAAGGTAGTAGTAACCCAGTAGTAGTTAAACATATAGTGCGATTTTTATTCTATTTAGATGTTAGCAATTTATAATTTTTTGTCCCTGGAGAGAAGTGTGAGTGTTGCAAAAGGAGAGTAGCGTTGCGGTGTTTGACCGCTGCTTTAATTAGACTTCAGCTTTTTTCTGTGAACTTTGGTTTTTGCGGCGTTTGATGAACAGCCACAAGAGACCGGCTACTCTCTGCATACAGACATCATCATAAACATTATGAGAAGCGTGCCTCTTTTGCAATCCAATCTACCAAAAAGCATCTTAATAACTGGCTTAAACAGGCCTGATAAAGACTACAGCAGGGGGGCACAAGAGCCACGGTTTGCCGACCCCTGATATAGAGTTAAGTAAACACCCACTCACTCTCACTTACTCTTTCTGTTTTACACACACACACCTGTATGTTTTATTATCTCCGTGGGGACAGTCTATAGGTGTAATGAGTTGTATACTGTACAAACTGTATATTTTATCCCCTAAGCCTAAAGATCCAAGAAAACTTTATGCACTTTTAGATTTTCAAAAATGATCGTTCTGTACAATGAATAAGCTTTTGTGCCGTGAAGACCCCACAGTGACACGAGTCCCCATGAGCTGGTGTGTGTTTAGGTTTAGGTCCCCACTAACATATACAAACCAAGTCCACACACACACTCTTACTTGCTGATGCGGCCTCACAGACAAAGGTGACAAGCTTCTCTTCGATCATTCTGAAGGCATCGAGATCGTCCACGAAGAACACGTGTCTCTCACTGGGTTTGCTGGCAATACTCACCAGCTCGCCGTAATCGGCATCAGAAAAACCGATGGCAAACACGATATAACCTGCGCAAAACAAACACTGCTGAGAACTAGAAGTTTGGGTCACGGCGACAGAGCACGTTTAAATGGTTTCCATGGCGACTCACCTTCCACCTGCATCTCCTGGGACACGAGAAGGACGTCGTCTTGGGAACGCCCATCCGTCAGCACCACCAGGACTTTGGGCACGCCCCTTCTAGCACCGCCCACCGCAGTGAACACAGCGTCTTTGATGTGCTTCATCGCTCTGCCTGCGAAGGTCAGTTTGAGTGTTTATTGACAGAGCGATGCGTGATGATATTCAGATAACATTCTTTACACGTGCGCTGCCAAATTATAATCAAGTAACGCTGAACACGAATATGTTATGAAACCTGTTGATTACTAGTTGCATGAAGGTAAGTGCAGAAATGAGGAGTTATGATCGTATCTGGCCACAGAACAACTGAAGTACATGATTCGTGAAATATGTTAACAAATTATTATATTGAATATCAACAAATATGTCATTTAAGCCCCTGTGAGTATGAAGGACATCCAAGAAAATCTAATATTTTGACAGATTGTTTGTGCTCAGCTCTAGTGTGAAGCACTAATGAATAAAGGAACAAATGGATAGAGGGGTGTAGCGGGAGGAGTTTGTCTTTACCTGTCTTTGTGTTTCCTCCTTTATAAGTGATTCTCTGAATAGCGTCCAGAAGAGATTCTTTTTTGTCATAGGAGTTCAGTTTAAACTCTGTACGAGGATCATCACTGAACTGAGCGATAGCCACCTGACAGACAGACAACATGTCTGATAGTGAAACACTTTCTTACTGATTCCTCAGATCTGATAAGAATGTAAGTGATGTTTTATAAGTGACAGAAGTGTAAATGTATTAGTGTGAGAAGACTGTTCACAGTTCTCTGGCTCATGAGTGCTAATGTTTCTCTCTAGTGAGGCTGAAATGACACTGATCAGTAGCCACAATCTCTGTGATGTTGTTTTGTGTGATGAAAGAAAATCATCTGACCTCTGTGCGAGGGTGTAGCTTTGGTTTGAGAAGTAGGGGGGAACACAAAATGGGGAATAATGTTTTTGATTTGTATCCTATCACAAATTCAAAAAGTGAGGGGGACACAAACAGGATTTTGAAAAGTGAGTGGGACATGCCCCCCTGTCCCCAGTGGAACGCCCCTGTGTCTGTGTGTGTGTACCTGTGTTCCATCAGGACCGATCTGGTCCAGAGCTCCTGTTGTGCTGTACAGAAAACGGATGATCTTCTTGAAGTTATCATCTCCAATACTCCAGGAACCGTCCACCAGAAATGCCAGGTCAGCTTTAGCTGCTCTACACACTGACAGAGAGAGACGCTCAGCGCTGGTATTTGAAAATGTTTCTGAAGGGTGTGGTATTTGTTGTGGTACCTTCATTAGTAGCGGGTAAAGTGGGCGGGGGGGAGGTGGTGGGGGGTCTGGTGGGGGGATCTGTGGGCACAGCAACTATACGAAAAGAATTGTACAATCAAAACCATGTTTCTTTTATTCGCATGTGTGTTTTCAACATCTTCAGACGACAGAATGAAATATATTTATGACTGAAGTGTGTGTGTGTGTGTTGGCGTGTGCACTCACATGTTCTCTGTGTGGTGGTGACCGCAGGCCCTTCCGCGTCCTGTGCCTGAGCGTAAACACTGATCTTGTACAGTGTGTTTGGTGTGAGGTCATTAAAGCAGTGCCTGGAGGCGGAGCCACCCAACCTCACTTCCTGTTTCTCACCATCTAAAAGCATCCAGACATCACTGAACTGCAGCCAAATACATTCTTTCAAAAGTGCTCCAGAAAATGTTCACTGCAGCAAAACAGATCATCACATGAACACACACACAGTGATGCACTCACTCAGCTGTGACTCAATGATGGCACGGTACAGGGTGGCATGACGATGGGGCTGCCACTGGGCACACATGCTTGTCGTCCGCACCTGGTATGTATTGAGATTATTCACTCCCAGATAAACTAGAGAGAGAGAGAGAGAGAGAGATACAGTGCTGTACGTTTCATAACCCATTCTGTGTGAATGACTGTATGTGAGTATTTGTACGTGTTTTGGCGCGTGCGGTCAGCGCCTCGCTGGATCCTGTGGTATATGTGGCGATGACTTTAACGCTGTATTCCGTCCCACTCAACAGATTCAAGATCAACATCGTATTCACATCATCGCCGACAAACGTCTCCAGCGCACGACCCGGCACTGTAAGTAGGTCACGTGACATAATTGAAACACTTGAATTGATCGGTCAAAATGAAAGGTGGAGAGTGGAGGACATGTGGTGAGGTCACACACCTGAGGTGGGCTGGTACACAATCCTGTAGCCCATGGTGGGAGAGGGGGGCGTCTCCCAGGTGATCCGGAAGCGATTGAACCATTCCTCTGACACCCGGAGGTTGCTGGGTGCAGACAGAGGCACTGCATGAAAGAAGCGTGATGACATACTTCATCTTCTGTACATTCGCTTTTAAACATGTTGCAAAATTTCTACAAAGGTCTGTGTGTTGCAAACAAGAAAATATGACTACAAAAGATGGTCATTAAATCCTTCAGGATGGAGTCTAAATCTTGAACTTGACTAAATGTACGTGCTGAGTTGAATCTCTTCTACATGTGTGCAGCGTGTGTTTGTGCTTTCAGTGTTTCTCAAAGTAAGAGTTGTTTTGTTTCTTTAGGATGAAGGTTTGAGCGGGAAAAGGAAAACCAATCAATCACAGCAGAATATGTTACCCACAATCACACAGTACAGATTAAGCATCGGCAGACACTCACGTGTGCGTGCGACACGTGTGAGTACAGGACCCTCGTCATCACTGTAGACCGCTGACACGCTGACACGATACTCCGTGTCTGACAGAAGAGGCTGTAGCACGACTGACGTCTGACCAGCAGGAAGCATCGACTACAACACATCACACACGCTTACACAACTCAACACAAAAGAACACCATTTACTGTCAAGTGTTTGAAACTATAAAGATTTGAGAAATGTCTGTGTGGGCTGCACAACACAAAGCATGAGTCAGACACAATTTTATAAAGACACGTGTGTGTTGCTCACTTTACATGTCTGCTGATACTTAACCTCTGAGGAATCCTGTTGTGTTTCTTTAACCTCACACATTGACATTCATTGAACACACAATGTGAACACTGTAGAAGGGAATGTTGTTGTAGGTGCACACAGACAGCCTGGTGTGTTTCCAGAAGAAAAGCTCAATATAGTTTCACTGCATAACTCTGTGGTCTCGCATAAAGATGAAAGCAGTTCATCAAGAGCTAAACACACGTTTCCAAACTTGACTTTGGCCCTTCAGAGGACAAAATACTTTCACAACATTTTCAAAGTCAAGTGTCATTGAGTCTCAGCAGGACTCCAGAAACGTTCCCTTTCATCAATACTGCAGACAGATGATGTTCTTTTGTCTTTAGTGTTTTGTGTGTCAAATGAACTGTGACCGGCACAGACAGACAGAGAGACAGACAGAAAGACAGACAGATACCACAGACAAACAGACAGACAGGCAGACACAGACAGACCGAGAGACAGACAGACAGACACAGACAGAAAGTCAGTCAGTCAAGAGAGACAGTCAGACAGACACAGACAGACAGACACTCACCTGCTGTTCAGCGCGGTCACCTCTTGTGCTAATGCAAGACACTTTATACTGGCGCACGTTTGGCCCTGCAGAATCCCACGAAACCTGCATGCTGAAGGTCGTCACATCACTCAGCCTGAGATTCCTGACCGCCAGACGCACAACTGCACACAGACATACACACACGAGTGAAAGGAAAAACATCACTTTATATTATTTCATGGTTCCATCAGCTCAGATGACATCAACAACATGGTTTTATGACGAGCGAGTGTCAGGTGGTTTTTGATTCTCAGTATGAGATCAGTGTTTCTTACATCTACATTTATTCATTTGGCAGACGCTTTTATCCTAAGCCACCCACAGGTATGCCAACTACATTTTATTTATATGCCGGATTGGTTTTTTGAGAAAGTTAGATGTAAACCACTCTTTAATGTCAGCTACACAATCTGAGAGAATAGGTGGAGGAAATTTAGAGGCGTTTTTGGCAGACAAGTAAAGCTGGGTGTCATCAGCGTAACAATGGAATTGAATGTCAAACTTCCTAAAAACACTACCTGGGGCAGACGGTAGATAATAAATAAAAGAGGACCCAAAACTCAACCCTGCGGGACCCCAGTAGTGACATGAGATGACTTTGTTGTAAACGGTTTCAACTGTATGAACTCGGTACGGCTGGTTATACAAGATCTAAACAATAGTAGGCCAGTTCCCATAATTCTGATAGTCTAATCTATCCAATAGAATGCTGTGTGAGATTGTGTCAAATGCTGCATTCACATTGAGTAAGCTAAGTATAGATAGAAGTCCTGAGTCAGAAGCCAACAGTAGGTCATTAGAGATCCTAACTAATGTGGTTTCCACACTATGGTGTGGACAGAAACCTGATTGAAATTGCTCATACAAACTATTATTAGTTATTTGAGTCCGCCCCTGACTTCCTAAGTAGCCTATATGGTGTTTTGAGTGAGGGTGGAACAACACCAAAGTCACGTGAAGAGTGTATAATGTCAGTGATTAATGCAGAAACCGAAGGTAGGCAAACTTTGACCAAGGATGTTGGAATAGGGTCCAACTGACAGGTAGTAGGATTGGAATTTTTAATTAAGCAAACTACTTCCTGAATGCTCAGAAGATTAAAAGTAGTAAAGGAAGAAATTCAAAGTTAGTCAGAGTGCATATTGAAGACACAATGACCTCAAATAGATGCTAGCAGAGCATATAGCATTTTGCCAACATGCTAAACAGTACAGATTATTTACAAGGCCATGTTACTACAAGGATTAAATCAGAAGTAAAACATGGACAGTTATTAGTTAGTTAACTGCAGAACAGGTTTGTTTTGAGTTGTTGTTTTTTATAAATTGTGTTGGATGTTTGTGTGTGTATGATTAACAGGAAATAAACATATTTCACAACATGAAGGTGTTTTTACCGGCTGTTGTTGTGCTTTTGGTGGTTGTAGCAGCTGTTGTTGTTCTGGCCACTTTAAACCAAAATGAAAGAAATCAAATCTATTCCTAGATATAGAGCAGAGCAGTATGTTTGAGTGACAGCTTCAGAGGAGTATTGAACATTCACCTGTAGATTCACTGATCTCCACTGGATCACTCTCAGATTCATCGCTGTACATCCCAGACAGAGAAACTTCATATTCAGTCAAAGGCCTCAGACCCGTGATCACATACCAGTTTGAGTTCCCATTCGTGAGAAACTGACACACACACACAAGACACACACACACACACACACACAGATACACACATACAAAAACAGAGACACAGACCGTTTAAAATTCTCAAATATGGCCAGAACATATTTTGCTGTACACAACAGTCATTAAGGTGTGTGTGTGTGTGTGTGTTTACCTCTTTTGTTTCTCCTCCAGCTGCAGGTCTCCAGACGAGTCTGTAGAAAGAGACATCAGACGCAGCGTGCTGCCACATCACTTTAAAACTATCAGAGGACACATCACTACTCCTCAGATTCACCGGCAGAGGAACCACACCTGCACACAGTCAATGTCAATGAGTGTGTGTGTGTGTGTGTGTGTGTGTGTATGTATGTGTGGACATTTCTTTGGGTTCCATGAGGAAAACTGCTTATTATTCAAAGTAAGTGATGCCTGCAAATGTTGAAATGCAGGAAGGTTTGTGTGTGATGGGTTGGTTTAGGTGTGAGGGTTACAGGACACAGATCTGTGTGTGTTCTCACTGGTGGTAAAGCTGTCGGTCAGAGCGTCAGCTTGTCCCTCGTCATACACAGGGAAGATGGCGACGGTGTACTCCGTCAGAGAGGTCAGGTTGCGGAGTAGCAGTGTGTTAACCGGACCTATCTCAATCTGAGGTTAAACGAAGGGCCAAAGGTGAACAGACAGATTAAAACCCACAACATCACACTCGCTGTGTGTGTTCTCACCTGATTGGTCTCAACAGCATCAGTCTTCACATAAACAATACGGTAACCTTTGACCTTACGAGACGCTGAGTCCCAGGAAAGTTTAGCTGAGCTGTGAGTGACTTCAGAGATGCGCAGGTTACGAGCTGGAGTCAGAGGAACTGATCGACAATCAAACCATACAGGTTATCAATCACTGATCAGTGATCCAGAGCTCAATGAGTTGTGTTTATTGTGCTGTGGACACGCTGATGTTAATCAGACAGATGTGTGTGGGACTCACGTGTGGTCTGCTGTCCTGTCATGGGGTCACTGGCCTCTTCTCCATACATGGCATAAACCGTCACTGTGTATTCAGTATCAGGAGTCAAACCTTCCAGTTCAACCTGAGTCACAGAGTCATCCACCTTCACCTACACAAACACACACACACAGGTTTCAGTGTTTATGGGGATGCCCATAGACTTCCATTGATACATTGATCAGGCTTATGATATTTTCTATCCCCTAACCTAACCTAACCCCGACACCTTAACCTAATAAATCACACAAACCTTTCTGCACTCTTACATTTTCAATAAATATCAATCTGTATGCTTTATACGCTGTTTTCCCTCATGGGGACCTACAAAATGTCCCTACAAGGTAACAATCTACTGGTATTACTATATTTGTGGGGACATTAGGTCCGCGCACACACACACATGCATGCACACACTTTAGACTTTACCATCACACAAACACATACACTGTTGATCACTTTTCTACGATACAGTATGCATTTCAGTCTTTATCTATATACAGTATGTAGTCTTGGGACGTCCTCATGTGTATGCCGTTATATATTCTATATTTCTTCATTATTCTAAACAAAGAAGATGCTGTATGTTTCTGTTAGATATCGTGATCTGCATATGACACAACAAAACCATGTGGTCAGAGTAGATTTGTGTGCGTTTGTGTAACACCTCCTTCTCATCGGCAGCGTCTCCTCGTGTCAGAGGGGCGTACAGGATCATGTACCCAGAAGTCCCTTCAGCCTCTCGCCAGCGCACACGCATCGTGCTGTGAGTGATGTCATACAGCTCCAGGTTATTCACCGTCGGCAACACCACTGATAATCATACACACAATAACACACCAGACGTCTCTGACAGTAAAGCACATCAAAGATATGATCAAGCATGAGATCAGATGACTCACAGGTGGTCTCACTGCCCCTCAGAGGTTCACTGGCCCGGTTGCTGTAGACGGCAAACACAGCGATCTCATACTCCGTCTGAGAGTTCAGATAGCTCAACACCACAGAGTTCTCGTCTCCGTTTACCACCACCTGTAAAACACACCTGCTATTATCTGGACTACACATATTCAAAACATTGGAAAACAAATCTGCCAGGTCTGACATGAGGAAAGAAGAGACATGCTGCTGGTAACATGTAGCATTAATCGTGTGCTCGTGCTTAGTCACTATTGTAAACACAATCAGAAAATATCACAACGAGATTGTCTTTTTGGGAATTCGGCTGTATTAAAACGTGATATTTCACAGTTTAGAGAGTCGAAATGACAGAGCCAACAATAGTTTGAATACAAACACGATAGTATATGACATCCTCTAGTAAAGAGGTCCACACAGAATCCTGTGAGAGAGACACACCTCCTCAGGTTTAGATCCTTTAGTAGCGTAGTAAACCACTCTGTACTTCTCCACCTGCCCTGCAGCATGAGTCCACGACACACGGAAACTCCTGGCTGTGACCTCAGACGTAACAAGATTACTGGGAGCATCAAGAGACCTCAAGGAATTCGATACCGTCTCACCTGAAACATACACTCACAAATGATTGTCATGAAAACGTCATGGTTACGGATGTAGCCTTAGTTCCCTGATGGAGGGAACGAGACATTGTGTAGAGACTGACAGAATGGGGTTTGACTTAAGAACCTATCATCTCTGATTGTAATTTTTAAAGGCCAATGAACTTGACGAATGGGACGGGCGCCAGGTCCTTTCCCCGTACATACGGTTATAATTGGGAAGATGACATGTCCATTCATTCACCTTTCGGGCTGAGGAACCTGAGAGGCATTCTAGTTCGCGGCAGTGGACGAAGAGGCATTGTGGCATGATGGGAATTGAGGTTACATCCGTAACGAAAAGTGGGAAGCGCTACCCCCTCCCCTGAGGGGTGGACGCTACGGAGACCGCATCTGCCAAAGGGTGATAATACGTGGAATACCTACATGGTCTCACCAGTGGGGATATCTCATGGGAGTAGTAGTGCGGGGCCCCAACCAGGGGTGCACAGAAGCGGTGGAGGTCACAGGTTCACCGACAGGGAAACCAAGAGTGAGGAGATGTCAGACGGGGCTACCCAAGGAGGGGGAGTCACAACATATGGAGCACTAGCTCAGGTATCAGGGTTCACCTTGTGAGGGAAACTCACATATACTGGGCTTGGAATACGAGCCGCTCCACCCGGCTCGTAAACTTGAATTGCTTGGTGATGGATGGAGTGCCTATACTTTGTCCAGTGGAGTAAGTAGGGAAGCTGGAATATCGGGTTTACTCCTTTGACGAGGGGAGAAGGTGCTTCACGTTGTAGAATCTTGCGAATGTACTGGGCATAGCCCAACCCGCAGCTCTGCAGATGTCTGCCAGAGAGGCACCCTGATCCAGTGCCCACGAGGAGGCTACACCCCGGGTGGAGTGAGCCCTCACTGCCAGTGGGCACAATTCAGCTCTCCCCTACTGCTGTCCCACAAAACAGACAAAGAGTTGCTCAGAGCTCCTGACGCTCTGCGTGCGGTTCAAGTAGAGGCGCAGGGTGAATACTGGACACAACACTGTGACGGTTGGGTCTTCCAGGGGGGAGCACCTGCAAGTTCACCACCTGGTCCCTGAAGGGAGTGGTGGGAGCATTGGGCAGACATGCCTGTCGACATATTTAGGGTGTAGGAAATCTTTGGGAAATTTGCTCTTTTAGACACCCTTGGTTCGCTACCGAAACACAGTAGTCCTCCAGAGATAATGCTCTAAGCCTAAGCTTTGCAGGTTCCGAAGAACAAAAAGGTGTATAAATCGCCAAATTCATAGGCCAATTAAAAGTACAATCTGAGATGATAGGTTCTCAACTCAAACCCCATTCTGTCAGTCTCGACACAACATCGAGAGAACCACATATGCGTTATCAGAAACTTGCTCATCCAACACAAACATCACACTTAGTTTCAAAGATTACATTCACTGAGCTAAAGGAATGTTGGGGCAGAAGCGTGTGAAAATCAGCACATCTGTTTGTTTTTGTGCTAATGCATGAGTGGCAGTAGAAGAAGAAAAGACGCACCGCTGATCTCTTTGCTGAGCTCATTGACCCGCTCACAGACGGCCCTGGTGAGTCCCTCCACGATGGAGCTCATGACACTGAAGTCAGCAACATTATAAACGTGAGTGTCTTCTGGTGGAGAAGCGATGGCTCTTAGTTCGTTCTCATCAGCGTTCTTCACACCTGAAGAGTCACACCACCCCGTGAGACACACACACTCAAATCTTATTGACAGCGTGCTCTGTTTGAGATTGAATTTGTCATACCGATAGCAAACAGCTCAATTTCAGCTTCTCTGAGTCTCTGAGCTGGAAACTGAACATCATCCTGTGACTTGCCATCCGTGATCAGAATCCCAATCTTAGGAACATCAGGTCTAGATCCAGATTCAGGCTTAAAGCTGTTCTCCAAAATATACATCAAAGCAAGACCTGGAAACATACAAACAGGCGCATGTGTGGGTTAGAGAAACATTTACATTTAGTGTCAATGAGGGTTATCAATGAGGGTTATCAATGAGGGTGTCTGTGATTATGTGCACCTGACAACACTCTCCTACAAGAGTGTGAACACCTGTGAATGTGTGTGTGTATCTGTGAGGATGTGTGTGTGCACCTGTGAGTGTGTTTCCTCCTTTGTAAGGCAGATTCTTGACAGCGTCGATCACAGATTCTTTGGTCCTGTGAGTGTTTAAATGCCACTCAATCCTCGGATCTCCACTGTACTGCGCCAAGCCTACACAAACACACACCATACACAAACCATTAAAGACATTCCACACACTATAGTGTCATTAAAGACATACACACTGTGTACAAAGACAAATGACTATCAGCACAACTGCGTTTACAAAACTCTCTTCAACAAAACGACAAGAAAAATGATAGTCAACTCTGACACCAACAGTGGAGAACACACATCATGTAAACTATGACTCACCAATGCGAGTGTGTTCTGATCCAACAGAGAAGGCCTTCACAAGACTTTCCAGAAACATCCGCACCAAACGGAAATTAATCCGTCCGATACTCCACGATCCATCCACCAGAATGACAATATCAGCAACGGCTGGAGTCTTACACGTGAAGTTCTCCACTGTACAGAAAGACAGACAGCGAGGGAGAGAGAGATGGGCACAACATTGAATGCTTCCAACTAAATAACAGCTCTGCTCATGATATTCTGACAAATGTATGAACAGTAACCATGAGATTAAAAAAACACAAAGGCACAGGATTTGGAATGTCTTTATTTTTTACTTGTACAACACACTAACATGTGTGATGTTCTTCATCAATTACACAATAATGTGTGTCTTTGTCCTTTCATCTGATGTCTCTTTTACCTGCAGATATCAGAAACACAGTTCATTAATAAATCAACAACCACAGTGTGTATAAGTGTGTTATATGTGACGTGTAAATTGTGTGTTCAGGTGTTCATGCAGTAACATGACTGCAGCAAAGCTGTGCATTTGCCTTTCACGTTCAAAATGTCTTACTAAAGCTTTGCTTAGCATTACCTATAATGCCTCTATCAAGTCTCTACACATTTGGAATGTAAAAACCCCCACACTGGGGTCAATGATGTCACTGTTAGACTTAGGGAGGGTGAAGGTTGGGTTAAATGCACACAATCCTGTCACACAACCCCACACAGCAGATACAACACAAACATTTAATAAAGACTTGAATCACATCAGCTAAAAACCCTGAACAAACATCAATCGAAAGAAAGCATTATTGGGTTGTTTTTGAGTTACAGTACTGTAAAAAATGACCTGATGAAGGTCAGTGTCAGTGCCGGGTCATTGCCATGTCAGAGTCAGTGTTAGTGCCGTGCCGGGTCAGTGTAGGGTCAGAGTCAGTGCCGTGTCGGGTAAGAGTCATTGCTGGGGCAGAGTCAGTGCCAGGTCAGTGCCGGGTCAGTGTCAGTGTTGGATCAGAGTCAGTGCTGGGTCAGTGTCAGTGTTGGATCAGAGTCAGTGCCGGGTCAGTGTCAGTGCCGGGTCAGTGTCAGTGTTGGATCAGAGTCAGTGCTGGGTCAGTGTCAGTGTTGGATCAGAGTCAGTGCCGGGTCAGTGTCAGTGCCGGGTCAGTGTCAGTGTTGGATCAGAGTCAGTGCTGGGTCAGTGTCAGTGTTGGATCAGAGTCAGTGCCGGGTCAGTGTCAGTGCCGGGTCAGTGTCAGTGCCGGGTCAGTGTCAGTGCCGGGTCAGTGTCAGTGCCGGGTCAGTGTCAGTGCCGTGTCAGTGTCAGTGCCGGGTCAGTGTCAGTGCCGGGTCAGTGTCAGTGCCGGGTCAGTGTCAGTGCCGGGTCAGTGTCAGTGCCGGGTCAGTGTCAGTACCGGGTCAGTGTCAGTGCCGGGTCAGTGTCAGTGCCGTGTCAGTGTCAGTGCCGGGTCAGTGCCGTGTCAGTGCCGGGTCAGTGTCAGTGCCGTGTCAGTGTCAGTGCCGGGTCAGTGCCGTGTCAGTGCCGGGTCAGTGTCAGTGCCGTGTCAGTGCCGGGTCAGTGTCAGTGCCGGGTCAGTGTCAGTGCCGTGTCAGTGCCGGGTCAGTGTCAGTGCCGGGTCAGTGTCAGTACCGAGTCAGAGTCAGTACCGGGTCAGAGTCAGTGCCGGGTCAGTGTCAGTGTCAGTGCCGGGTCAGTGTCAGTGCCGTGTCAGTGTCAGTGCCGGGTCAGTGTCAGTGCCGGGTCAGTGTCAGTGCCGGGTCAGTGTCAGTGCCGGGTCAGTGTCAGTGCCGGGTCAGTGTCAGTGCCGGGTCAGTGTCAGTGCCGGGTCAGTGTCAGTGCCGGGTCAGTGTCAGTACCGGGTCAGAGTCAGTGCCGGGTCAGTGTCAGTACAAACTAAACATAAGTGCCCTAAAGACACACACATATACAAGTCTTGTCATGTAACCTGTGCCATAGTTACATGTATCTGAACAGCAGCAAGAGAGAGACAGAGAAACAGAGACAGAGAGAAAGAGAGAGAGAGAGAGAGAGAGAGAGAGACAGAGAGAGAGAGAGAGAGACACAGAGAGAGAGAGAGAGAGAGACACAGAGAGAGAGAGAGAGACAGAGACAGAGAGACAGACAGAGAGTGAGTGAGTGAGCGAGTGAGCGAGAGAGAGAGAGAGAGAGAGAGAGAGAGAGAGAGAGAGCACACCTGCCTGCCTACAGGGCATTGAGACACATATAGACTGAGATCATGTAGAATAGCAATGAAAGTATTTTTAAGGTATTTAGCTAGTGTGGACTTGTAGACACAAACAGTATCTGACAAACTCACAGTTTAAGCGAATCTTTCAATTCAGGAGCTGGAAATGACATGAAATTGAGTACGACTGGATGATAAAAATGACAGAGAGAGAGAGAGAGAGAGAGATTGTGTGATTGTGTTGCGTAATCACATTTATCATAAACACCACAAACAAACACATAAGGTTTACTCCCTACACAAATGTCACGTTTCCTCGGCCAAATGCAGTGTGTCTGTTTATATTCTCTGTTTATATTCATATATCACAAAGAGACTTTTATAGGGTCAGACACTGGTGCTTTCAATATTCTGCATGGTTGCAAAGCATCTTTACAGAAAACAAATTATGACAAATAAACATTATAACAAAGAAAATGACCGCACATCTTTCACACAGACTGTGGTTGTAACGGGACTATTGCATTAACATCACAAGCGAGCAGGTATGCATGTCTTCAAAAATGATGACATAGTGAACACTAACATACAAATCCATACATGCCAGTGTCAACGATTTACGTCAAGACAATGAATGAAGATAGCATACTTAGAAGGTATATGAGCATGAGATATTTAGTGTAATAGATGACAGATAACATATTAAACGGCACATGCCATTTCAGCAACACAAAAAACAAGAGAATTATGAAGAATTAGCATGAAATGTACTACATAAGCATTACTGAGGAAAAGATGCAGCAGTGTTTAGTTCATATCCTTCATTAAACCTGTGAAGTTAGACAACCAGAGCTTCTTCCCATCAGCCCTGATATTTCCCTTTAGAAAAAAGCTTCTGAACCATAAGAGGATGAGCAGCGACTCCTGCATTATTATTTTGTTATTAATAATAAATGTGGTTGTTGCACTTACATCTTGCACTTAAAAAACCTCACCTTCAGTGATCTGATGGTCATCTTCAGTATCACTGGGGTCCTGCCGCACACTGACCTCACTCACCTCCGACCCTGAACCTGACGAAACACATAACAGCTGCAGTCATATTATGAAACCATACCTGCTATTAGACAGCCTGACACACAGACACTACAGACTCCCCCACACGCACTTCATACTGAATCAATCAATGAAACTAAATGAGACAGACAGACAGACAGACAGAGAGAGAGAGAGAGAGAGAGAGAGAGAGAGAGAGAGAGAGAGACTCACCGGTGTATGTGGCCATCAGTGGTTTACTCTGCTCTGTTCCTCTGACAGCTGTGATCCTCACTGTGACCTCTTTACTGGGGTCAAACCCTTGGATTACAGCTTTAGATTCTTTTTTACTCACAGACAGCTCACGCTCAAATCCTCCTGAGAAAAATACAAACAATGACCTCACATCTCATGTCAATTTGTTATTTGTTCATGTCATTTGTTAGCACAATGATGACAAATATCATTCAGATCATGACTACAAATCGTGTGTTTATTGAAAAAACACTGTTTTTAGATTGTGGTACAAACCTCTTGTTTTTAAAAGGGACAGTTCATCCAAAAATAAACATTCTGTCATCATTTACTCACCCTCGGGTTGTTCCATACCTGTATAAATGTCCTTGTTCTGATGAATAGTAAGGAAAATATTTTTAAGAATGTCAGATCTCATTCCCCATTTACTGCCAAAAAAACGATGGGAATCGAGATCTGTTTGGCTACTGACATTCTTACAGATAACTTCCTTTGTGTACATCAGAACAAAGACATTGATACAGGATTGAGTAAATGACGACAGAATTTTCATTCTTGAACTATCGCTTCAATGTGTTGTGATACGTTCTTTGATTAATACTGTCATGTTGTTTAATTAATACATTTTACATTTTAAATTTACGCATTTGGCAGATGCTTTTATCCAAAGCGACTTCCATTGCATTATCCTATACATTTATACATAGGTACTGTATCTGCAATCCCCTGGGATCCAACACACAACCTTGTGTTGTTAACACAATGCTCTTACCACTGAGATACAGGAAAGTTAATAGGTGAAAAACTTTTGTTTGCCAAATTAAAATGACCATAACAAATAAACCACATGTTGCACTTGTATTTGAAGTCCACCAGGAAAAATAAAAGAGCAGGAAATGAGAGGTTAATTGGCCAATCAGAGAGCTCACCCGGGTCATTGCTGTACACCAGCTTGTAGCTGTCAAACTGTCCCTTTGGTTCTTTCCAGGTTACACTGAGCATGCTGGGACTCAACTCTTTAAATCGCAGCCGCCTGGGGCTCGACACTGCAAACAAACGAAGAACAGCAAACATGTGACGGACTCACAAGAAATGTTCATTAGAATTCAAAATAAATGAACAAATCTAACATCAATGCCCATCTGCAGGCATTTATCAAGCTGTTAGAAGATGGAGTGTGTGTCATCTGTGTTTAGTGTCAAACAGATGAAAAGGGAAAAGATGTTATGATGATACAGAAAGTCTCTAGTTCAGCTCAAACCTGTGACACTGAATACATCAAGGAGAAAGATTTGTGTTGAGACAGAATGAGAAGAGAGTGAGATGTCTGGGAAGAGATCCAAAGAAAATAAAACAATGTATTCCTGTGAGACACAGACGGTTTAACTACTACAGTGAAAAAAGACCACAGTCGCCCACCATGCTCGCACGCACACTTGTATGGAATCATTCTGTTCCACACTAAATAGTTCACTACAGCAGAAAACAGTGTTTGTGTCTGGGTTAGCAGGCAGGTTTGTCTTTACAGACGTGTTGTTCTGTAAAGAGCTCATGACGGTTCGGTTCCTCTTGAGAACTGATCTCCATTAAGCCGGATGCAACAGGCAGAGCAATTAACACAATATCAAGAGTACCAACCTTAATGCAGGACGAGTCTGAAAACAGCCGAGTAAAAACACATCCCAGCTCTCCATGATGTATATCAAGATGAAGGAACAACCATTTAAAGCGGCATGCTAAAGAACGTCTGCTGATCATTATTTTGGTCTTTTAGAATTGGGAAAAGCACTGAAGGTCATATGAACAAATGACTCCTTTGAACGGCTTTGTTTAAAATGTTGAAACTTTTCAGTCACCAGCGAATATAAAAGATCTAGGGCTATCAAACAATTAATCGAATCCAGAATAAAGGTTTGTATTTACATAATATATATCTGTGTACTGTGCGTATTATTTTGTATTTATAAACACAAAACATACACATACTTGTTTATATATTTAGCAAATATTTAATTCTATTCATTTATAATAACCAACAATTGAAATTCTAAATAAATGTTTATTAATTGTTATATTTGATATTCTTCCTAAATATATGTATTTTATTTATTTCAAAAATACAAAATTTACCTGCACAGTACACCAACATATATTACATAAGCACAAACTTTTATTCTGGATGCGATTAATCACGATCAATCGTTTGACAGCCCATAAAAGCTCAGTAAATCAAACTCAGGTTCATTTAGTTGGTTATTGTGGGCTGAAAAAAGCTTTTTTGATTTAGACTTTTCTGTTAGGTTGAATAAAAGTAATGTTATATAACTAAATAATTGTCATTTTCATTTAATTTTTATGTTTTAATATGTAAAGTGTTTGGTTAAGCCACTTAAAGGTACGGTAGGCCTACACGTTCATGTTAGTAAAAGATAAGGATGGCACCACCTCCTCATTTTGAGACAGGAAAACCCCTGTGCTTGACTCGGGTCAACCATCAAAGCACATATCTATACATATAAACACTGCACATAATATGTTATGGTGTCTTCTGTAGACACATGAGGTGAGAGTTGAGACAGATGGCAGGTATTTGAGCAACAGATCTCAACGTGTCCATTGGACGTGCTCCAGGCCTGACACTACTGTCAAACTCTAACAGAGTCTTCACAAATGGAATGCAGTCGTTCTCTTCTGAAACATGAAGAAAACATCTCCTGAAGCTACTGAAAACACCATAGCATCTACAGCAACGTACACTAAATGAATGTGAAGTTAGTTCAGCCATATACGAACCAAACAAAGATCTCAGAGACTTGAAAATTAGGGATGCTGATCGGCCATATTGGTATCGGCCAATAAATGGCCATTTTTAATTATATCGGTATCGGCTGATAATAACATTCAGGCCAATATATTATAGTCGATATATTATGAATGATTTCCTCTGGTTGAACTTCTTCAGGTGCTCAGAGTTCAATCCCCGAACAGTTCTGTCTTTCTGTGGTGATCATTACTGATACTAGCAAAACATTGTTGATGAATGTACAGTACGTAGATATTTCAGTCTTGAGACCTGTTACTGTGCGTTCACACCAGACGCGAATGAAGCGTTAAGCGCAAGTGATCTATATGTTAAGTCAATGCAAAGACACAATAGACTTTCTGCGGTCCGATTCGTTTGAATCTGGAAGAACATCTTTCATTTGTTTATTAAATAAACATTATACCAGAAAAGTTTAAAAGTTAAAGAAGACGATTTAAAGGGGAAAATGTAAATTTCAGTCTCAGAAAATCTTACATTGATATTTACATACTGTATATCGGTCAATATCGGTTATCGCTTCCAATGTTCAAGAATTATGGTTTATCAGACACATTTTTCATATCGGTGCATCTCTATTGATAATTTATCATATTGATTGAGTTACACACGTAACATTTTAAATACAACAATGACACGAAATGATGTGCAAATGCATATACAGAACATAAACACACATGAGGAACATCACAAACGATATAAAGGGCCGAATGACAGACAGCTGTACCTTGAGCACGTGTGCAGAGGACCGATGTCACCATCACTATCAACAGCGCTCGAGCCCGCATCACTACACAGCTGACAGAGACAAACACAATCATCTTCACAAACTATACAAACATCATTCAGTAACGTTACATGCACAACACGTCACACGTTTCAGTCAGTATCTACACAATCCATGAACACAATGATCACTAATGTAAACTTCAGTCAGCACACGCGCAGCAGATCTCACTCTCACAAACACACAAATAAAAGCGGAGATGTTCTTTGTGTAAAGTTCAATCATATCAAACTCACCTGATGTTCGAGCTTAAAGTGAATCACTTCAGTCGCGAGACAAGTGTGACTGAGCCGGCGGCGCGTGCAGAGCGCGGGACCGTGTTCCCGCCCCCAGAACACGTCAATCAACATCATCTACACCTTGAAATAAAGTACAAATCCTTTTAAATAAAGACATCATCTGCACCTAAATCTGAATCAAATCTACATCTACGTCGTTTATGTTCACCTTGTGGATGGCGCGCTTACAGAAAGGAACTGAACCTCAGACTCATCTTCAGCTGACAGAAATAAACTATGAAGCCACATCTATTAGAATGAGTTAAAAAGTGTGAAAATGTAAATGTAACGATGAGTTATTGTAAGCTCATCTGAATAAGATCTACCACGTGCACTGCAGGGGTTCTTTAACAAAATGCTTAAAGGGATAGTTCACCCAAAAATTTTAAGTTGTTCCAAATGTGTATAAATGTCTTTGTTCTGAACTTCTGATGAACACAGAGAAAGATATGCGGATAACGTTGAATGCGTAAAACCAGACGGATCTCATAGTAGGGAAAATACAATGGTAATCAAAAGTGCCCCAGAACTGCTTGCTGTCCTACATTCTTCCAAATATCTTCTTTTGTCTTCAACAGATCAAAAAAAAAGTTTTCTATTGGGGGCAAAATCTGTTTGGTTATGAGCATGTGTTCATCAGGACCAGCCGGACATTTATACACATTTGGAACAACTCGAATGAGAGGAAATTTTTTTCAAGTTTACATCACAAAATGTACATGTCCCCGTTATTTCCATGACTTAAACTGTGAACACACACAGTCTGAATGATGAAAACAAGTGAATGAAGTGTTCACACCCCTGGCCCAAACGAGAAGAGGAATGCTGATTCATGATAACAGGTCACATCCATGACAGAAAAACACATCATTCATTTAAACACGCATGCACACGCATGCACACACACACACACGTACACACAAACACACTCACACAAGTCCCCACGAGCTGATGTGTTCAGGTTTAGGTCCCCACTAGCATATAAAAACCACACACACACACACACGCAGGTCTGTGGACGCTAGGTTTGTGTTAATACTGCACATGACGGATTCATTCATTCTTACTGGGTTCCTCGCCGTCTGTCTGTGTGCGCGTTTGTGTGTGTGTCTGTCTTCTGTGTTTTGACTTGTATAATCTTATATGTCTTGTACAGCTGTTTGTAACAATGAAAATAGTAAAAGCACTTTATAAATAAAGCTGACTTGACTTACTGAAACATACTGCTCAAAAGAGAGAGGAATAGTGACATTAAACTTGACCTGTGACCCTTGACCACTTCCTCATTTTGTGCACATGAGCCCATATACGTGGGTCAAGTCAAGTCAAGTAAGCTTTATTTATATAGCGCTTTTTACAATTTTCATTGTTACAAAGCAGCTGTGGATTTAAATGTATGAATCATACTGACTTTACTTAATTACATCTTTATTCTAATGAAGACACAAAGGACAAAACCTAAAAAATTATATTAAAAACTTATTTTACTCAGATAACAGCACATGTGTGAGATAACTCCATGAACAGTATAAGGACATATATAGTAAGCAGAATTTTGCCATTCAGTTGCAGGCAAAAAAATACATTCAAATAATATTATAGAAATAAACACAATCATTTAATGCTGTAGAGGAACAGTAAAATACTAAGACACTGTTTAAATAAAGACATCTGTGACCTTAACTGCAAATCTGAATGAAACCCGACAGCATAAACAGTTGTAAGATCATGTCTCCATCTGCTGGTCAGTGTGTGAAGATACAGTCTAAGAGACAGTTCTATCAGCTCCATCACCACAGATGAGATATGACTTTACTAATAGCAGTTTACATTTTTCAGTGAAGACATGTCAAGTCGCCGTGTCCTTCTTTATCCAGCTCTATCATCTCAGCTCTTGTCAGGTCTGGGCATGAATTGTGTCCTGCCCCCTCTGGTAACCTTGAACTGTGTCCTGCCCCCTCTGGTAACCTTGGACTGCGTCCTGCCCCCTCTGGTAACCTTGGACTGCGTCCTGCCCCCTCTGGTAACATTGGACTGCGTCCTGCCCCCTCTGGTAACATTGGACTGCGTCCTGCCCCCACTGGTAACATTGGACTGCGTCCTGCCCGCTCTGGAAACCTTGAACTGCGTCCTGCCCCCTCTGGTAACTTTGGGCTGCGTCCTGCCCGCTCTGGAAACCTTGGACTGCGTCCTGCCCCCTCTGGTAACATTGGACTGCGTCCTGCTCCCTCTGGAAACCTTGGACTGCGTCCTGCCCCCTCTGGTAACATTGGACTGCGTCCTGCTCCCTCTGGTAACCTTGAACTGCGTCCTGCCCCCTCTGGTAACCTTGGACTGCGTCCTGCCCCCTCTGGAAACCTTGGACTGCGTCCTGCCCCCTCTGGTAACATTGGACTGCGTCCTGCCCCCTCTGGTAACCTTGAACTGCGTCCTGCCCCCTCTGGTAACCTTGAACTGCGTCCTGCCCGCTCTGGTAACCTTGGGCTGTGTCCTGCCCGCTCTGGAAACCTTGGACTGCGTCCTGCCCCCTCTGGTAACCTTGAACTGCGTCCTGCCCGCTCTGGTAACCTTGGGCTGCGTCCTGCCCGCTCTGGAAACCTTGGACTGCGTCCTGCCCGCTCTGGTAACCTTGGGCTGCGTCCTGCCCGCTCTGGAAACCTTGGACTGCGTCCTGCCCCCACTGGTAACCTTGAACTGCGTCCTGCCCGCTCTGGTAACCTTGGACTGCGTCCTGCCCCCACTGGTAACCTTGGACTGCGTCCTGCCCCCTCTGGTAACCTTGAACTGCGTCCTGCCCCCTCTGGTAACCTTGAACAGCGTCCTGCCCGTTCTGGTAACCTTGGACTGCATCCTGCCCGCTAACCCTAACCCTAATTCCGGTTGAACTAAATAGTGCAGCCTAAACATTCGGAATATATATATTATGATACTGTAGTGTATGCAAGATTAAAAAGGCATCTTAAGTCTAGATTTAAACTGACAGAGTGTGTCTGCCTCCCGGACAGTGCAGGGAAGACTGTAGGCGCTAGATAGGAAAAGGATCTGCCGCCTGCACTTGATTTTGAAATTCTAGGTATTACCAACTGACCGACACGTGATGGACTGTCATACAAGAGAAGTACACTCAAGTAGTGAGGAGCTAAACCATGCAAGGCTTTATAGGTAATAAGCAAGATTTTAAAGTTGATGCGATGCTTTATAGGTAACGCGTGCAAGGTTGACAGAACCGGGCTAATATGCTCATACTTTTTAGTACGTGTAAGAACGTGAGCTGCCGCATTTTGGACCAGTTGTAGTTTTTGTAAGAGAGCCTGCAGGGCAACCACCTAATAGTGCATTACAGTAATCTAGTCTTGATGTCATAAAGGCATGTATAAGCTTCTCTGCATCTGATGGTGACAGCGTATGACGTAGTTTAGATATATTTTTAAGATGAAAAAATGCAATTTTAAAGGTGTTGGTGACCTGGTTCTCAAATGACAGAGTACTATTGAATAAAACGCAAAGATTCTTTGCTGACGATGAGGGTTTTATGGAACATCCGTCAATAGTTAAGAGAGGCTCAGCTTATTTACACTGATGGTAAGAATATAGATCTTTGCAGGTTTTGACATGTGAGAATTCTGTGCCTGTGCACATTTTAGGGAGTAAATATTTGTCCGTCTCTGGTCAACGTTCAATCTAACTCGAGCTCTTCAAACAGCAGTAACAGCGACCTGCCTTAAGTCTGATCTAATGCTGAATGTTTCGGTCCAACACAATTATACACGTTTCGGTATAAACTTAATTAACACTTTGACCAGAATGAGACTAATGGGATTAGGATCCATGTCATGGAAACAAAAAAATAAACGTTGGAAATCTTAAATAGGCTATTTCGATAAGCAAGAACAAAACACAATCGCATAACAGCTCAATACAGTACGAAACATTTGTGTATACTGTTCTTGATTTCCTTACAAAATGAAAAAACTGTGTACGCGTCCAATCCATTGATTTCACGCAGAAAGTATTAGTTCATTAAAATTTCGTGTGAAGAAAATGTCTACACTCTGATCAAGAAAATTATGGTATAGTGTTTAGTCAAGCGCATTGCATTGTGGGAAACGAAACGGTATTCCATCGCGTGGAGTTGCCGCTTGATTTATTTAAGTAACAAATCTAGCGAGTGTGAAAGAATGATCAATTCTGTCGCTTCTGTTATTCTCACTGAAGGATCATTTAGCCGAACACCAACTTTCGCTTGCGGTGATTTAGCGTCAGTGGACGTGACCGCTCGTTAAACGATCTGACAGCACAGTGACGTCAACTGTGTTCTTCTTAAATGAGTACATTATGTGGGCATAGAAGCGAAAGATTGATTTTATTTTTTATTTATTTAAGAACAATTTTAACAGTACTATACAATTAAGAGTACATCAACCCAAAAAAGACAAAAAAAACTGAACAAAGGCCTTTTAGATGAAAAACTTGTATTTACTAATTACATTTTTACTTGTTCGCATTGACTTGTTCAAAACATGCTTTAACTTCAAAGTCGGGTATTTTTTTCACATCATTTAACTTTATGAAAACGGGCATTTATAATAATAAAATCGCTTAGAAGCGAAAGATGAACGCATACACCGCGGTGACGTCATGGGTGGGCTAATTTAGCGACCTTTCAAGTGGGCTTTGGCTACTGTGTGAAGGTGAACTTTTCATTCATTCAGAGACCTTCGTGGATGTGCGCGTGAATCTCGCTAATTCACCGCATAAAACAAACGTTAATTTCTTACCTGTAGAACATTAAGTGGGTGTGCGTGCCTGAGGCGCGCGCGCGTTCAGTGTGTTACAAGATGTTCAGGAACAGTTTCCAGGAACTCTTCAGCATGTTGGAGCAGCTCTGTGTGTGTGTGTGTGTGTGTGTGTGTGTGTGTGGATTTTTCACCCTCAGGGTGGAGAGCGAACGAATTAAACTTGAGTAAGTTTCTAACTTCACGAACTCTTTGGCTGTACAGCTCAGAACCCCCGCACGTTTCCAGCGCATGCGCAGTGTGAGTGTAGACTCCTGAGCTCGTTTTGGAACAGCGCGTACTGGTGACGAGCACAGACTCGGGAGCGCGCAGCGGCAGCAGGATTAACGGGAATAATCATGCGCGTGGGAAAACTGGTGAGATTGTTATAACGCATTCATATTATTATAGCGTCAATGTGGCGGTGTGAAATAACACGAGTGACGTACAGTGAGTTTCGCACATTCGTTTAAAGTTAAATGTTCGGGTTTGTTCTGCGTGGGTCACTTCACTGGTCAGATTTCGCAAGATGCTGTGCAAATACAAACTATTGAACTGAACTGTCAGTGTGTTTCACTGCAAAACACACACGAGAAATAATACAAATCATGAAAGTTCTGTATTCGGATTTAAGACGTGTATTAGTGACGTTGTTACGCTATTTTAAGGGTGTCGTCATAAAAATGACACGTCTGTGTTCCTGCTCTCATAAGCATTATGATGTCATTATTTCTGTTAGTTCACGCGTCACAGACACACAGTTAAATGTCATAATTATTCAGAGAACAAATGTCCCGTCTCGGACTGACACATGTTATGTGTGTGTGTGTGTGTGTGTGTGCGCGTGTGGTCAGGTGTTGTGTATCATAGCTGTGTGTGTGTGTGAGGGTTATGTGTTTCAGGCCGGTCAGTCATCAGCAGAAGATACCGACACACCTGAAGTGACCCGAGGTCTGCTCATCTTGATCTGTGTCATCTATACACTCATACATCACATAACTGTGTTAGTGACCAACAGCTGGCGCTCGCGCGCGCGTGTGTGTGTCAGATTTTTCAGGCTCGTGTAAGGGGCGTTGCTTTGAGCTGAAGGAGGCGGAGCCACCCAACTGCAGGTGTGATAATCTGTGTAAGACGTACCTGAGCTGCTGCTCGGACTTTGATGAACAGTGTCTCAAAACAGGTAACGCACACACACGAATAACAAAACAGGTGTTTCTGTCTGATAGTGTGTGTTTATGTTGTGTGATGTGTGTGCGTTCAGCTGGAGGGTTCGAGTGCAGTAAAGAACGCTGTGGTGAAGTCAGAAATGAAGATTACGCCTGTCAGTGTTCTGAAGACTGTCTGGAGAGAGGAGACTGCTGCACTAACTACAGATCACTCTGCACGGGTCAGACACACACACATACACACGCTGGTATTAGACTTAAAGGGATACGTCACACAAAAATAAATATTCCAGTTCTTCCAAATGTGTATAAATATGTTTGTTCTGATGAACGCAGAGAAAGATATTTGAAAGAATGCTTATAACCAAACAGATCCCATTGACTCCTATAGTTGGGAAAATACAACGGTAGTCAAAAGGCCCCAGAACTGTTTGCTGTCCTACATTCTTCAAAAATCTTCTTTTGTGCAAAAAATAAAAGTCATTTTTCCTACTATGGGAGTCGATGGGGGTCGAGATCTGACTGGTTATACGCATTCGACCAGATATCTTTCTGTGTTCATCAGAACAAGGACATTTATACACATTTGGAATGACTCGAAGGAGAGAAAAGGATGACAGAATGTTTATTTTTGGGTGAACTGTTCCTCTAAAACATGTCTTGTGTGTTTGAAGCTCATGTGCTGTGTGTGTGTGTGTGTTGTAGGAGACAGCTCTTGGCTGGAGGGCGAATGTGAGGAGATCCAGAGTCCAGAATGTCCTGCAGGGTGAGTGATGTCATGTCAGAATCCTGGATGATGTGTTTTACATGTGACAATGAACTGTGTTGTGACCAAGGTCATGTGACCTGACACTCATGCGCTTTTCTTACAGGTTTGTTCGTCCTCCTCTGATCATTTTGTCTCTGGATGGTTTCCGTGCCTCTTACTTGAACAAAGGAAAAACCGTCTTACCCAACATCCACAAACTGAGTATGCAACATAGACGTCTACATCACACAAAAACACTCCACACACACACACGGTGTCATGTGACAGATGAAGTGTTTGTGCATTTCACTGTAATTTCATGTCATCACAGACGTCAGACTGGAGAGGGGACATTGAAGCGTGTGCAACGTGAGCACGATTGTTTTGATGATATTTTATAAACGTTCAGACTGGACGTCTACAGGAACATTAACACACACAGATTCAAAGAAGCTTTATTGGCACGCCAAAACACATTTTAAATTATTGCCAAAGCACAGGAAAATTAAATCTGAACATTCTGACCAAATAAAGGTTAAGATAAAAAGAAAGAAAAGTATATAAGCAGCTACATATAAATATAAACAGAAAAAGAGCAAAGTATTGATGAAACAAAGTATCTGTCCCTCTTGTGTTTTGTGTAGGATCCTGTGGAACTCACGCCACTCATATGAGACCCATGTACCCAACTAAAACCTTCCCAAACCTCTACACACTGGCTACGGTACCACACACACACACACACACACACACACTCTTAGACAGTTGGGTGTGTTTTATTGTCTGTCATTGTTTGTGTGTTCTTTCCCAGGGTTTGTATCCAGAGTCTCACGGGATTGTGGGTAACTCCATGTATGACCCCGTGTTTAAAGCTCAATTCAAACTGAGAGGCAGAGAAAAACTCAAGCATCGCTGGTGGGGTGGACAGCCTGTGAGTCCTGACTCCTCCCACACACATCTCTCCTGTATTTACATACCTGTATAATAAGAAGCTGTTCACGTGCAAACTTGATTTGTAAATGTTAAAATGGAACTGAAGGATCAGAGAATCATGGGTAACATGTTGAACGGTTGTTATTTGTGTCTTTTCAGATTTGGGTGACAGCAGAGCAACAGGGTGTTAAAGCCGGGACGTTTTTCTGGCCCTGGTGAGCATTGACACGCTAATCTGATGATTTCACATGTTTTATAAACATCTGAAAAAACGATTGAAGAGGTGTGTGTGTGTGTGTGTGTGTGTGTGCACGCGTGTGTGTGCGCGTGTGTGTGTTTAGAGAAAAGCGCAGAGTGTCACAGCATCTAATGACATCATCAACACGTGATCCAAACAAAAACCTTATACACACACAGACACATCCACACAGTGACATCTTTCTTTGTGCATAGTGCTGTGTTCTCTAGATGACTGACATGTCTGTCTCTCTCTCTCTCTGTCTGTCTCTCTGTCTGTCTGTAGGGTGATTCCATTGGAGAGGAGGATTCTCACGATTCTTCGGTGGCTTCATCTGTCTGATGATGAGAGGTGTCTCATTCACACTCATGTTTGAATCACATGGGTCACATGTGCACTTACTTTAGAGTGATGTTGTTTGTTTGTTTATTTAGGCCGTATGTTTATGCTGCTCATTCTGAACAGCCCGATACATACGGACACATGCTGGGTCCTCTGAACAATGAGGTGAAACACAAACACACAACATTGTATATTGTTATAATAATTATTATTAATAACGCCTGTTATATTTATTTTTGGTTCATCTGTGAAAGTAAATAAGAATCTTGAGATCTCCTGGTGAATATTTTCTATACTCTGAATAAGTGTACTTCTTCCTCACTCTGTGTGTGTGTGTGATGGGTCAGCTGGATAACACTCTGAGGAAGATTGATAACATCATCGGTCAGCTGCTGAACGGACTGAAGCAGATGAATCTTCATCGCTGTGTGAATGTGATTCTGGTGGGAGATCACGGTGAGTCTCTGTCCTCACATCACAAGCTGACACACAAACACACACACAGAAGTGAGTCTGGTCTATGATCTGTGTGTGTGTTCAGGGATGGAGGAATCGCATTGTGAACGCACAGAGTATTTGAAGTCTTATGGACTCAATGTGGATGATCTCACACTCATTCCCGGATCCTCGGGGAGAATCGGCCCCAAAAACACCAACACACGATGTGAGTTCATGCACAACACAAGAGTCTGCAGTATATGTGAAGGGTTTGAACTCAAACACGTGTGATGTTCATCAAATCACTCTAGTGATATGGGAGGTTTAACTTCACAATTCAGTGCTATAAATAGTTCAGAGTCTTTGTAATGTGTTTCAGCAGCACATGTGTTTAGAAACAATTCTCTTTACGTGGACTTTAATGACCTTGTTATATGTTAGGGATAATCCACAGCTATTCATGCTTCACGTCGGGTAGTACTTGGCCTCCACGTCACTCATAAAAACCCTTTTTCGCACTGCTATCCGTGGATTACCCCGCTTATACCATGGTTATTTGCTAAGTTAAAGCTGTTATTGATGTTTACAGTCTAGTTTTAGATCAAACTGGTGATCTGACAGTTATTTTGTAAGGTCATTTCAAATGTCATCAAACTGACCGGTGCTACCCGTGCGTTTAAGGGTTTTAATGCACACCCTCCAGCCAATCAGAATCCAGTATTCAAACAGACCGTGGTATAAGTAAGAAGTACTTTTCATCAAGTAAAAGAATATATGTTATGTGTTCATATAAAATAATTAATCATGAGAAATGATGCTGGACTGTATTGAAGATACTTCTATAAAACAGCAAATGACAGAGTAATGAAGGCAATTAAACAGGAATGCTTGTTTTATTCCTCGTGTCTTAATGTTGCAGATGATCCTAAAGAGATTGTGGCTAATTTAACAGTAAGTATATGGAGCAGAACTTCATCACTGTAATCTTTCAAATAACACGGTTATTGTGTTTGTTAATACTGTGACATTTGACAGTGTAAGAGACCAGATCAGCACTTTAAACCCTATCTGAAAAAACATCTGCCCAAACGCCTGCATTACGCTAACAACAGACGCATCCATCGAGGACGTGCACCTGCTCATGGAGAAGAAGTGGCATGTAGCCATGTGTGTTCTTTACAGTGTTCTTTAATGAAATAAGAATAAACAATCAAGTCACTAACATCAGTTTTCATGTTTTCAAACTCATGAGAGCAGATCACATGTTACCTGCGGCTTCTATGGAGATCATGGATTTGACAACAAGATCAACAGCATGCAGGTAAATCAACCTGTCTGTCTATCTCTCTTTTCTGTCTTTCTAATTGTTGTGGTTTTGTTCTAGACGGTCTTTCTGGGATTTGGCCCGAGCTTCAATTTCAAGACACAAGTGCCAGTGTTTGAGAACATTGAGCTCTATAACGTCATGTGTGGTGAGAGGAAATCCTGCAGAATGTCTCATCTCTGGTGTCAACAGTCAGGATTTGCCTGACGTGTGTGTGTGTGTGTGTAGATCTGTTGGGTTTGACTCCAGCTCCTAATAACGGGACTCATGGTAGTTTAAACAGTGTGCTGAGAAACCCCCCGTACACCCCCACACAACCAGAGGAAGTGACATCACCTGCACCTTTAGCTCCGCCCGCTGAAGTCACCCAAGACCTGAGCTGTAACTGTGACGATGAGGTCAGAAACACACACACACACACACACACACACACACACAGATGTAAGGTGCTCTATAAGTGCATACATGTGTTTTCATTTGCAGAATAACATTGATGAAACTTCACAGAGATTTTCACTGGAAGTGGACGGTCAGATGAGCAGTTAAGATCTCTTTCCTTATTTATATAACACTGAAAATCATAAAGAAACGGTTTCAATTAAAAAGATGTTGTTGAATATTAGTTTTCATGTTATTGATATATATTAGGCCTTTTGTGTTTTAATAAGTAATGAGAAAAACATTCATTCAGATTCTTTCTCTATGGAGACAGCAGGGACATGTGTGTTTTTACTGAAGATTATACACACAAATATTTTTCACTGCATTTTAAACTTATGTTATATATAAAAAAAACTTCTAACCTCACTATTCTTAGCTTGTTATACTGTGCTAGGCTTTAATGGACTAGTTTGATGCACTTATGTATTTCGAATCTAATCTAATCTAAAAATGAGGAAACATTGGAAGCCATTATAACAACATAGGCCACAAAATACATTTCTTATAATTGCTTCCAATGTTTCCTCATCTGTAAGTCGCTTTGGATAAAAGCGTCTGCTAAATGACTAAATGTAAATGTAGATGTATATACTACATTCAGTGGGAAAAATAAATATATTACTGATGAAAATAGTGACGTGTTCAATAATTATTTTAGCTACTGTATTTTATCATTTGACTCATGAATATATAAAGTGTGTGTGTGTGCACAGATGTCACACATCTGCCGTTTGGGCGTCCAGCTGTACTGTTCCTCACGTCATACACACAACTGTGTCACACAAACTACTGCAGCGGCTACAGTCACCACATCAACATGCCGCTTTGGACATCATTTACACTAACAGCACAGGTAAACAATAGTTCATACTTGTGTTGTGTTTGTCAGCTGTGGGGGTCAGCTGTGGCCTAATGGTTAGAGCGTTGGGCTTGTGATCAGAAGGTTCTAATCTCAGTGCCAGCAGGTCATGACTGAAGGGCCCTTGAGCAAGACACCTTACCCCTGATTGATCTGCAGTAATGTGACACTGTAGTAAACTACTTGTAAAAGTGTCTGCCAAATGAATAAATGTAAATGTAAATGTTTTTTAATTTATCATAGTAATATTTCACACCGATGTTAATGTGCTGTGAGATTAAATCCATACATGCAGCTCACGTGTGTGTTTGTGTGTGTGCGTGTTTGTGTGTGTGTGTGTTTGTGTGTGTGCGTGCATGTGTGCGCAGGATAATGTTCGAGTGGTGTCGTCCAGCGAGTGTGTGAGAGCAGATCCTCGTCTTGAACTCACACACACATGCAAGAAATACAGCGAAGACCCTGATGTCACACACGCTTTTCTCTACCCACTCGGTCTGAATCACACACACACGTGTGCAGGTTTGTTTTAGTAAAGTTAATGATTTTTGTAGTGTTAAAAGTATTGTGTTTGTCTCTGAACAGATTTCTCTGCCACTGCTAAATCCAGATATGAAGCTTCACTCCTCACAAACACTGTCCCCATGTATCCTGCATTTAAACGTGAGACAAACACACTCAAGTATGATTTGAATCTATTATCTTAGATGATTGACAGCATTGTGTGTGTGTGTGTGTGTGTAGGAGTTTGGCGTTATCTGCAGCGTGAAGTCTTTCACAGGTTCAGCTTACAGAATAATGAAGTGAACGTGATCGTTGGTCCTGTGTTTGATTATGACTACAATGGACTGAGAGACACAAACGACAAGATCATAGAGTGAGTGACGACTACACACACGCGCACACACACACACACACACACTGACTGATCACTTGTGTTAATATGTGTGTTTGTAGGCATGCAGGGGGCTCTGTGTATATTCCCACTCATTTCTACAGCATCATAAGCAGCTGTGAGCGACAGAATGACACGCTTGACACATGTGCTGAAGATCTAAGCATCACCTGCTTCCTTCTGCCACACCGACCAGACAACACTGAGAGCTGCAACGTCAGTAACACACACAAACACACGCAGAGTTTTCTCTCTGATTGTAGTGTTGTAGCTGTACTCATTACTGCCCTCCAGCGGTGAGACTGAGAGAGAGTGAGTGAGTGAGAGAGAGAGAGAGTGAGTGAGTGAGTGAGTGAGTGAGAGAGGGAGAGAGAGAGAGTGAGATAGAGAGAGAGTGACAGAGAGAGAGAGAGAGAGAGAGAGAGAGAGAGAGAGTGAGTGAGTGAGTGAGTGAGTGAGTGAGTGAGTGAGTGAGTGAGTGAGTGAGTGAGTGAGTGAGTGAGTGAGTGAGTGAGTGAGTGAGTGAGTGAGTGAGTGAGTGAGTGAGTGAGTGAGTGAGTGAGTGAGTGAGTGAGTGAGTGAGTGAGTGAGTGAGTGAGTGAGTGAGAGAGGGAGCGAGAGAGAGAGAGAGTGACAGAGAGAGAGAGAGAGAGAGAGAGAGAGAGAGTGACAGAGAGTGAGTGAGTGAGTGAGTGAGTGAGTGAGTGAGTGAGTGAGCGAGCGAGAGAGAGAGTGAGTGAGTGAGTGAGTGAGAGAGAGAGAGAGCAAGTGAGAGAGAGAGAGCGAGTGAGTGAGAGAGTGACTGAGGTAGGGTTAGTTTTAGACCTTTGACCCTGTTGTTTTTCTCACAGAACTCTGAGGACGAGTCCCGCTGGGTGGAGGATCTGCTGAAGTTACACACTGCACGTGTTCGAGACGTTGAGATACTGACGGGTCTGGACTTCCACCGCTCCACCTTGCTGCCGTACACGCGTGTGCTGGCGCTCAAAACACACATGCAGACGTTTGAGGACGACATGTAACGACACACCCTGAGCTTTCACTGTATCGTTTTATACTTAGTCATATTTATTACTCACCTTCAAGCTAATAATGATCAAACTGTCACTTATCTCACAACATATCCACAGTCACGCACCCAGAGTTCAGCTTACCTTAAAACAGCGAGTGTGTATTTGTGTGTGTGTGTTGTGTATTTGTCCTTGTGTTGTGTAATGCAGGTGCCCACACGTGCAAAAGCAGTCGTGATTTCGTGTTTAATGATAGTGACCTCATTTGTAAATCTGACTTCACATCATGGCAAAATCTTAAGAGTAATTCTGGTCTCATGTGAATGTAGCGTCAGACCACAGGAAGTGATGTCATCTCACTAACAGATGTCTGTTTCTACATCAATAAATTCTCATACTGTCAAAACAAAACTTTCCGTTTGTGTGTTTACATACAACAACATCAACACCTCAGATCGTTGACAGTAACACAATGGTTCCCAGTGAACAGATCTAAACCTTCAACAGTTCAGTTAAACACGACCAGACAACATTTATTCTTAGTTACACGTTTGTTTTCACTTATGTCCAATAAAATCTCAATGATCTGACAAACTCATTTATTTTAAATCAGGAGTCAGATCTGTGGGAAGATATCTTTCTGACTCTTGACCCCTTTTATTAGCAGATAATGTCCATTGAAACGCTCAAACATTAACAGCGTGTTGACTATAAAAACTGAACTGATAACTCAACTTTATTTAAATAGTGCTTTTGACAATTTCCATTGTAACAAAGCAGCTGTACAAGAAAACATGTTAACTAGCCAACATTACATAGATAAAATAGAAAAGGTGTCAATACACTCAGCCACACAAAATATATACGGTGCACACACACAAGCGTACATACACGAAAAACAGGCACACGCTCAGCGATACACAAGCAGTCGTGCCAAGAAACACAACCCATACGCTTGCCCGTACACACTGAACACAACACGCTCACCAAAACACACATACATGCACACAGAGAGATTATGCAGACACTCAATTCCTATAAGGGGTACCGGTAATAATAATTCACGCAAAATGTCACCTTTAAATTAATATTAACTCCAGTGGAGAGAGAACCTCAGGAGCAAAATTTCTCTAATGCTGATTCATGGTTTTGTGTTAATGAAGGATGTACGACTTTAAGAAGAATATAATATCTTGATGTTAAAGACAAAAGTCCAAAAGTTCTTTGTTAACTATTTACGAGTGTAAAGTAACACACACACATCTCATAAAGATCAAAGTTCTTGATACACACCTGCAGAAGTGACTGTGTGTCTGTTTCATCTGGACATCGATCGACATGGACTTCAGGAAGAGAAAGAAAGTTGTGCTAGTGAGTCGCGACTCATTTCATTCATCATCATTTAAACGAATGACGTAATTTCATCACACACTAACACTTGTGTATCATGGTTGTGGTTTGTATTATTCTCTTTCTTGTAAACGTGTGTTTGTGTGTGTGTAGATTTCGGTGGTGTTGGCCGTCTCTGTGGTGACAATCATAATAGGTTTGGGTTTGGGTCTCGGTCTTCAGCTACAGAACTGTAGGAATAAAGGTGAGACACACACAGAGACTAACACAACTCTACGTACACACAAACACTGCCTTTAACTGTGTATGTGTGTGTTAGATGTGTTGATGTCGTGTAGAAATCGCTGTTATGAGCCGTTTGATGAGAACTCAGCAGACTGTCGCTGTGATGAAACGTGCGCCAGCAATAACAACTGTTGCTATGACTACCAGGACATCTGTCTCCAGCCCAGTGAGTGAGGTGTGTAGCGCTGGATGTAGATCAGCTCTGAGCTGTTGTCTGACTGGAATGATGTTGTGTGTTAGCTCAGAGTTGGGAGTGTTCAGCCGTGCGCTGTGGAGAAACCCGTCTGTCTGACAGTAAATGTCACTGTTCTCATGACTGTGTCAGCGCTGGGGACTGCTGCTCAAACTATGAAATCATCTGTAAAGGTGACACCATCAACACAAATGCTTTCATGATTTCTGTATGTGTGACTGTACATGATGATGATTCCTGCAGGAGACACACAATGGGTTCAAGATGAATGTGTCGACATGAGCTCACCTCAGTGCCCAGCCAGGTAACACACACACATACACACTCACACACAGTTTATTATTGATGATTATAAAGTTGAATGTTAATGATGTTCAGTTCTCCTTCATGTGTGGTGCGTGTGTGTGTGTGTGTGTGTGTGTTAGTTTTCAGAAGCAGCCGTTGTTGCTGGTGTCTTTAGACGGGTTTAGAGCTGAATATCTACAGACGTGGTCTTCACTGATGCCGGTACTGGACAAGATGAGTGAGTATGAACACAAATACACAACTCATGAAGAGTGTGTACAGTGTCAATCAGCAGCATGTGTGGTTGTGTGTGTTTTAGGGAAATGTGGCACTTCGACACCCTTCATGCAGGCTGGTTTTCCCAGTAAAACATTTCCCAATCACTACTCTATAGTCACAGTAAGTCACTTCAACAATTTTCCTCTGTATGAGATCTGTGCATCCACTTCACACATTCACTGTTGTGTGTAGGGTCTGTATGCTGAGTCACATGGTCTGGTGGATAATAACATGTATGACCCTGAGTTTGACGCATCATTCAGCCTCTCCAACAATGAGAAAGACAATCCAAGATGGTACCAAGGACAACCGGTACGCACACACACACACACACACACACACACAGAGCTTGTTGATGATTGGCTGTGCTCTGACCCTATGACCTCTGACCTTAGATCTGGAACACAGTGAGGTATCAGGGTCTGAAGGCAGGAACGTTCTTCTGGCCTGGATCTGATGTGGCCATAAATGGAACTTTTCCAGATATCTACATGAATTACAATGGGTTTGTTTACAACACACACCGAGCAAATGGACAACTTGTTACTTTAAAGCTAAGTTTACAATACTTCATATCTTTCTTTCCATGACGGCAGTTTGAAGTTGTAGCTGCACTCTGTAATTTAATAAATCGCTACTAATACGCTCTCGTCACTTACTTAAAACATTTACTCAGTAACCTTTAGTCAAAGCGCAGCTGTAATGCGTCAGAGGAGAACTGGCCCTCCCGGCTGAGTCTAGTTTGGCGAGCTCACCAGGAGACTTCTGATATTAGATTACTATAAGATTCTGTGAACTTCATCATTTCACTCACACATTTATAAAATCCTAATCGTGGTCTGTGTGGTGTGTGTTGTGTGTGTTGTGTTTGTGTGTGCAGGAAGGTCCCATTTGAGGAGCGAGTGTTAACCGTTCTAAAGTGGCTCCAGCTACCGCAGGACAGACGGTAAATCATCATTTCGTGTGTTTGTGATGTGTCACACTGTAAATGTTGTAGGGCCTTTGCATTGTGAGCATTGAGCACAGAAAACCCATCACAAGTAAATATATATTGTTGTTTATTAAACTTCTTTACATGGTAAAAATAATGATTGCAAAGCACAAACACAACATGAAACACTAAACGCACATAGAAAGAGGGAGAGATAAAATCATCTTTAACAAAGAGGCACAACCTTACCCAGCTATTCTATAAATAGAAATGGATACTTGTGAGCTCTGTGCTAGAGGTGTGTCCGTATTGTGCTTGAAGAGATGGAAAGGTTCAATTGGTTTCAGGATGCTGTCTTGCTAGAAAAGTTCTGGCAGGCCACAGTCCATTGTCCCTTCTTTCCTCCCAGTGGGGGAAAGGGCAGTCTCCAAAGAGACGCCACAAACTGGTTTCTTCTGGAGGCAGGTATGTAGGAAGAGGTCAAATGCGAAAGAGAGAACAAACCAGAAAGGAAGAGACGGTGGAGATGTCACAGCCTACAGATGTGACTGACCCAATCAGACGATGGCACCTTTGGAGGGAAAGTCAATTGTCTTTGTCTTCCAACACTTATGTATGTGGAAGGGGATTGGATGTCATCTAAGAAACTTCTAATAATTGGATAAATCTAATATAGAAAGAATTATCCAAAACACATCAAACAAAAAGGAAATCGTCTCGGTTACGTATGTAACCTCTGTTCCCTGATGAAGGGAACGAGACGTTGTGTCGAACCGACAGATGGGGTTCGCCCCTGAGAACCTATCATACTCTGACTTTGTTGAAAAGGCCAATGAAATTGGCGAATGAAATTTGCATGCTGGGCTCCGCCCCCGGATATCCGGGTACAAAAGGGGAGGCGGCGTGCTCATTCATTCACCAATGTGCTGAGGAGCCTGAGAGCATCTCACAATCGCTGCAGCGGACGGCTAGTGTTGTGGCATGAGGGACACAACGTCTTGTTCCCTCCATCAGGGAACAGAGGTTACATACGTAACCGAGACGTTCCCTTTCTGTCTGTCTCTCGACGTTGTGTCGAACCGACAGATGGGGTTCCTATTGAAAACGCCACAGCACTAAGCCGCGTCACAATCTCTAGCGAAGCGACGTTGACCAGCCTGGGACGAGCCACACGTGAGAGCTATCGCGAAATTTGTAACCTTCCAGTGGGCAGGCAGGGGCTCCCAGAGCTTTTGGCAAAGATGGGTAGCCCCTGCCCTTGGCCACCACAGACGGAGGCCTTGTTCTCTAAACGAGAAGCCGTCCGGTACCGTAGGGCTACTGGGCAAGCGCTGTTCCCTCAATGTGGACGTGCGCTACGGAGACCACTTCCCACCATAGGGGGGAATACAGTGGAGACACCAACATAGTCTCACCAAATAGAGGAGAACTCATGGGAGGTATGTGCGGAATGCCGCAAGGTGGATGTCCACCTGGGGGAGGTCATGGGTTGCCACGAGGGGAACCATCTCAGCCTTGGCCGCTGCAGTCACAGAACGGGAAGCAAACGAGGTGGTGGCTGGATCTTGACAGAACACAGCCACCGTGACGCAACGTCTGAATAGCCATCCGCCCGCAGTGCGGGCAGGACGAATCCACGAGGCTGCCACAGTGGTCGGACCCCCGAACACCTGCGGCAACCACCATGTCCGACCCGTCCTCGATTAGTGTACTGCACCCAAGAGATCAGCAGGCAATGCAACGCTGAGGAAATTGCTCTTTTAGAAAAACACCTCTGGAACTGCCAGGACGCCCAGGGGAATCTCCGCTGCACCGCGTCGTAGAATTCGGCAATTCGAAGAATGTCATCAGATGCGAAGGCTCCGAAGAACAAAAGGTGAATGAATGAGCACGCCGGCTCCCATTTTATTCCTGGATATCCGGGGGCGGAGCCCGGCATGCAAATTTAATTCGGCAATTTCATTGGCCTTTTCAAAATAGTCAGAAGATGATAGGTTCTCAGGGGCGAACCCCATCTGTCGGTTCGACACAACGTCGAGAGACCGACAGAAAGGGAACACAAATGCATCTCATAGAACCCAAACATGATCTACATATCATCTCGGTTAAATGAGTTACTGCTAATCTGGTAATTCCAGAAGTTATACACATTCATTCAAACAACTTTGGGTTAATGTTTAAGACAGATATATTAACAAGAAAATCAATACATACATTTAGAGGAAAGAACAGTCGTGTCAAGTTCCTTTGGACGAACTACAGATGCGACAGAGACTTCTCATTTCTACTTTTGCTTGCTTTGAGGCTTAGCAGTCTTAAATATCCCATGGAGAAGCGAAAGGGTTTGCCCTTTGATGATGGCATCAAAAAACCAGAACACAAGGGAGGGTTTATGGCTTTTCTTTCAATGATCCAGACCCTACATGTTTAACTGTTCCTATTCCTTTCTTTCACTGATGAACGTCGTCACTTCACAGAATAAGTGAATAACATCTGCTTGTTTTTTGTTGTGAAGGCCAGACTTTTTAACCCTGTACCTGGAGGAACCTGATAAATCTGGACACAGTTTTGGACCGGTCAGCGGAGGGGTGAGAACACACACAGTTCAGCTCCAGTAGTCTATATTATTGACAGTAATGATTTAAAGAGTGTGTGCGCGTGTGCCTGTGTAGTTGATCACAGCTCTACAGGGAGTGGACAGATTGATGGGTCAACTGATGAACGGCCTAAAACAGCTCAACCTTCATCAGTGTATCAACATCATCGTCATCGCTGATCACGGTAACAAATACGCACAGGAACACACATTATGCTGCTCTGACAGAGTGTGATGTTGTGTGTGCGTTGTGTAGGTATGGAGGAGACCAGTTGTGAACGTAAGGAGGTTCTGCAGGATTTTGTTGGAAATATTAATCATCTGTATGTTACTGAGGGTCCATTCGGACGAATCCGAGCAAGAGATAAAACACACACCTGTGAGTTAACAAACACACACACAAACTGTGCAGAAAGATGCTAGTGAGTCATGTGTGTTATACCACACTGTGTGTGTGTTTGTGTGTTACAGTAGAGGCTGCTGGACTGGTGGCTAATATGACAGTAAGTGTTTCATGAACCACACCCTTTCAGATGTTTGTGTTGCACACCTATTGTGTGCAACAGTGTAAAAATGTTGTGTGTAACAGTGTAAACGGTCGGAGCAGCAGATAAAGGCGTATCTGAAGCATCATCTGCCGAAGAGGTTTCACTACGCCAAGAATAAACGCATTGAAGATGTCGCCGTTCTTGTGCAGCCACGCTGGCTGTTTGAGAGGTTACACACACACACACACACACACACACATAATAAACAAATGTTAACACAATGACACAATCTGATAGTGTATGATTGTGTTCATTTAGACGTAAAGGATCTCTCACTTTCTGCTCAGGAGGAGATCATGGTTACGACAATGATGTCTACAGTATGCAGGTGTGTGGGTTTTAGTGTTTTATTGTGTATACATACATGTGAGTAATGTTTTATTGTGTGTTTATCTCAGGCAATGTTTCTCAGTTTTGGACCAAAGTTTCAATTTCAAACAGAAGTTGAGCCGTTCTCTAATATTGAGCTCTACAACCTCATGTGTGGTGAGACAACACCATCTGACCCAAGCAACACAACACAATCACATGTCAGCCATCGCAACTGTCTTCTTCCTGTTGTGTTGGCAGATATTCTGGAAATCACTCCATCCCATAATAACGGCACTCACGGCAGCCTGAACCACCTGCTGCTCTCACCCCCCCACACACCCCGTCATCCTGAAGAACAGAGCCCACCCAAACGATGTCCTCTCATCAGCCTGGAGCCGACACACACACTGGGCTGCACGTGTCCTGCACTGGTACACACAAACACACACTACACACACACTGGGCTGCACGTGTCCTGCACTGGTACACACAAACACACACTACACACACACTGGGCTGCACGTGTCCTGCACTGGTACACACAAACACATCACAAAACACACACATCACACATGCTACACACACACATACTGGGCTGCATGTGTCCTGCACTGGTACACACATCACACACACTACACACACACTGGGCTACACGTGTCCTGCAGTGGTACACACATCACACACACAACACACACACTGGGCTACACGTGTCCTGCAGTGGTACACACATCACACACACTACACACACACTGGGCTACACGTGTCCTGCAGTGGTACACACATCACACACACAACACACACACTGGGCTACACGTGTCCTGCAGTGGTACACACATCACACACACTACACACACACTGGGCTACACGTGTCCTGCAGTGGTACACACATCACACACACTACACACACACTGGGCTGCACGTGTCCTGCACTGGTACACACAAACACATCACAAAACACACACATCACACATGCTACACACACATACACTGGGCTGCACGTGTCCTGCACTGGTACACACAAACACACACTACACACACACTGGGCTGCACGTGTCCTGCACTGGTACACACAAACACATCACAAAACACACACATCACACATGCTACACACACACATACTGGGCTGCATGTGTCCTGCACTGGTACACACATCACACACACTACACACACACTGGGCTACACGTGTCCTGCAGTGGTACACACATCACACACACAACACACACACTGGGCTACACGTGTCCTGCAGTGGTACACACAACACACACACTGGGCTACACGTGTCCTGCAGTGGTACACACATCACACACACTGGGCTACACGTGTCCTGCAGTGGTACACACATCACACACACTACACACACACTGGGCTTCACGTGTCCTGCAGTGGTACACACAACACACACACTGGGCTACACGTGTCCTGCAGTGGTACACACAACACACACACTGGGCTTCACGTGTCCTGCAGTGGTACACACAACACACACACTGGGCTACACGTGTCCTGCAGTGGTACACACATCACACACACTACACACACACTGGGCTTCACGTGTCCTGCAGTGGTACACACAACACACACACTGGGCTACACGTGTCCTGCAGTGGTACACACATCACACACACTACACACACACTGGGCTACACGTGTCCTGCACTGGTACACACATCACACACACTACACACACACTGGGCTACACGTGTCCTGCAGTGGTACACACTACACACACACTGGGCTACACGTGTCCTGCAGTGGTACACACATCACACACACTACACACACACTGGGCTACACGTGTCCTGCACTGGTACACACATCACACACACTACACACACACTGGGCTACACGTGTCCTGCACTGGTACACACATCACACACACTACACACACACTGGGCTACACGTGTCCTGCAGTGGTACACACATCACACACACTACACACACACTGGGCTACACGTGTCCTGCAGTGGTACACACATCACACACACTACACACACACTGGGCTACACGTGTCCTGCACTGGTACACACATCACACACACTACACACACACTGGGCTACACGTGTCCTGCAGTGGTACACACATCACACACACTACACACACACTGGGCTACACGTGTCCTGCAGTGGTACACACATCACACACACTACACACACACTGGGCTACACGTGTCCTGCAGTGGTACACACTACACACACACTGGGCTACACGTGTCCTGCACTGGTACACACATCACACACACTACACACACACTGGGCTTCACGTGTCCTGCAGTGGTACACACTACACACACACTGGGCTACACGTGTCCTGCAGTGGTACACACATCACACACACTACACACACACTGGGCTTCACGTGTCCTGCAGTGGTACACACATCACACACACAACACACACACTGGGCTACACGTGTCCTGCAGTGGTACACACATCACACACACAACACACACACTGGGCTACACGTGTCCTGCAGTGGTACACACATCACACACACAACACACACACTGGGCTACACGTGTCCTGCACTGGTACACATGCTACACACATCACAAACACACATTGAGCTGCAGCTGTGCACCGCTGGTACACAGCCAATAAAACTCATTCTGTCTGTGTGTTGTGTGTGTTGTTTCAGAATGGAAGCAATCCAAACTCACAGCTGAATCTCACAGATGCAGAAGGTAAAGTGCCACATGTTTATATGAACAGATGATTGACACCTGATGATCTCTGATGTGTCAGCGTTGCTTTACATGTAGACAACAGTGAGATGACACGTTTATATCCATGTAACGGTAAAACAATGACCGTGTCTGTCTCTCTGTGTTTGTGTAGTGTCTGAGGGTGAGAAACATCACATGTTATTTGGGCGGCCGCGGGTTCTCCAGACGGATGTTGAGTACTGTATCCTGAATCACCGTGGATTCATCTCTGCCTATAACACACAAACACTCACTCCAATGTGGAGCACATTTACTGTGGACAAACCGGTAAGAACACACACAGTCAAAAGACCTGCTAACACCGCATAGCAACAGCTGTTAACAAGTCAAAACCGCTCATTTTCAACGGTGTGTGTAGGCTGAGGGGGGTCCTCTGTCTCCGGTGGTCTCAGACTGTCTCAGAGCAGACGTGAGGATTCCAGCCAATCAGAGCGCAACATGTGACCAGTACAGTAACGCTGGCAACATCACACACGCTTTCCTGTACCCGCCCAGTAAGTTCCTGTTTTAGCCTTGAAGTCACATGACAGGGATGCTCATGAGGGGAGGGTCTTACTCTGATTGGCCAGAACGAATCATCAATATTTGTGTTGTGTGTGTTTATCTGCTGAAGACACACGTGTGAAGTGATGTTTGATCTTGTGCTGGCAGATCTGAACGACTCGTCTGAAGAACAGTTTGATTCTCTCACACTCAGTAATGTTGTGCCCATGTACCCAGAGTTCAAGAGTCAGTGTAACACACACACACACACACATACACTTACACACACACACACGTGTGTGGGTTGTATTGTGATCAAGCTGATGGTTGTGTTTTGTTGTGTGTTTGCAGGAGTGTGGCAGTATTTTCAGGAGGTTTTATTGCTGAAATACGCACAGCAGTATAACAGTGTTCATGTGGTGACGGGACCTGCTTATGATTATAACTATGACGGACGGTTTGATTCTCCAGAACAGATTGAGAGGTATGACATCACGGCTGTCAGTCATCACCCAGAAGTCCCAAAAAAAGCCTCCAGTCACAGTTCTTCAGTATGTTTGTGTGTTTAGGTTTGTCACAGATGGCACTCTTCCCGTGCCCACACATTATTTTGCGGTTCTCACGAGCTGTGTGGATGTTAGACGAACGGTGAGCGAGTGTTCAACAGAACTACAGACGCTTTCTTTCCTGATACCTCACAGAGAAGAGAATTCAGAGAGCTGTGCTGTGAGTAGAGCACACACACAATCATCATCATCATCATTATCATCTTTGTTTTTTTATTGCCGTAAACACAATATAACAGTGCTACATCACATTGCCAAATACAGAACAAGAATAATGTCACTAAATAAAGTTAAGTGCTTTTAAACTAATACATGTTTTCAGAGCTGTTCCAATGTCATGACATATATTTTAATTTATCAAATGTGAAATGTTGGTTTACATAAGGCCCACTTCATTTTATCTATATGATATTTAACTAATATAATAAATAACTGTTTAATGTATTGTTCATTACTTTGTAAATTATAATTTTCAAAATAACAAATTACATCAAAATCACTTGTTTCCACCATACTTCCCAATTTTCTATTTATATATTTTTCCTAGTCTTTCCCAAATATTATTGTATAGATACAATGGTAAAACAGTTGTAAAATTGTTTATTTTTCCATCCCACAAAATTCACAGATATATGAAATGTCAAGTTTAAACTTTTCTAAAACATGCTTAACTTTTATATGATCGATACAAAACGTATTCAGTATTTTCCATGCTTTCTTTTTCTTACAAAACTCCTCCCTTGAACTAGAACTTCTTAAAAGAAACACCACAGTCTTCGGAATTACATTAAGAGCAATTGCAAAGTCTCTTGGCTAAAATGGTCACTTACATTTTTCAAGAAATTCAGTATATGACAACAAGTACCCATTGGCATTTATCAACTGTTTCACAAAAAAAAACTTCATTGATCCAAGTATGGTAGAATATTGTATTTTAAATAATAGGTCTTTGTTATTCTAAATACAATAACTGTGTTGTGAGAAATTGTGCTTATATATTCAATTCCATGCTAACAGGGCCTGTTTGTGGAACAGCTAACTTCACAGGAATGTGAACAATTAGGAAACACGTTCCAAATGCTTTTTCTATTCTTCATAAATTCTATCAACCATTTTATTTTGAAAGTATCCTTAAGAGTGTGTAATAGTGTGGCTTTTTCCTCCATACATTTATGCGTTTGGCAGATGCTTTTATCCAAATTGACTTACATTGCATTATACTACATTTGTACCTAAGTATGTGCAATCCTCTGGGGTCAAACCCACGACCTCTTACCACTGAGCTCCAGGAAAGCTGTATCATATAATAGCTTGTCTATTATTGCCTTAGGGGGCACCTGTGATAGAGAAATATATACAGACCTGGACATTCCTGCCGTATTTTATAATAATACCCTTCCGAATATTGATACACCCCACATCAACCACAAACTCCTTTTTTGTTTTTTCAATAATTGGTTCAAAATGTTACTGACTTCTTCTTTTTAATTTTTACAAATTACTACCCCAAGATAAGTCATTGGTGTTTAACTGGGAGACCTTCTATATTTGCAAAAGGGAGCAGTCTTTAAGGGGAAACAACACAGATTTTTCTACATTCATGTTTATTCCTGAGACAGAAGTCAAAAGGCTTGTTCGGCCCCAAGATCTGACATCACAGTACCGCAAGAGCGATTGGAAAGCAAACTTTTAGTGGTTTTTCGAATCGCTCTCGCGGTACTTTGATGTACTTCCGCCTGTCGGATCTCGCCGGCCGCATTAAGTCGAACAAGCCTAATGTGTGTGAGGTCATAGGTCATGTGTTTATCGGGTGCAGGATCATCAGCCCGAGTCACAGTGGGTGGAGCCTCTCCTCTGGATGCACCAATCACGCGTCAGAGATGTCGAATGGATCACCGGATTGGACTTCTTTCAAGACAGCTTCCGACCAATCCCTGAGCTCCTCCGTCTTAAGACCCGCCCCACCGCCGCCATTCATCCCAAAGTCTGAAAGAAGTTTTTTCTGTTTGCGATTCTGTCCATCCACACAATATCATGTTAGGTTTCCTTATTCTTTGGATTGAGAAAGTGTGAAATATTTATTCAATGGATATAGAAAATAAAACACTACTCAACTCTGTATTTATGTGAAAAAAAGAGAGCAAAAAGTACACACACACACACACACTAGATAGTGTTCAACAGGTGCAGAAGTAATAAAGTATAAAGATGAAGATCTGTACTGATGGAAACATTACTACTGTTTGAAATAAACACTGTATTACAGAAAGAATGGAGTGAATCTTTATTGTTATTTTAGAGATCATGTTAGAGGTGTCATAGAGAATGATGAAGTGTTTTCTAATAAACACAATACATCACAATCGTGATTTCGGAATTAAAGATGTCACAATATACCGACAATGATCATATTATCCTCATATTGTGTTTATATTATAGATAATTCTGTGTCAGTACTACCATTTTTAACTCCCATAAAACAAAAAGACATACAATAAGTACAAACATTAAATTGAAATTAAAAAAAGGTGCTAAGTGAAGGATAGAATATAGAATGGAATATATATAAAATGTGAATTTTTTGAGTTAAACAGTGTATGTACAGTATGTGTGCATTGATTGTAAGTGACGATGACGGCAGGAGTTTGTGCAGCATGATGTGTGTCTCTTCTCCTCCAGTAACATCTGCATTCGCTCTGTTTCTGAACACCTATAAAGTCATTTTGTGAAAGTGTTTCTCTCTCACATCCTTAAATTGATCACAATGAAGGAGAAAGTGTGTCTGTGTCAGTTTTGTCTGTCCGCTCTCTATGGCCAGACTGTGATGATCACTGATCTTAGCTGCTTTATCTTCATGAAGATTGTGTGTGTGCTGGAAGAATACATTCATCCGCCCACCTGTAACGATGCTGACGTGTGTGTGTGCGTGTGTGTGTGCGTGTGTGCGTATCCGGAGCACATAATCAAACTCAGCTGGTTAAGACCAGAAATCTTACCTCCACCTCCCCCCTAACTCGCTTTCTACAGCAGGACCCCGGGGGTGAGCTCTGGGTTCGGGCCGCTATCACGGGAGAGTGTTCCGGGTTCGGAAGGAAGTCCGGTCCCTGGACAGCATCCTTAAATACACATATCTTCCCTATCATCATTACCCCACGGATTCGATCTCGTGAAGTGACAGTAGAGGGCAGCATTGTGTGTGATGAGATGTTTTCAGTGTTACTCAAGAGCCCAGAGCGGGTTTCTGTTTAAACTTTTTTTCTGAAGAACACCAAATCTGCATCCATTCCAAGTTCTGTGTATGGAAACCCGTCCTTGGCCACAGGGCACTTCACTTTTATCACATCATGTTACTCATAGTTTGTCCATATAAAGTTTGCTTTAAACAGCGGTGTTTTATGGGTTTACATTGACACATCTGGCTGATGTTTATATTAATTGTAAGTGACTCACGGTACATTTAAGGCCTCCGTTTGTGTGATGATGTCTGTGTTTATAACACAAAAGTCCACTGATGAATCGATCATGTTGTCTGCGCATACTTCTCTGTTTTTATGCGATTTAATGTCATATAGTATTATGCTTTTTTTGTCCAGTATGACAGCAGGGAATCGGTTATAGAGCTCTACGTGAACCGCGGTATTTTGAGCAACTAGAGTTCAGCTGATGCGCGTGCGTGCGTAAATAAACGAGGGGTAACGCTGATGATTTATGATTTATGACGTCACTTTATGATTAATATGTTATCTTACATCCCAATGAGGTGCTCGACCAGAGCCTGTGAATCACTTCTGTTGATCTTGTGGTGAATCCATTTTGCTGTTCTCAGCATTATTCATTCATTATAAACTATAAATGTGTCTGATTCTGTAAGTAAAATAATTATTAAAGAAACTCTAGAAAATAATACCATCAACAGTAGTTCCTAGAAGTCTATGACTAATGTCCAGCACGAGTCTAAATCCGACGACCCGCCAGGACCCTTGAGAGACATTTCTGAGCACTGTTTTCTTGTTTGTGTGAGTTAGTACACACCTCGAGTTGTGTTGTGATCACACGTGGCACACACATCATCATGCCACTTGGATCCAGGTATCACAAGCTGCTCATCGGTCGCACACGCTCTGTGTGTAACGCACGGTGCACATGTTTGTGTGATGTCAGCAAACTGTCCGTCTGGACACTGCTCACACACTGTGTCCCTGTGTGGACTCCCTGCGCACACCAACACACACAACATGACGAAGATCTTTATTCATATTCATCATCACTTCAGGTTTTACGCATTAAAGTTGTTCAGAGTGAAAACGAATTTGATACTTTATTGACTATAGTGAATGTCTCAGACACAATGACAAACAAAAAGGTTTTTGTGTAGCCACGTCACGCCGGCCGTTGCTTGGCAACCGTAAACAGCGTACATCTAAACACTATGACCGAATGCAATATATATATTTGTCTCTTTTACACTGATGCTACTGTAAATGATGAGCTAAGGCCTTACCTGGCGTCTTGACTCCATGTCCCGCTTTATGCACGTCAGCTGTGGCCTAGTGTTTAGAGCGTTGGGCTTGTGATCAGGAGGCTGCAGGTTCTATTCCCAGTGCCAGCAGGTCATGACTGAAGTGCCCTTGAGAAAGACACCTTACCCCTGATTGCTCTGCAGTAATGTGACACTGTAAAAAAAAACTACTTGTAAGTCGCTTTGGATAAAAGCATCTGCCAAATGAATAAATGTAAATGATCTTTTGCAGTGGCGGTCAAAAGTTTGGAAACACGTTTTTTATTTAGATTGTAGAACTAATCTAACTGGGATTTATGTTGTTGCTAAAACATCTCGAATTGTCTAAAAGTAAAATATGCTAATAGGATCTTTAAAGTACTCACCTCTTGCCAAATAGTTCTCTTCATTTTGTCTCGGGAAGTGATTTAGTCTTTCCAAGGCTCCTTCATTTAATCTTTGTTATTCGGTCATCTATTGCAAAAATATGTGTCTATCAACCTTTTGTTTTATGATGAATGATATGTTGTCGGTCCCCACACAGCTGCTGTTTCTGGAAAACAAAAGTATTGTTGTTCTACGGTGTGTGCACGTGCGTAGGAGGAGGGCGTGATTGAAGAAGCGCGCGCATATTAAGCGCACAGCTGAGCGCATCATCAATGAAGTCCGCTGATGATCCGCGCGCGTGTGATGGTGAGTGACCGTTATGAGATCTTCATGTCCGATCATAGTCTGATCTCTTCATCTCGTTATTGGCACGAAACGCAGTTTTTTACATTGAAATATAAACGCTCTCTCTCTCTCTCTCTAGTATCTCTTTGCAGTAGTGATTGTGCCGTGGGTCCTGTCGGCTGGCGGGTCGTCGGATGAGGAGCGCTCGTATAAACGCACGGATCCACTAACGGGACGGACTCTCGTGTGCCAACGCTGTCCACCGGGCTCCCGCCTGCGCGCGCACTGCACGAGCTCGAGTCCGACGCGGTGCGTCCCGTGCGGCGCGGGGCTGTACACGGAGTTCTGGAACTTCATCCCGAACTGTCTTCTGTGCGACGCGTGCGCGGACCTGCAGCGCGTCGTGCGGCGATGTAACGCGACGACGAACACATTGTGTGAATGCGAACCCGGATTCTTTTGGCAACAGCACTTCTGTCGCGAACACGCGACGTGTAAACCGGGACATGGAGTCAAGACGCCAGGTAAGGCCTTAGCTCATCATTTACAGTAGCATCAGTGTAAAAGAGACAAACATATATATTGCATTCGGTCATAGTGTTTAGATGTACGCTGTTTACGGTTGCCAAGCAACGGCCGGCGTGACGTGGCTACACAAAAACCTTTTTGTTTGTCATTGTGTCTGAGACATTCACTATAGTCAATAAAGTATCAAACTCTGAACAACTTTAATGCGTAAAACCTGAAGTGATGATGAATATTAATAAAGATCTTCGTCATGTTGTGTGTGTTGGTGTGCGCAGGGAGTCCACACAGGGACACAGTGTGTGAGCAGTGTCCAGACGGACAGTTTGCTGACATCACACAAACATGTGCACCGTGCGTTACACACAGAGCGTGTGCGACCGATGAGCAGCTTGTGATACCTGGATCCAAGTGGCATGATGATGTGTGTGCCACGTGTGATCACAACACAACTCGAGGTGTGTACTAACTCACACATACAAGAAAACAGTGCTCAGAAATGTCTCTCAACTCTCTTAAGTTGCTCTTTTTTTTTCTTCTGTGATGTATGTGTGTGAGTGGTGAAGATGTTTCTCTCTCTCTCTCAGGTTGGCTGGATTTATTCAGACCGATTGTCTCGGGTCTGTTCGTTCAGCAGCGGATACCCACCCAGCGGCTGCAGCGCTTCATCAGTCAGAGACTGCGCGGTCAGACAGACAGAAGAGCTGCGGATGACAAGATTCAACAGTGGATCAGTCGAGCATCAGAGGAGGAACTGTTCAAGTTGCCCGACATGCTGGAGAAATCACGTCTGAATGTGCTCGCAGACAAAATCAGAAAGAAAATCGAAAGATTTCAGATGTTTAACATTCGCTGCAGTAACAGCCTGATGATATCATCATAAAACGCTGCGCTGTTTGACTACTGTAACACACACACATGCACTGCTAAGGGACCTTGACGTTGTTGTGTGGTGTTAGTGAAATAGTCACACTTGGTTTCTTTTTTCATAAAGCCCTTGAAACATCTCTGATTGGTCCTGTGAAACGACACTCCGTTGTTTTTGGTGAATTACATTTCTTAGTTCAATTGTAATACTGTATCTGAACTATACATTTATCTTTTATATGTGCATGGTATGTTTTGTAGTGATGTGGATGATCATCAATGATTTATTATTTTCACTCATGGATTGATTGTGTCTTATAAAAGTGAGAGAGTTCTTAACTTTGTTAATTTATTTTTTTATACTACACTAACTACAGTAAACCTCAGAACACAGCTGTGTCGACCGTATGAAATAAATGAATGCACAAACAGCACTTTAGTGGGTCTTTATTAACCGTACACACCAGCGCAGCAGATTTCTGCGCTTAAGAGTTCAGCAGAACATACAGTCAATCACATCATTACAAATATAATGTTCATTTGTCAATGTATGTGATCATTCTGTGATGAGATCTGTGTGTGATTCCAGTTCAAAAGTGCTCAGAAGTGAAATAAACAGCGATGTGAACCACCAGACACATTTACAGCTATTCCATCAAATATTCATTTCTCTCATGATCAGATTTTCGTTACATGATTATTGTGGTCAAAGAAATTCAGGATGACATTATTATCACAACACCTATTGATGTTTTTAAATAAGTAACGCGATCAGTCAACGTCATCTTTCACTTCCTTTCAAATGTTGTTTTTAAGGGTAGAAGTATAGAAAGCTTAAGAAGAACAAACATCATGAAAGTATTGTAATGACTCCAGTAGATTCATATCTGTCTTAAGTTGGGAGAGTTTTGAGTTTATTTTTCGATCGATATGTTCATGGAAATATACAGAACAGATCAGAGCACTAGATTGACATTTACATTCTGCTTAACTCAAAATCTTTATGATTATTTTCTCTCATTTGACATGTATTCACTCGCTGCACACGATGCATTCTGTCCTTTTACAATGATATCTTCTCTTTTTCAATTCGATGTACAGCACTTTGGCTGATTTCAGATGTGCTTTATTAATCATTCAACTGAAACTCTGCAGTTTTGACATTCAGGCAACCAGATTCAGAAGATTTTAATATGAAATGATTTCAGCTGAAGAAAGGAATGTGGGTCCATTATTCCTTTAAATCTGTTTTACACTCTCAGTTCATTTCAAGTGGATTTGATCGAAATAAAAATGAATTAAATGAAGTTAAAGGGTGCACCTTAACACAGAGAGAGTGTGATGACAGATCATGACTCATGACTTCACAGTCAAATTTTCTTTGCCCTGGGTTTCCATTGTTCTGAGATCTCATTTGAATGTGCTGCATCATCACGAATGGTAAGGAATTCATAAATGCCTTTCCCGAACTGGATGAGTGTGTTTGCGGAAAAAGACACGTGCCGGAATACTTTCGGGCAACCAGATTCAGAAGATTTTAATATGAAATGATTTCAGCTGAAGAAAGGAATGTGGGTCCATTATATAAATCTGTCCTATGAATTAGCACCAACCATCGCTCCAAAACAAAGGCTCCAGCGTTTTTCACCTATAAAACAGGAAGATTTAATTCAACTTACCGCAACTTCTAAACCTACAACTTGCTTATTAGACCCCATACCAACTAAATTATTAAAAGAGATACTACCTGTTGCAATTGAGCCCATTTATAACATTATTAACTCGTCAATTAATCTAGGCCATGTCCCAGGACCCTTTAAGATGACCGTCATTAAGCCTCTAATCAAGAAACAAAACTTAGATCCAAATGAACTTGGAAACTATAGACGATTTCAAATCTCCCATACCTGTCTAAAATTCTAGAAAAAGTAGTGTGCACTCAGTTGTGCTCTTTCTTACAAAATAACAACATGCACGAAACATTTCAGTCAGGCTTTAGATGCATCATAGCACTGAAACTGCGCTCGTTAAAATTACAAACGACCTGCTTATAGCATCAGATAAAGGTAACACCTCACTCCTGATCCTGCTTGACCTTAGTGCTGTGTTCGATACCGTAGACCATAACATACTTCTAGATCGCTTACACAATTATACCGGTATTGAGGGACAGGCACTACAGTGGTTTAGATCTTACTTGTCAGAAAGACATCAATTTGTCTATTTAAATGGGGAATCATCCAATCTAACGCAAGTAAATTATGGATTACCTCAGGGATCAGTTCTGGGACCCTTGCTGTTCTCCATATACATGCTTCCCCTCTGAAACATTATTAAAAAACATGGAATCAGCTTCCATTGCTATGCAGATGATACTCAGCTATATATCTCATCAAGACCAGATGATTTCCCCCAGCTATCCAAATTGGCAAAGTGCATTGAAGATGTACAACATTGGATGACCTGTAATTTCCTTCTTTTAAATTCGAATAAAACAGAAATATTACTTATCGGACCAAAGACACGCAAACCGAATATTTCTGATTATAAACTCAAGTTGAAGGATGTGCTGTTACTCCAACAAATACTGTAAAAGATCTAGACGTTATATTAGACAGCAACCTGTCATTTAGAAATCACATCTCAAATGTCACAAAAACAGCCTTTTTCCACCTAAGAAATGTTGCCAAGTGATGAAATATTCTGTGTGTTGCTGACGCAGAGAAGCTTATTCATGCATTTATGACCTCAAGACTTGACTACTGTAATGCGCTACTTAGTGTTTGTCCTTCATCATCAATAAACAAACTACAGTTAGTTCAGAAAATACCATCACATAACCCCAATGTTATCAACCCTTCACTGGCTACACATTAAGTATCGTATTGACTTTAAAGTTCTTTTAATCACTTATAAAGCCTTAAAGGGTTTAGCCCCTACCTACCTAACAGAGCTTCTATCACACTACAACCCATCACGCTCTCTAAGATCTCAAAACGCAGGACTTTTGATAATCTCTAGAATAACTAAATCCACCAAAGGGGGTCGAGCTTTCTCATACGTAGCACCTAAACTCTGGAATAACCTTCCTGATATTATTCCAGGATCAGACACGCATCTTTACAGCCAAACATTCACTTAATGCAAATATGCTAAATAAACCACCAGGAGATGCTGACATTAGATATTATTTACTAGAATAATTGGATTTATTATATAACACACCATGTAGTGTGTTTTAAACTTTCTTGGGTTTTTTGTTTTTCCACTGTAAAGCTGCTTTGGAACAATGCAAATTGTGAAAAGCGCTATATAAATAAAATTGAATTGAATTGAATCTAATACTGCAGCCTGAGGGCACGAGAGGATAGAAACCTGGAAAATCTGCATTGACTGAAACGTGAAGAATGTCATGTAAATAATAAAGTGACACATGCCCTTCTTTTATTCCAGTATCTACACACGCACACACACACACACACTAAGTGAAGATTCATGAATGTCAAAGTTTTCACCAGAAACCATCTTCAAGTTCAGACACGTCCATCTTTGCAATCTTTTTGAATGAAGTGAGTAAACGGGTTGAGAGGTTTTGATGCCGTCTCGGTCTCACTCAATCTTTTATCATGACACACGGACACATGTGATGATGGCGTGCTGTATGACCTTCATCGTAAGATGCTTCAGGGTGATAACGTCTGTGTGTCTGCATGCCTGTCCTGTGTAGTGTTTCCATTGAAAGACAAGCATGTGTTTATTTGCATTACTAGTAAAATCATCTCATTTGAATATTTGTTTCATTTCCAGAACATGGTGTGTTTGCACTTCGTGACGTGTTTTCTTACAGTGAAAGTCAATCTTAATGTGAAAACTATCGCTCAGTTTTTCCAGGAACTTCTGCTCGGTGGATCTCCACAATAGTTGTGTGTGAAGAACAAACACTGATTCTGTTTATTTACAGTTGTGTATTAACTAGGCAACACACAAGCAAATGCCACCATGCACGCTTTACTAGATACATACGTCACATGACTTACTGGCTCGTAAGGACGGAAGGCAACGTGTGCATATCCCAATACACCACATCACCTAGCCCATGGAAGTTAACACCATATATTCATTCATTTACTCAGTTCTAAAACGTTGTGGTAATTTGCTAGTCCATTCAGAAGGTCGCAGACCCACTTCGCCTGCATCCGAGGATTCAGGTAGTGTTGCTGGTAATTCAGACTCAGACTGCTGCAGTGATGTTTCAGATAAGCCTGAATCTCGCCTGCTAGTTCCAGTCTCTTTTTCAGGCTGTGATGTGCCCGATGAACCGCACCATTTCAGTGCATCATCATGAGTCTCTGAGGACGAATGGTGTGTCCTCTGTTGATCACCATGCCTTCTATACATAGTTGTTGATAATTCTTGAGCTTTCCTGTGGCTAACAACGGCAAGGTCCCAGGAGATTGCACATCGTCAGAAACGAAGGTAGTACGATGCAATGTAAGTCGCTTTGGATAAGCGTCTGCCAAATGCATAAATGTAAAGTAAATGTGATAGTGGATCACGTACCTCATATGACACAGGTCCCGTCTGCTGCACAATCACTCCAGATAACCACTTTGGTTCTCCTCCCACTGTATTTCACAAGAAAAAAGAATCATCCACAGCCAAAGATCTTTCCCGTTCGTGAAAATCATGCTGACTTTTTGTAGATATTGTTTCTTGCTAACAGCTTCGTGAATGTTTTGTTTTAGAAAATCCAACCTTGTGCGGACACGTCTCTTCAGAAATAGATGCCTCTTCAATTTGGGTTGGTATCAATGCACATTTGTTCATTCTTCAGTGTTTTCAAGCTCACTTTAAATGTCTGAACATATCTCTCTGCCAATCCGTTGGGTGCTGGATGTTTGGGTGCACCAGTAGTATGCAAAATGCCGTTCTGTTTCACAAATCCTTGAAAATTATCAGAAGTAAACGTCACGTTTTGCTGGAGTTATGAAGCTAGTTGCCAGTAATTTACTGTAGATTTATATTGATCTCATTTATTGAACAGTTTGTTCAGAGATAAATAAACATTAAACATGAACAAGTCTTTATTTATAAAAAAACGGTACATGCAAAGCATTCTGGGAACCCAAACCTTTTTCCTTTTTTTTCTAATTTTGGTTCCCAGAATGCTTTGCATGAGGCTGTTATTTATATAGTTTTGTCTGTTATATGGTTACATTAGTAAAGTGATTAAACATAAACATTTACTCCTTTAACAGATCTCCTTCTGGGGTTATTCCCAATGTCTGCGGGGGTCATTTGAACGGAAAACTGTTGGGAAACGTATATACTGACATTAGACATCTTTTATATTACTGCATACTTCATTTACAGTTTTTCTCAATTGCTAAAACACTAAAACAAAGTTCTCAGTTGCCTGGACTTATTTAGCTAATTGTGCAGTCTGTTGTCAATACCTTAAACCATTTCTCATGGTAAAACACAATTTGCAGATCTCACTTAGACTCTTCAGCAAAACGCTAAACACATTCTCATTCTCAAAACACATTCTGCACTCTAATGCACATGTCATCCATACTGGTAAACACAAGTGGCAACAATCAAATACAAATAGAGAACATATTCTCATTGATTGAACACAACCACTCAAAATTGATTTAACCTGTTTCAAATGATGTGACACAACCAATATAAGCCAGGTCAGAGAGCAAACAAGTTGTTGAAGGTGGGAAGGAGAAAGTCTGTAAATGGATAGAAGAAACAATGTAAGAGGACAAGTGCTTATGCGAGGTGGGCGATGAGGAGGAGGGCAAGAAAGAGGAAGAGGAGAATGAGAGGAGGGATTGGACAGCAGGCCATTGTTGAAGTTCCTGGTCAACGAGGTGGTAATGTCACAATCTGTGCTGCTATCAGCAACCATGGTGTTCTGCATCACCATGTTTCATGTCAGGACTGGATACGGCACACAAGAGACTTCTTCCCCATTGCCTCAGGAAGGACAATATTGCTTGTGACATCCATGAAGTGCTCTGGCCTGATCCAGTCCAAAGACAAGAAGCACATTGATCATCACATGTTTACTCTTTTGATTTCTGATTTTATGTTACAGTACATTGAAGGCTGTATAATTTACAATACTGTAATCAAATTGTTTTGCCCTGAACATTGTGCTTTCCATTTGTGAACAGTACTGACTGCTCAATAGATTTTCAATGGTTGCAGGTTCATATCAACAAAGAACAATAATTACACTAGGACAAGTTTAGATGCAGGGTACAGTACTGTAAAAATAGGGGTAGAAGGAGGAAGAAACCCCCAAAAGTGCAAAGAGCAAAGCAGAGTAGTAATTTCTGATCAATTTTGAGCTACGATGATAGAACATGTTTTCATTCATCAAAAGACAAATGATGGAAAATATAAACTTTGTTTTGAGATAAAAATGTACTTTCAATCTGAGAACTATGTTTTGAACAATGTATTTTCTATTTATTGGTGTATTGTTTACTGACTGCTTGATAGTGTATATCATTTTGATCACTTTGTTTATGATTTGAGAGCAGTGTTTGATTTTGAACACAGGCAAAACAGTTTTGAGTCGAAAGTTTCATTTTGCAAGAGGAGTCAGAGGTTTTGTAAATAGTGCTTGAAGATGAGGTTTTGTGTTCAATGTTTTCAGAAAATGGAGCAAGGTTTCAGAAATCGTGTTTAAGCAATTGAGAAAAACTATAACTTGAATATTTAGGAAAGAGCTCTTATGAAGCGCAGTGACGTCACGACGTCTCACGACGAGAGTCAAGTCAAGTCAGCTTTATTTATATAGCGCTTTTTACAATTTTCATTGTTACAAAGCAGCTGTACAAGAAAAAATGACTATAAGTAAAACATAAAAGGTTATGGAATTCAAAACACAGGTCAAATATCAGACACACAATAAATTCCTATATGCAGTGTTAATTAAATAAGACAATCAAATTCTAGCAGCCCCCCCGGCCAGGCAAACAGTGCAAAACAGTCTGCAAACGGTGGCGAGGAACCCAAAACTCCATTGGAGGAGAAAAAAAACCTCGGAGGGAAACCAGGCCTAACCAGGGGATTCCAGTTCCCCTCTGGCAAAAACTGCAGCCTCTGCACAAGCTCAACAGTGCTGCACAACAAGGCGAAAATAAAAAAAAAATTAGATTTAAAATTATCATTAATAATCTAATAGTGGCTGTAGTTTTGTAGGGACGTCACTTCCTTCGTCCAGCATTTGTCAGGTCTAGGAATGGATTGCGCCCTGCCCGCTCCGCTCTTGTAACCTTGGAACAATGAGACAAGACTGGCTGAGAGTAGAGTACTGTTCTGCACTCTTTGATGCAACAAATGCATCAGTTGTTATTGGAAGTGTCCCTGGTTCCGGTTGATCTAACTAGTGCAGCCTAGATCTTTGAAATACATATATTATGATAATCTAGTGTATGCAAGATTAAAAAGATGCGTCCACTGCCCTCTGCTGTACAGTACCGGTATGAAGCTTCATGTCTCTACTGGTGTTTCGTGGTTGTTCAAGAAGTTTTCTCTATCTGTTGGGACAGCACAGCTTTACAGTTTTTTTCTATTGCTAAACGACAGCGAGCACAACTGGAGTCACATGTGTAAAACTCTAACTACAGTCTGCACAGCAGCAGTTCATGTGGACCAAACTCTAGTTCGGTTTTCATTGCTTGAACACAGTTTTCAAAACTCTACACACTTATCCCACGACCTGCACAACACTGTGGATTTACAGCACTTTGTTCAAATGCTGACACACTGCTGTCAAAACTGTGAAGCACACATTCAAAACAGAATAGATTTAAGCCTTGTGCCTTTCAAACTGAAAGGTTAAGCAGTTGTCTTGTTTTAGACTTGTTAGTGAACATATGTATATATGTTGTGTATTGTGTTTGGCTGCACTGAGCCGTGTGTTAAGAGTTGTGTTGCTTGTAATGAGTTCTGCAGGTGATGTGAAGAGTTTAGCTCAGGTGACTGTTGCTAGTGCAGACTGTTCAATTTAACTTCAACTTTATTTATAAAGCGCTTTTCACAATTTGCATTGTTCCAAAGCAGCTTTACAGGGGAAAAAATAAAAACCCCAAGAAAGGGTAAAACACACTACATGGTGTTTTATATAACAAATTCAATTATTCTAGTAAATGATATCTAATGTCAGCATCTCCTGCTGGTTTATTTAGCGTATGTTGCATTACAGTTTTTTACAGACGCTAGGACACATTTGTCAATACTTAGGTCACTTTTGCAAAACTCTTTACACATATTTCATATTCAAAATGCTCTACAACTACCAAAACACTTTCTTCAGGTCTCAAATCAACTAATTCTTCCAGAACACTAGCAAAGGTTGACAGTCGACAAACACACTTTGTCACCCACAAAACAATGACCTGAAAAACACTATCAACATGCACCATTATACAATGTTTTCATGTGTAAAACAAGGACACATCTCTGTTTATATTCACTGCAATATATGGAATGAATCAGGCATGATGTAGAATTCCTCAATATTTTATGTTGTTTATTTATTTATTTATTTTTTGGCACCGAGTAATTCCAAAATACAAGAATTTGTATACACACCATCCACTGATACAGATACAATAGTACAGTAATGTTACAGTTTTTCTCAATTGTTTACACACATTTTCTGAAAGCCTCATATTCTCAGAACTCTACACACAATGGGCAAAACCCCTCATTCTCCTGCAAAATGAAAAC
>NC_136784.1:241230-302618 GCF_947034865.1 Barbatula barbatula
CATGTGTCTGTGTGTGTCTGTTTGTGCATGTTTCTGTCTGTGTGTGTCTGTCTGTCTGTCTGTGCGCACGTGTGTCTGTTTGTGTGTGCATGTGTCTGTGTGTGTCTGTTTGTGCATGTTACTGTCTGTGTGTGTATGTCTGTCTGTGCGCACGTGTGTCTGTTTGTGTGTGCATGTGTCTGTGTGTGTCTGTTTGTGCATGTTACTGTCTGTGTGTGTATGTCTGTCTGTGCGCACGTGTGTCTGTTTGTGTGTGCATGTGTCTGTGTGTGTCTGTTTGTGCATGTTACTGTCTGTGTGTGTATGTCTGTCTGTGCGCACGTGTGTCTGTTTGTGTGTGCATGTGTCTGTGTGTGTCTGTTTGTGCATGTTTCTGTCTGTGTGTGTCTGTCTGTCTGTCTGTGCGCACGTGTGTCTGTTTGTGTGTGCATGTGTCTGTGTGTGTCTGTTTGTGTGTGCATGTGTCTGTGTGTGTCTGTTTGTGTGTGCATGTGTCTGTGTGTGTCTGTTCGTGTGTGCATGTGTCTGTGTGTGTCTGTTTGTGCATGTTTCTGTCTGTGTGTGTATGTCTGTCTGTCTGTGCGCACGTGTGTCTGTTCGTGTGTGCATGTGTCTGTGTGTGTCTGTTTGTGTGTGCATGTGTCTGTGTGTGTCTGTTTGTGTGTGCATGTGTCTGTGTGTGTCTGTTTGTGTGTGCATGTGTCTGTGTGTGTCTGTTTGTGTGTGCATGTGTCTGTGTGTGTCTGTTTGTGTGTGCATGTGTCTGTGTGTGTCTGTTTGTGCATGTTTCTGTCTGTGTGTGTATGTCTGTCTGTCTGTGCGCACGTGTGTCTGTTCGTGTGTGCATGTGTCTGTGTGTGTCTGTTTGTGTGTGCATGTGTCTGTGTGTGTCTGTTTGTGTGTGCATGTGTCTGTGTGTGTCTGTTTGTGTGTGCATGTGTCTGTGTGTGTCTGTTCGTGTGTGCATGTGTCTGTGTGTGTCTGTTTGTGCATGTTTCTGTCTGTGTGTGTATGTCTGTCTGTCTGTGCGCACGTGTGTCTGTTCGTGTGTGCATGTGTCTGTGTGTGTCTGTTTGTGTGTGCATGTGTCTGTGTGTGTCTGTTTGTGTGTGCATGTGTCTGTGTGTGTCTGTTTGTGTGTGCATGTGTCTGTGTGTGTCTGTTTGTGCATGTTTCTGTCTGTGTGTGTATGTCTGTCTGTCTGTGCGCACGTGTGTCTGTTCGTGTGTGCATGTGTCTGTGTGTGTCTGTTTGTGCATGTTTCTGTCTGTGTGTGTATGTCTGTGTGTCTGTGCGCGTGTGTGTCTGTTTGTATGTGTGTATGTGTCTGTGCATGTCTGCCTGCGTGTGTCTCTGCGTGTGTCTCTGTGTGTGTGTGTGTGTGTGTGTGTGTTTATGCACACTTATCTCTTCTCTGAAAGCATCGAGATCTCAAATGAGGAGAAACACAAATGAGATGACACACACACACACAAATCTATCTGTCTGTCTCTCTCTCTCTCTGTCTCTCTTTCAGGTTGAACAATCCTTCAGTGTGTTTGACATTCAGAGAATCTACAGTATCAAACACAAGCAGGTACATGAAACATGAGTACATGAGTGTTTGTGAGTCAGAAGAGAGTCATTTATAACCGATCAACTCATTGACATCTTTAAACTGTCTTTGTGTCGACAATTTCCTCCTCTTAATACCTGCACTGTGTGTGTGTGTGTGTGTGTGTGTGTATGTGTGTGTGTGTGTGTGTAGTTGTTGTTGGATTACGATAAAGGACAGATGTGTCTTCAGTTGGCGTCTGAGCAGCAGACAGATGATGTTATTGCTCAAATAGGAATTAACATACAGGAGATTTGTCCAGGACTGGAAGCGCTGTAAGAATCAACACACACACACACACACACACAAACACACTCTGTGTTTATACACACTTGTGTATGTGTGTTGATTTCATCTGTGTGTGTGTTTCAGGAAGGTGCTGAAGAAGCTTGTGTTAGAGCCGCCAGACAGAATCACCAGTTTACAGTCAATCTGGAAAAATCACAATCCTACAGAAACAGGACCCTGCGGTACACACAAACACACACCTCGCACACCCACACACTGTGACAGGTCTCATATTGTGTGTCTGTGTGTTGTGCAGGTGGTTTCTCTCGTATCTACTGGTGTGTGTGTGATCAGTTGTGTGTTCCGTACAGAGATGAGGTGCAGTGGGTGAGTAGAGCTCACAGATGTCTCGCTCGTGTCTCTGTGTGTTTCTCACTCTTATGATGTGTTTGTGTGTGCATGTGTGTGTTTGTGAAGGATGTGGACACCATCTATCTGTCTCAGGACTCACGAGAGCTCTGTCTGCAGGACTTCATGCATCTGGACAACAGGTCACACACACACACACACACACACACACACTGGGTGAAGTGAATGTGTTGTTGTGTGTCACTGAGGTTGTGTGATGTTTGTGTTCAGGGATCTGTTGGCGATTGTTGCTGCTCTGGAGTTCAGTCAGTGGTTCATCAAACTCTCCATTAAAGACGTCAAACTGGTGACCGTCTGTCAAACTCTCCACAAATGTGCTGCACGCTCTCATTATACACACACTTAGCTCTTTTTGCATGTATGTGTTTGTTTGTTTGTGTGTGCGTGTGTGTGTGTGTGTTTGCAGACAGCTGATTTGTGTGAACATATATTGAAGGTTGTGTCTCGATCCACTAAACTAGAGGAGCTGACAATGGACAACACAGGACTGAAAAGGTACACACACACACACACACACACACACACACACACACATTCACTGCTGATGTCTTTACGGTTTTGCTACAGATGACTGTTTTTGTGTTTTTGTCTGTGTTTGTGTGTCTGCATGTGTGTGTTTGTAGTGACTTTGCTGTGAGGTTTGCCGGTGCTTTAAACCAGAATCCAAACTCTACTTTACACACAATCAGCTTCGCCAACAATTGCCTTGAAGACAAAGGTACAAAACACACTCACACACACACAATGATGTGTGTACATGTTGTGACTGTTATTAGTTAAAGTGTTGATTGTGTGTTTGTTTTAATTAACAGGTGTTGTGGTTCTGAGCTCTGCGCTGTCTAAACTCACAACAGGACTCAAACAACTCAACCTTTCTAAGAATTCACTCTCAGCTAAAGGTGAACACACACACACACATTTACAGCAGTACACACAATCACAGGTGTAAGTCTGTAATGTTTGTCTGTGTATTTGTTGTGTCAGGTGTGAATAGTCTGGCTCCGTGTTTTTCTCCAAACACACTCACACAACTGAACCTGTCTGGAAACACACTTAAAGGAGAAGATATGCCTGTAGGTACACACACACATACACACACTTGTATAGAGAGTGTTTTGTGTCTTTTAAACAGATCACAGGTAATGTAAAGATGTGTGTTGTATTTATTGTGTTTGTAGAATCTGTGGAACTTCCTGAGTCAACCCAACAATCTTCACACACTTGATATGTCACACAGCGAGTGTTCTCTTGACCTGGTATTCACACATACACACACACATATAAACACAACATCACACATCTGATTCTGTTACAAACTTAACTCGTTGTTTGTGTTTGTGTGTGTGTGTGTGTTCAGGTGTGTTCATCACTGTTGCGTGGTTCTCTCAAACACCTGTCAGTTTTCAACATGTCAAGAAGTTTCATCAGTTACAAGTATAACACACACACTCACATACGCACACACTCACATACACACCACACACCCGCATGCACACACTCACAATACACTCACATACACACCACACACCCGCATGCACACCACACAATCGCATGCATGCACACACTCACATACACACCACACACTCACATACGCACACATACGCACACTCACATACACACCACACACTCACATAGGCACACAGTCACATACACATCACACACTCGCATGCACACACTCACAATACACTCACATACGCACACATACACACCACACACTCACATACACACCACACACTCACATACGCACACATACACACCACACACTCACATACACACCACACACTCACATAGGCACACATACACATACACATCACACACTCACATACACACCACACACTCACATAGGCACACAGTCACATACACATCACACACTCACATACACACCACACACTCACATAGGCACACAGTCACATACACACCACACACCCGCATGCACACACTCACAATACACTCACATACACACCACACACCCGCATGCACACCACACAATCGCATGCATGCACACACTCACATACACACCACACACTCACATACGCACACATACGCACACTCACATACACACCACACACTCACATAGGCACACAGTCACATACACATCACACACTCGCATGCACACACTCACAATACACTCACATACGCACACATACACACCACACACTCACATACACACCACATACTCACATAGGCACACAGTCACATACACATCACACACTCACATACACACCACACACTCACATAGGCACACAGTCACATACACATCACACACTCACATACACACCACACACTCACATAGGCACACAGTCACATACACACCACACACTCACATACACACCACACACTCACATACGCACACATACACACCACACACTCACATACACACCACACACTCACATAGGCACACAGTCACATACACATCACACACTCGCATGCACACACTCACAATACACTCACATACGCACACATACACACCACACACTCACATACACACCACACACTCACATACGCACACATACACACCACACACTCACATACACACCACACACTCACATAGGCACACAGTCACATACACATCACACACTCACATACACACCACACACTCACATAGGCACACAGTCACATACACATCACACACTCGCATGCACACACTCACAATACACTCACATACGCACACATACACACCACACACTCACATAGGCACACAGTCACATACACATCACACACTCGCATGCACACACTCACAATACACTCACATACACACCACACACCCGCATGCACACCACACAATCGCATGCATGCACACACTCACATACACACCACACACTCACATACGCACACATCCGCACACTCACATACACACCACACACTCACATACGCACACATACGCACACTCACATACACACCACACACTCACATAGGCACACAGTCACATACACATCACACACTCGCATGTACACACTCACAATACACTCACATACACACCACACACTCACATAGGCACACAGTCACCTACACATGGCACACTCGCATGCACACACTCACAATACACTCACATACACACCACACACCCGCATGCACACCACACAATCGCATGCATGCACACACTCACATACACACCACACACTCACATACGCACACATACGCACACTCACATACACACCACACACTCACATACGCACACATACGCACACTCACATACACACCACACACTCACATAGGCACACAGTCACATACACATCACACACTCGCATGCACACACTCACAATACACTCACATACACACCACACACTCACATAGGCACACAGTCACATACACATCACACACTCGCATGCACACACTCACAATACACTCACATACACACCACACACCCGCATGCACACCACACAATCGCATGCATGCACACACTCACATACACACCACACACTCACATACGCACACATCCGCACACTCACATACACACCACACACTCACATACGCACACATACGCACACTCACATACACACCACACACTCACATAGGCACACAGTCACATACACATCACACACTCGCATGTACACACTCACAATACACTCACATACACACCACACACTCACATAGGCACACAGTCACCTACACATGGCACACTCGCATGCACACACTCACAATACACTCACATACACACCACACACCCGCATGCACACCACACAATCGCATGCATGCACACACTCACATACACACCACACACTCACATACGCACACATACGCACACTCACATACACACCACACACTCACATACGCACACATACGCACACTCACATACACACCACACACTCACATAGGCACACAGTCACATACACATCACACACTCGCATGCACACACTCACAATACACTCACATACACACCACACACCCGCATGCACACCACACAATCGCATGCATGCACACACTCACATACACACCACACACTCACATACGCACACATACGCACACTCACATTCACACCACACACTCACATAGGCACACAGTCACATACACATCACACACTCACATACACACCACACACTCACATAGGCACACAGTCACATACACATCACACACTCGCATGCACACACTCACAATACACTCACATACACACCACACACTCACATAGGCACACAGTCACATACACATCACACACTCGCATGCACACACTCACAATACACTCACATACACACCACACACTCACATAGGCACACAGTCACATACACATCACACACTCGCATGCACACACTCACAATACACTCACATACACACCACACACTCACATAGGCACACAGTCACATACACATCACACACTCGCATGCACACACTCACAATACACTCACATACACACCACACACCCGCATGCACACCACACAATCGCATGCATGCACACACTCACATACACACCACACACTCACATACGCACACATACGCACACTCACATACACACCACACACTCACATACGCACACAGTCACATACACATCACACACTCGCATGCACACACTCACAATACACTCACATACGCACACATACACACCACACACTGGCATGAACACATTCACAACACACTCACATACACACCACACACTTGCATGCACACACTCAAAGTGTTTGTGTTGTGTGTGACGTGTTGTAGGAAGGTGAAGGAGTGTTCATCATCTCTGAAGCAGTTCTTCGGCAGCGCTCTGTCTCTTCACACCGTCTGTCTGTCTGCAACTAAACTACCCACAGAAGCCCTCAAGTCAGACTCACACACACAGACACACACATGTCTGATTGATGTTTGTTTGTGTTGTTGAACTGTTGTTTGTGTGTTGTGTTGTGCAGAGCTGTGCTCTTGGGTCTAGCCAGTAATCGTAACCTGCGAGATGTTTCTCTGGACATCAGCAGTTGTGAGGTATCTCATCATACTCTCATTACTGTTGTTGATCTTTTTGAGATGGTATTGTCAAGTGTGTGTGTGTGTGTTTGTTTGTTGTGTTGTTTAGTTGCGTTCAGCTGGTTCTCAGATTCTGGAGGGTTGTATCGCTGACATCCCGAACATCAGCAGTCTGGATATATCAGACAACGGTAAACTGAGTTGTGATGCGTCACAGTGATGAAATGATGACAATGGAGTTGTGTTATGATTGTGTTACTGTGCGTCAGGACTGGACTCAGATCTGTCTACGCTCCTGGTTTGGATTGGAAAGAATCGCTCCATTAAACACTTATCTATCGGCAGAAACTTCAGCAACATCAGAACCAAGTGAGATTGATTCATCAGAACTCACAGTAATTCACTTGATTAATGATGTGACCACTATACATTCATTCATTTAAATGACCCTTCTGATTACATTCACAGTTTAACAAACCCTCACATGAGCTGTGTGTGTGTGTGTGTGTGTTGTGTCTGCAGGAATCTCGGGCAGGTTCTCGTCTCACTGATTCATATGATTCAAGAGGAAGAATCTGTGAGTTTTTCTAGATCTGTTTGATTTGAGTGTCTTCAGGTTTTCAGACGTGTTCATGTAGTTTGTGTGTGTGTGTGTGTGTGTGTGTGTGTGTAGCCGCTGATGTCTCTATCTCTGGCGGACTCGCGTCTAAAGGCGGATCTGTCTGTGGTGTTGAACGCTGTGGGTGGGAGCAGCTGTCTGATTCATCTGGACATCAGTGGGAACAGTATGGGTGACATTGGGGCAAAGATGCTGGCCAAAGCTCTTCAGATCAACACCAAACTCAGGTGCTACACACACACACACACACACACACACACACAAACACACACACACACATTCACTCTCACACACACACACACACACACACACACACACACACACACATTCACACACACAGAAACACACACACACATACGCACAGAAACACACACACATTCACTGACACTCACACACACACAGAAACACAAACACATTCACTCACACTCACACACACACAGAAACACAAACACATTCGCTCACACACAGAAACACACACACACACACACACGCACACAGAAACACACACACATTCACTCACACTCACACACACACAGAAACACAAACACATTCGCTCACACACAGAAACACACACACACACACGCACACACATACACACATTCACTCACACACAGAAACACACACACACACGCACACAGAAACACACACACATTCACTCACACACACACACACGCACACAGAATCACACACACATTCACTCACACACAGAAACACACATTCACTCACACACACATTCACTCACACACAGAAACACACACACACGCACACAGAAACACACACACATTCACTCACACACAGAAACACACACACGCACACAGAAACACACACACATTCACTCACACACAGAAACACACACACATTCACTCACACACACACACACGCACACAGAATCACACACACATTCACTCACACACAGAAACACACACACGCACACAGAAACACACACACATTCACTCACACACAGAAACACACACACATTCACTCACACACACACACACGCACACAGAATCACACACACATTCACTCACACACAGAAACACACACACGCACACAGAATCACACACACATTCACTCACACACAGAAACACACACACGCACACAGAAACACACACACATTCACTCACACACAGAAACACACACACATTCACTCACACACACACACACGCACACAGAATCACACACACATTCACTCACACACAGAAACACACATTCACTCACACACACATTCACTCACACACAGAAACACACACACACGCACACAGAAACACACACACACGCACACAGAAACACACACACATTCACTCACACACAGAAATACACGTACACAGAAACACACACACATTCACTCACACACACACGCACACAGAAACACACACACATTCACTCACACACACATTCACTCACACACAGAAACACACACACACGCACACAAAAACACACACACATTCACTCACACACACAAACACACGCACACAGAAACACACACACATTCACTCACACACACAAATTCACTCACACACAGAAACACACACACACGCACACAAAAACACACACACATTCACTCACACACACAAACACACGCACACAGAAACACACACACATTCACTCACACACACAAACACACACACATTCACTCACACACAGAAACACACACACAAACGCACACAGGAACACACTAACATTCACTCACACACAGAAACACACACACACGTACACAGAAACACACACACATTCATTCACACACACACACACACGCACACAGAAACACACACACATTCACTCACACACAGAAACACACACACACACGCACACAGAAACACACACACATTCACTCACACACACAAACACACGCACACAGAAACACACACACATTTACTCACACACACATTCACTCACACACAGAAACACACACACACATTCACTCACACACACACACACACACACACACAGCTCCTCCCAGGTCATTAAACACTTTTTACTGTAACTGTGTGTGTGTGTGTGTGTGTGTTTCAGGACTGTGGTGTGGGATAGAAACGGTGTCAGTGCTCAGGGTTTGCAGGATGTTGCCGCTGCTCTAGAGAAGTGTGTTCACATACACAAACTGTGTGTGTGTGTACGTTTGTGCGTCTGTGTTTTTGTCACCAGTTGTTCTCTGTCCTCTACAGAAATTATACCATCAGATTCATGCCGATTCCCATCATAGATGCAGCTCAAGCTCTGAAGAACAGCCCAGAAAAAACAGAAGATGCCCTGCTGAAGGCAAACACACACACAGACACTCACAGACACACAACAAACACTCAAAGACATGTGAAGAGCATTATTGAAACCTAATACTTTTAGTTCTAACAGAGAAGTGACTGGTGTGTGTGTGTGTAGATGGAGCAGTATCTGTTGAGGAATCATGAGAGCAGGAGATATCTGCAGGAACAAGCGTTCAGACTGCAGCAGGGCATTGTCACCAGTACAACACAACAGGTGTGTGTGTATATGTATTGGAGAGTCGGCTATCAGACCAAGATATTTTAACCCTGTGTGTGTGTGTGTGTGTGTGTGTGTGTGTGTGTGTGTGTGTGTGTGTGTGTGTGTGTGTGTGTGTGTGTGCGTGTGTGTGCGTGTGTGTGCGTGTGTGTGTGTAGTTGATTGGTCAGGTGTGTGTGCAGGTTCAGGATCAGTTAAACTCTCTTCGCTTCAGTAAGAGTGACAGAGTTCAACAGGACATGAAGACAGCAGAGAAACTCCTGAGAGATGCCAAGAGCTCCAGAACAGTGAGACGCACACACACACACACACACACACACTTCATACATTACTAAATGTAAAAGAAGTTGACATGATGACCCTGGATTCCTAATGCTGTGTGTGTGTGTGTGTGTGTGTGTAGCTGTTGTGGAGTGTGTATCACCTGCGGTCAGGTGGGTCGGTTGTGGACTCTTCAGCAGGTGTGTGTGTTCAGCAGGTGCAGGAGAAACTGTGTTCAGTAGCAGCAGAGATCAGCGCTCTCATACAACAACAACTGCAGGTACACACACACACACACACACACACACATACACTGTCAGAGGTATACACTCACAGTAAAATTATTATAGAAACCAACAAAACTCAATACAGATTCAATGTTTCTCTTTCTATGTGTGTGTTTAGAGTTTGTTTGTGTCAATGTTGGGCACAGCAGAGAGTGTGTGTCCACATGTCATGCAGAAGTCAGGTTTGCGTGATGATGTCTTAAGCAACAGTAAAGAGAGGATGAGTGTACCGCAAGACTTCATCACATCCACACTGCTGGAGCAGTCAGCCATCGACATCATCAACAAGATCAGGTGACATCATCATCATCATCACCATCACCACACCCTCTAACACAAACCCACAACACAACTCATGACATCTGTGTGTGTGTGTTTCAGTGAGGTGAAGTTTAGCATGGCGGCTTGTCTCTCTGATAACATCACTGATGAAATCTTACAGTCTCTCTCTCACTCTCAACACACACTGGTGAGTTTTCAAAATACACACATCACCCTCACTGTAAAGGTTTTCAGTAGTGTGAACTTTGTGTGTGTGTCAGGCAGGGCATTTAAGCTGTAAAGAGAAGCCTCCACTGATGCATCAGACCTCACAGGAAACAGACGGTCTAGATGAGAGAGAAATACACACAGAAAACCTGACACGCCCCCAAACACAGGTACACACACACAAACACACACGTGATGTTACAGTATTATAACCATAACTCCTCATTACTGTGTCATCTCTGTGTGTGTGTGTGTGTGTGTGTGTGTGTAGACTCATGAGGAGAAGAGGAGAACAGTTTACAACAGAATGTTCAGACCTATGTCTGCGGCCTTCAGTACGTCTACACAGCTCACTCTTTATCTCTCACACACACACACACACACACACACACACACACACACACACACACACACACACACACACACACACACACACACCTCACTCTTTATCTCTCTCTCACACACACACACACACCTCACTCTTTATATCTCTCACACACACACACACACACACCTCACTCTATATCTCACACACACCTCACTCTTTATCTCTCTCACACACACACACACACACACACACACCTCACTCTTTATCTCTCTCACACACACACACACACACACACACACACACACACACACACACACACACACACACACACACACACACACACACACACACCTCACTCTTTATCTCACACACACACACACACCTCACTCTTTATCTCTCACACACACACACACACACACACACCTCACTCTTTATCTCTCACACACACACACACACACACACACACACACACCTCACTCTTTATCTCTCACACACACACACACACCTCACTCTTTATCTCTCACACACACACACACACACACACACCTCACTCTTTATCTCTCTCTCACACACACACACACACACACACCTCACTCTTTATCTCTCTCTCTCTCACACACACACACACCTCACTCTTTATCTCTCTCACACACACACACCTCACTCTTTATCTCACAGACACCTCACTCTTTATCTCTCACAAACACACACACACACACCTCACTCTTTATCTCTCTCACACACACACACACACACACACACACCTCACTCTTTATCTCTCACACACACACACACACACACCTCACTCTTTATCTCTCTCACACACACACACACACACACACACACACACACCTCACTCTTTATCTCTCACACACACACACACACACACAAACACACACACACCTCACTCTTTATCTCTCACACACACACACACACACACACCTCACTCTTTATCTCACAGACACCTCACTTTTTATCTCACTGTTTGTCTGAGGTTTTGGTGACTGTTGATGATTGTTTGAGTGTATCTGATGTTTTTCATGTATCAGATCTGGAGTTTGATGTGAGAAAGGCATTAGAGGAAGTGTCCATGCATCTAGATGACCTTCCCCCGCCCCCGCCCCCGCCCCCCCTCATGTCACCGCCCCCTGTGGAGGTGGGGCTACATCTGCCTCCGCTTGATTGTTTCAGTGACCTCCCCACAGTAGACACGCCCGCTCTTCAACATGTCACCAAAACCAGACCACGACGAACCAAGAAAGCCAAAGCCAGCAGAGCAACAGTAAGACATAAGCAGCACACACACAATATTTAAACCATAGAAATTGAAGTCTTGTTTAATGAACATTAATTTTATACATTTACATTAAGTCATTTAGCAGATGCTTTCATCCAAAGCGACTAACAAAGAGTTCAGGGAGCAATAAGCGATATGTCATACAAAGAGCAATAATACAATAGGTGCTAATATAGAATCATAACAGTGTTTCCTTGTTATTCTCAGCCAATCAGCAGAGCCGCTGCACAGGAAGTGGATCAGGGCGGGAGTGTCCATCCACTGGACGAAGGAGTGCCCGAGTTTTTCTTCAAAAAGGTCATAAACATCGAAGCAAAGTGAGAATCAGAAATCTGTATTGTTTAATCTTGTGTATTTACTGTTGATTGACATTCACATGTGCCTGTCTGCTGTCCTGTGTGTAGAGCGTTTGGCTCAGATGTGGGAGGCACGAGTCCTCTCATCAAACGTCACTCATCTACTAAAACAACATCCACCACGACCACCTTTAGCACCACGACAACACCAACCATCTCCATAGCAAGACCAGAAACAAACGTCACACCCCCTGAGCCCATCGTGACCTCTGGCGACCCTTGTATTCCCGCAGCACCTGAGATGAAAGGTCACGTAAAGGAGGGGGTTAAATGTGAGGGTCAGCTGATCAGAGGTCATGTGGGGGTACAGGTGCTGGGAGGTGACATGCTGATGGAGATACGAGCTAAACAAGAGAAACGCAAGAAAGTGAGAGTGAGACACGAACTTATGACATCATCATTTAATCTGAAATCATTACACACTGTTGGACTTTTCATTCAGTCCTGCATGTTCAAAAATTTGAGGTATTGAAGAGACAATTTATTATCAGATTTAAAGGTTTAACAGCGCGCTGGGTTGTTTGCTCCACAATGAGCTGAACCAACAACTCCGAAAGTTTCACAAAAACACATTTAAATACAGAATATGACGTCGATCTCTCTTCTGGTTTCTTTGTTCCCTCCTAGCCAATCTGTGACCTCCTCCTTAAATTCTGGGCGGTTCTTCTTTCTTTCGGTAGCCAATCAGTGCCGCCACCTCGAACTGACACCATTTTCAAAATCTGTAAAACAACACGTTCCCCAAAATACGTTGTGTGTGTGTGTGTGTGTGTGTGTGTGTGTGCTCCCTTTTAGTGTGCACATTCCTTCCCCCAAAAAGAAGATGCTTCTTGTTACACACACACACACACATAAACAGAACTTCCTTTCCCTTCAGTTCTTTGGGAGCCGGTCTGGGCTATCATCCCCCATAGCCTCTTCTCGTAGCAACCCCCACTTACTGACCACATTCAGATCTCTGAAAAACAACATTCTTACAACTGGGGGAACTTTTGAAACCAGCCTTTGTCTGCAACTATGTCACGTAGGAAAATACAATTCATTAAAACAAAATTAATCATCCATTTTTATATTGATCTATATTGATCTTAAATCCCACAACACGCAGTGACTTCATGACACATCAGATGCTTTTGTGGAAATCTGTGTTAATATTTCCTTCTGACACGCGAAACTGAAATAAAACATCATGAACATCAGATGTGATGTATAAACTACATGTTCAGTGAGAGTAACAGATGTTTCAACACACACACACAGTACAGCAGCTTTGTGTGTGTGTGTGTGTGTGTGTGTCAGTAAATGAAGGGTTTCAGTAGGTTTCAGTCTGAGTCACAGACACACACACAAACTGATCATTAAACATCACAACTGATTCCTGTCTCATTTGTGTGTGTGTGTGTTGTGTTGTGTATCGCACACAGGCCGGCGTTTCTCCATCTGTTGAACCTAAAGCTGAACACCACACTGAAGCTAACACACTGAACATCACATCTCTCCGTAAGTCGCTTTGGAAAAAAGCTTCTGGTAAATGACTAAATGTAAATGTCATTTCCCTTTTGTGTGTGTGTGTGAGTCTGACTGCATCTCTGTTCTTCATCAGGAGAAAATCATGAACACACAACAGCAGAAATCCTGAAAGAGCCCAGCACACACACTCCTGCACAAACACACATACACACACCTGCACAGGGCAGTTCAAGACCACTGTCCTGCAGTTCTGAAGCGGTCTGGATCTGTTCCTCTGGGCGTCTGTCTCAGGAGTCCATCAGTGAGTCTCACACACACGCACGCACACGCGCAAGCACACATACACATACACATACACATATACACACACACACACACACGCACACGCGTGAACTCTGACTGATGCTTGTCATTATCTTTTGTTGTAAAGCCCCTCCTCCTCTGGATGACATCACATATATCTCAACAGGAGACTCCTCCCCTGCTCTGGCAGCTCCACCCCTCTGCCAGTGGGTGTTGCCGTCTGACACAGAGTGGGCGGAGCTGAGCCCTGTCACTCACGGCACAAAGGGTGGAGACTCATCTGATACCTGCGAGTATATCATTTCTGAAGAAAATAACACAACACTCGGCAGTGATTCTAACATGATGATTGATGTGTTGTGTTTCCAGCTAGTGTTTTTGTGTTAGAGACAGACACACACACAAACACAAAGGCTGTGGTGAGGTCTGAATCTTGTTTTCACTCCAGAACCGAGTCAGATGAAGACACAGCTGATAGACAGCGAACCAAGTCCCTCCCCTCAGCAGGTCTGACCAATCACAGCTCTTGATTTCACCTGTTTGCCATAGAAACAAACACCAATAACATGATCAAAGTACAACAATAACATGTTCTAACAGTGTGTGTGTGTGTTTCAGATGGACTGTTCAGTACATCAGATTCTGCTGATGCTTCAGGATTCACTTCAGAGAATCACAGCACTAGCAACTGAACACACACACACACACATCACATCACACACACACACACCTACACACATTACACACACAAAAACACACACACATTTCAGCTTCTTTTTGATGACATACATTGACTGAATGCAATCTCTAGCCTGTTACCCTGATCATCAGAACTCTGACCCACACCTAATTATACCCCACTAAACATGAATAAAGAGACCTTTGTTTTAAATCTTCTGTTCGGACCCCATTGACTATCATTTTATAATCAGAAATGTAAATGTACTTTTTCCTTTTCTTTCTTTGTGCGCTCTTATTTTTGGAAGATGTGTATGTGTGTGCGTGATGTGTGCGTGTGTGTGTGTGTGTGTGTGTGTGTGCGTGGCACGATGTGTGTGTGTGTGTGTGTGTGTGTGTGGCATGATGAGTGTGTGTGTGTGTGTGTGTGTGTGTGTGTGTGTGGGCTGATGTGTGTGTATGTGTGTGTGTGGCGTGATGTGTGTGTGTGTGGCATGATGTGTGTGTGTGTGTGTGTGTGTGTGTGTGTGTGGGCTGATGTGTGTGTATGTGTGTGTGTGGCGTGATGTCTGTGTGTGTTGGCTGATGTGTGTGTGTATGTATGTGTGTGGCATGATGTGTGTGTATGTGTGTGTGTGGCATGATGTGTGTGTGTGTGGCATGATGTGTGTGTGTGTGTGTGTGTGTGTGTGTGCGTGGCACGATGTGTGTGTGTGTGTGTGTGTGTGTGTGTGGCATGATGAGTGTGTGTGTGTGTGTGTGTGTGGCATGATGTGTGTGTGTGTGGCATGATGTGTGTGTGTGTGTGTGTGTGTGCGTGGCACGATGTGTGTGTGTGTGTGTGTGTGTGTGGCATGATGAGTGTGTGTGTGTGGCCTGATGTGTGTGTATGTGTGTGTGTGGCATGATGTGTGTGTGTGTGTGTGTGTGTGTGGCGTGATGTGTGTGTGTGTGTGTGTGTGTGTGTGTGCGTGCGTGGCATGATGTGTGTGTGTGTGTGCGTATGCGTGCGTGGCATGATGTGTGTGTGGCGTGATGTGTGTGTATGTGTGTGTGTATGTGTGTGTGTGGCGTGATGTGTTTGTGTGTGTGTGGCATGATGTGTGTGTGTGTGTGTGTGTGGCATGATGTGTGTGTGTGTGTGTGTGTGTGTGGCGTGATGTGTGTGTGTGTGTGGCATGATGTGTGTGTATGTGTGTGTGTGGCATGATGTGTGTGTGTGTGTGTGTGTGGCGTGATGTGTGTGTGTGTGTGTGTGTGTGTGTGTGTGTGTGTGTGTGTGTGTGTGCGTGCGTGGCATGATGTGTGTGTGTGTGTGCGTATGCGTGCGTGGCATGATGTGTGTGTGGCGTGATGTGTGTGTATGTGTGTGTGTATGTGTGTGTGTGGCGTGATGTGTTTGTGTGTGTGTGGCATGATGTGTGTGTGTGTGTGTGTGCGTGGCATGATGTGTGTGTGTGTGCGTATGCGTGCGTGGCATAAAGTGTGTGTGTGTGTGTGTGTGTGTGTGGCGTGATGTGTGTGCGTGCGTGATGTGGTGGTGATGCTGAACACAGATGTGTTGTAGTTTTCTCTCAGTCATGGAGTGTGTGAGCGCCGCTCTGTTCCTGCAGCTGTGGACGCAGTTTGATAAAGACGGTGAGTTTCTTCTGTTATTACTGTAGGAACACAGACATACACTCAACTGACCTGAGATCTGCTGACTCTCTGCATCTACAGATGATGGATTTATGGATGAAAGAAAACTGGAGGAGTTCTTACGGCTCGTGATGAAGACTGTAAGTACATAAGTGACATCATCATTCAGATCATTAACACTAAAATAGATACATATTTCATCTTGTCAAATGCATCATTGTTAGGTTGAAAAGTCTTTTATCATTCGTTATTTAGTGTAATAAAATATGCATGATTAATCACAACCTAAGTCCAAATACGTCATTGGGGTCTTTGTGTATTTTGAGAGTCTGTTATTTGATTCACACATCATGAGATTGATGTGTGTGATTGTAGTCAGATGCATCTGAAGTGCAGAAAATGAAAGACAAGATTGTGAGACGTTGTGATATCACAGCAGATGGACGTCTTCACATGGAGCAGGTGACAGCTTCATCTACACATCCATCACAAAACAAACAAACAACTTATATAGTAAATGACCAAAGCAAGCTATGGTTCTTATGATGAGCACAGCTGTTGTTGATGTATATTGGAAAGTATTTTGTTAGTAGAAACTCGTATAAACAACATTTGTCCAAATAAAAACAACAGAAGAAGAATCTGTGGCAGGTCCTCACAACGCTGTGTGTTTGTGTTTCAGGTGGCCGGCGCTCTTTTGCCGAAGCAGGAGAACTTTCTACTGATGTTCCGCAGAGAGACGGCGCTGGATAACAGTCTGGAGTTCATGAGGGTCCGACACGCATACACTCACAGACACACGCACACACACACACACACGTGCTGGACGATGAGTCTCATGTTTGTCTCCTCACAGATCTGGCGTTGCTATGACTCGGACAGCAGCGGATACATTTCTTCTGCGGAGCTGAAGGTGATGTCACTTCCTGTATTGTGTCGTGTCAATCTTCACATGATTGATGTGTCGTGTGTTTTATTGTCAGAGTTTCCTGCAGGATCTCCTCCATCAGCATAACCAACACATCTCCACAGACAAACTGCAGGAGTACACTGATACCATGGTAACGTCAAACCATCCGCCGCTGCCCTAGCAACATCACTCATACACACAGAACTGATGAACTGATGATACACATTCAGCAGATCACAATCAAATGAACGCAAACTGTGTGATTGTGTTTGTATAGACGGAGGTGTTTGATAAGAATCAGGACGGACGTCTGGATCTGAAGGATCTGGCGAGGTGACTGTGAACAAATTCATCATGTCTGAGTCGGACTGTGCTGAAAACACAGATCTATTTAACACTGTTGTGTGTGTGTGTAGGATCCTGGCCCTGAAGGAAAACTTTCTGCTGAAGTTTGAGATGGAGGTGAGTTGAGATGATGTAATGTGAGGTAACGTGAGATGATGTTGTTTATTGTTGTGTGTTGTTTGTTTCAGGCCTGCAGTCAGGAGGATCGCAGGAGAGACTTTGAGAACATTTTTTCTCATTATGACGTGGTAAGAGATGATGTGAAATGAGCTGAAGATGAGATGAGACATGATGCTTGAGTCTTACCGTGTGTGTGTGTGTGTGTCAGAGTAACACAGGAGCACTGGAAGGCGCTGAGGTGGATGGCTTTGTTAAAGACATGATGGAGTTAGTGAAGGTAAAGGTGATGTCATACATCTGCATCTCTTATTAAACAGAACTTTCCAATCAATCAATACTTTTGAGCGATGAATTATATATATATATATTTTTGTTTTAAACAAAGTGCATTCTGGGATTGCCTTTAGAAGTATACATATGAAGTGTTGGTCATAATTCAGTGTCATTTCACTGGCTGGTCTTGCAGAAAGGTTTTGGATTGTGTGTGTAAAAGTGCAGAGAGCGGTGTAGATGTACTGACTGATGTTGTTTTGAAGCCAAGCCTCCATGGATCAGACCTGGACAAGTTCAAACAGGTTCTACTGGGTCACTGTGACATCAATAGAGATGGAAAGATCCAGAAGAATGAGTTGGCGCTGTGTCTGGGACTAAAACTCAATCCCTGAATCCCACACAGTAACCTCGTGAGGAGACCACCTGTGTTCTCTCTGTGTTTATTCTGTGCAACACTATTACATGAATAAACAATAGATGCGATGTGAACAATGATAAAGTGTCTGATCAATTATTCTATGGATAAATAAATGTTTTGCATTTCAAGGATTCGATGTGTTTATTTTGTGTAGTGGGGACTGACCCATTTTTATCATTGTTCATTATTTATTATTATGCTTAATGTTTATAGTGTGTGTGTGTGTGTGAGACAGATGTGTTCTCACTGGTGTGTGTGATAACTGTAATGACAGTAATTAGTGTCCGAACCTGTGTGTGTGTATGTGTGTGCGTGTGTGTGTGATAACTGTAATGACAGTAATTAATGTGTGTATGTGTGTGTGCGTGTGCGCGTGCGCGTGCGATAACTGTAATGACAGTAATTAGTGTCCGAACCTGTGTGTGTGTGTGCGTGTGCGTGAGACAGATGTCCGTACTACGGAAGCCGTAAAGTCCCAAACAAAACAACAAATCGCAAAACAAACAACAAATCTAAAAGCCAAAAAACTGATCCTGAATCGCAATTACAAATCTGAAAACACATTAACAAACCATAAAGCACAACAACAATTCCGGAAACAAAATAACAAGTCAGAAAACAACAAATTTCTTTTGTTTGGCACTTTACGTCAATATTTATGATGTGACCAACGACTGTTATTACGGTGTATTTTTGTAGGTGCAGTGCGCATCATCATCCGGTATTACGGTCTTTGTGTTTACGGTGCGAGGCTCTCTGTGGCTCAAATCTTTAACGCATACGTGCATTCTATTCTCAGAACAGTGTTTGTTTTACCAAAACGTTTTAAATCAAAAGTAAAAAAGACGAAGTGTATTAATAGACAAAATCCGCTCCGGTAATCTGTACGGCAAGATTGAAGGGAGTCATCATCACTATTAACCATAAACGACTGTGATTGGTCCATCTCGGGTAGCGGTGAGATTAGTAACAGCCACATCGTGACCGAGCCGTTTATGTGTTGCTACAGCGGCGGCCTACACAATCGCTTTCACGAAATTAGAATACAATTATATAAAATACGTAGTGACGAGAACAAATATTACAACTATTATTTAATCACATCATCGACAGCGAGCAGCGTGAAGCCCCGCCCCCCCCCTCTGCGTCTGTGTGTGTGACGGGCACGCGCGCGTCTCATGTTTACGAACACGTTGAGAAGACCGCGCACGGTTTATTTTACTGCCGCTTCTGTTAAAACCACGATGACAAACTTCCAGTTTATCGGTGAGCTGAAACACGTGTTCTTCATTTACTAATGCGTGTCATTGATCGTGACATTAAGTGTTTTTGTGCGATGATCACTGAACGCGAACAATCATTCAGTACTATAGTAAACATTCATGGTGTAAGGGAAGTGACACTTCTGTGATTCACCTTCTCACTATAAACACAATCATACTGTTGTGTGACATGAGCGAAGAAAACTCTGATCACATACTAAAGGTCGAATAGTTATTCAATAATCGCCTCATCGCTACGGTTTCATCTCATCGCAATTATTGCACATCTCTATAGGAGACACTAGGGGGAGCTGTACATCTCTATAGGAGACACTAAGGGGGAACTGTAGGCCTGCGTATCGCATATTTTAGTGTATATATTTTAAATAAAGCATGTTTATAACTGTCAAATGTACCACCACAACACAATCACTTAAAAAAAGAAGTATATACCATAAAAAGAACCTAATCAAATTCTTTGATTTAATTGAATATTATTTAAGATAATCTCAGTCTAATTTAATTTAAATAACATAAAAGTCACATTTTATTGCAGAAAAGAAAATGACTGATAGAATTTTAATGGGGTTATAATTCACTCCTGAACAATATACTTCATTTATAAGTATTTGGCGGTTGTATTATTGACAGGTAAAAGCATTAACCTTAAATATATGATGTCTTATATTCAGAACAATATGGTCGTTTCAAAGATGAATAAAGAATGTGTGAGAACCAAATGTCATAATCGTGACAGACCTAAACCGAGAAAACAATGAATCAATCTGAAGTTCACTTAAAACTCTCTTTCTCGTGGTAGATTTCTGTTTGAATTGACCACATGCATGAAGTTATAAGCTGATGTATTTCTGAAACTGTGTGTGTGTGTGTGTGAGTTCAGATATTGGCATTAATCTGACAGATGCCGTGTTCAGAGGAATCTACAGAGGCGCTCAGAAACATGAAGGTAAAATCACAGTAAGTGATGTGTGAGTCTGATTCATCTTCTGTAATAACATCATCATGTGTTTTGTGTCATAGATGATTTCCCACAGACCATTGAGAGAGCACTGAAGGTCGGAGTGCAAAAGGTCAGAAAAGGTCACGATTCGCATGTAAGTGACAGAATTATCTTTAAAAACATTGGGATGTTTTCTTGTAGTTCATCATCACTGGAGGTAACCTGCAGGACAGCAGAGACGCCGTCACGCTCGCACACACCAGAGGTTCACACATCTTGATACTCAACAACATATTCTCACATAATCAAGTATTTTTCATAAAAAAGAGAGTTTCCCACAATGCATTGTGCTTAACGTGACCTTCCAGTGCTTGATGTAATGCTGATGACGATAAACCTTATTCTGGCACAATAACAGTGTGGTGTATTCCAAGCGGTTGTACGTCACACTGTTATGGTGCCAGAATAAGGTTTATCGTCATCAGCTTTTGGGGAAATTGGCACTGGAAGGTCACGTTAAGCAGAATGCATTGTGGGACACTCTTTTTCATGTGGCAGTATTATATGAAGGTTGAACTGATTCTGCGTGTGTGTTCAGGTGAGTTTTACAGTACTGTTGGGTGTCACCCGACGCGCTGTAGTGAGTTTGAAGAGCAGGACTCAGATCAGTACTTGACGTCTCTCAGAGATGTGATGACCAGAAACAGACAGAAGGTGGTCGCTGTAGGAGAATGTGGTCTCGGTAATTCAGCATTTCACCACAATCACTCGCCAGTCTTCTCATCTCATTGCGATTTTATTTAATACGATTGTTTCTTCTTCGAAACTTTACAGATTTTGATCGGTTACAATTTTGTCCTAAAGAAACTCAACTCAAGTGAGTTTTATGTAACATTCTATTTCTAGATCTACAGATGATCTTCAGTGTTTATGAGATGAATAAAGTTACAACACAGACACAATTGAGCGAAAGCGTCTGTTGTCTTCACTCACTGTGTTATCTCATCTCTGTCACAGATACTTTGAGAAACAGTTTGATTTGGCAGAAGAGAGCAGATTACCAATGTTCCTTCATTGCAGAAACGCCCACCGGGAATTCTTGGGTACGACTATCAGTTGTTCTGAAGCGTTTATTTTGTGTGTTATGTTTTTAGATGAACCGTGTCTCTCTCTCTGTCACTCACAGACATTATGAAGAGAAACAGAGACAGATGTGTCGGTGGAGTGGTGAGTGAGATCTTTAATCATTTGATCCGTCACTAGAACATCTGTTGTGTTTCTCAGTTGTGTTATCTCAGGTTCACTCGTTTGATGGAAGCCAGCAGGACGCTACGGCTTTGATTGATCTGGATCTTTATATCGGAATTAACGGCTGGTGAGATGATGGACTCGATTCATCCACACATTTATGATATTCATCAACTTTTCTGCGTACTGTGTTCGTCTTTGCTGTGAGTAGGCATGGGCTGGTATGAGATTTCGATGGTATGATAACCTTTAGCAAAAGTGTCACAGTATTGCAATAACAAATCTAAAATGTGTGATTTTCAAGTGTCTGCGTATACAAACACCAACTTTTCAACTGCACACAAATACATTTTATACATTGCATTACATGACATGACCGCTCACCATATAAACGGTATCACAGAAAAGTGTAGTGGTTTTGAAACCTTGACTCTTTCAGACCTCGGTAAACCTTGAAACCGATATTCGGCCCATGCTAGCTGTGAGCACCTGAGTTTTGACTTTTCCCAGTATATGCTTTAGTTCTTTGAAGACTGCAGAAAATCTGGAGACGATGAAATCCATCCCGACAGACAGACTGATGATTGAAACAGGTTGAGTGAAACCTCTCTAGTCTCAGTTGGGACGTGATCTTCTGCTGTCATACTAATGTCATGTTTTCTGCAGACGCTCCGTGGTGTGCCATCAAAAACACTCATGCAGGAGCAAAACACATCCAAACCATGTTTCCTACTAAGAAGAAATGGGAGGCGGGACATTGTCTGAAAGACCGGAATGAGCCGTGTCACATTATGTACGTCCTGAAATCTCAGTTGTGTTACTACACACAGCCTGTGGGATAAAATCACGTTAAGAACAAGGTTTATTAATAGTTAAAAATAAGTATGGATGTGTATTTCAGTCAAGTTCTGGAGGTGATGGCCGCTGTGAGAGATGAAGATCCAAAGGATTTAGCCGACGCCATTTACGACAACACCATCAGACTGTTCTTCAACCACAGCACTTGATAATGAACCTTTTCTATTTGAATAAACATCACAATACTTCCGCTTCTTGGTGCTTATTCTTGTATTTTTATTGAAACGAGAAAAACAAGCCTACACACAGAAGCAAGAGCAAATACATGCAACACCAAACGAAACAGTGTATTGTGCACTTTATAACAATTTATGACGACTTACAATTCATTTGATAATACAAAGAAAACAACGGCATTCAATTTCACATTATTATTATTATAATATCATTATTATTCGGAAGCTGCGTTCCTTACTCTAGTCCAACATAGATATAAATTGTAATGGGCGTTCACATAATAACTATAACTACAAAAAACAACGTTTTCAAAATCATTGTTCATTCAGGAGATTCACACCATAACCGATACAGAGAACGCACGGTATCGTCGGTATCGCTTTCAGAACGATAAAACATTGACAGCCAATCAAATCTATTCGGCGCTCGCGCGTGTCAAATAGCACACGACACACCGGAAGAGCTCATCACTGAGGTCCTGTTTGTAAAGACAGCAGAAAGAAAATAGATCTCTGGATGAGATACATGACCTCAGCTAGGCTAATGTTGTCAGCGCAAAACTGCACAGTTGCACAGTGAGATATATATGACATGTTTTATTAGACTAGACAAGATTCACTGTTTACACGCACTTGAAGCGGCACGCTGACGACATCTACTGGTTAAAGATCAGTACTTACATGTTCAAAAGCAAAAATGATGTTAAAGCCTTGAAATCGATTCAAGCGAAAGTATAAATCAAATGTGTCTTCGAAAGACAAAAGTTTGCTCGACAGAGTTTCGTGTTCGCACAGGTCTCGTGCAGCAGACGCGTATATTATGTGTTTCTTTCGCGCGAGTTTAGTATAAACATCACGTTATATCCGCTGGTGTGGACGCAGATATACTTGTAGTTTCAGTTATCGTTATAATGTGAACCTTTAGATATATTCTGCGTGTTGTATATTGTGTTAATAAAAAACAAGCCGCGTTCAGACACCTCGGAATTACGATATTTACCACCTCAGCCAGGAAATCATTTCCGAAACGGCGCTGTTAACGCTAATAATGACTTTAAACACGTTACTGAATCATTAGTTACATTCATCTTTAAATCGTGTCACTTATGCCTTTTCCTGTTACGAAATCCAGACGTTTTTGTCCAGGTTTGATGTGGCAAATATCCTAATTCCCAGGTGTCTGGGACGCAAAGTTGAGAGGTTTGGCGCCTTGTCTGTTGTCACTTCCGCGTTCCTCTCGTAGCAACAGCATCAGAGCCAAAATGGCGTCCGGCGGAGATCCTGCGTGACACCGAACCAAGTCACAGGCTGAAAGCAGCGGTTTCCGCGACAGCAGCGACGGCATGGCCTCGGCTCACGGGCGGCTGGGTCAGCAGGTTCTGGCCGTGCTCGATGTGGCTCTGCGGGTTCCGAGCATCTTTATCATTGACGCCATCTTTAACTCGAACTCTGATCCCGGGAGCGCGCTCCTCCGAGCCTTAGGTGAGTCTGCTGGTGCGTCCGTGCGCCGTGTTTTGGGTTCGGTTCGGTTCGTTCGCGTTTCGGTTGTCACGTCACAGAAAATGAGCTTAAATCCACGAACCGAACATGAGACTCGCGAGCTGTCAAAACTCCCACTGACAGCTGATCATAGTTTACACACTGACTTCACTTGTTTATTTATCCTGTTGACGATCATCAGCATCATTATTGACTGTGTGTTGTTTGTTATTGGTATTGGAAACTTAAATGTTGCTTTTCTATATGAATTATTGTACCGTGACGAAATTAGGTTGAGATTATTATCAATATTATTTGTGAGATAAGGTCACGAGTTGTTGACATGAAAGTAAATCAGGTTTTGTTTTTCAGGAGTTCTGGTGTCCGCTGTGGTTCTGGTTTTGTCTCAGAAGTCTCTGTTCAGGTTCTACTCTCTCTTCTCGGCCGTTATGTTGGGAGCGGCGTCCGTTCTGGTGAATTACTACGGCATGTCTCACGCGGACACTTACGGCACTTACCATGCCGCGGCACTGGGCTTGGGACGGGTGCCGCTCAACGGTCCGACACTGTGGCTGGGACTGGCACTGCTGCAGCTGCTCTTCGGATTGGGATACGTGGCGCTGCTCAACGTGCCGCCCACATGTGCCATCCTCGTGGTCCTGGACGTCACAGCCCCCCTATGGGGACTGGTCATGGATCTCCCAGCTGACGTCAGGCGGACGGTGGCGGCGGTCTCTGGGCTGCTGCTGGCGGCGCACGCGGCGGCGAGCCTCCTGCTGAGACTCAAGCGCTTCTATTACTCCTGTCGCTACGTTCACCTGCTGCTGCGGCACATGTACCGTATCTATGGCCTGCAGCTACTGCTGGAGGACACCTGGAAGCGCATCCGCTTCCCTGACATCCTCCGCGTCTTCTGGCTGACGCGAGTGACGGCGCAGGCCGTGGTGCTGGTGTACGTGGTGAGGGCGGTGCGGTCCGAGAGTGGCCTGCAGCTCACATGGGACGTGTTCTGGGACCTGTTCAGCAACCTGATCATCAGCGGCTGCGACTCCACGCTCACCGTGCTGGGCATGAGCGCCGTAATCTCGTCTCTGGCTCACTACCTGGGCCTGAGCATCCTGGCCTTCATCGGCTCCACGGAAGAGGAGGACAAGAGGCTGGGCTTCGTGGCGCCTGTGCTGTTCTTCATCCTGGCCCTGCAGACGGGTCTGAGCGGGCTGGACCCCGAGGAGCGCCTGGTGCGCCTCAACCGCAACATGTGCCTTCTGCTCACGGCCATCCTGCACTTCATCCACGGCATGACGGACCCGGTGCTCATGTCGCTGAGTGCCTCGCACGTCTCCTCGGCCCGCCGGCACCTGCCCGTTCTGCTGGTGTCTGCGCTCCTGTTCGCGCTGCCCGTCTTGCTCAGTCACGCGTTGTGGCGTCGCTTTGTGCTCAACACCTGGCTGTTCGCAGTCACCGCCTTCTGCGTGGAGCTCTGCCTGAAGGTGCTGGTGTCGCTCACCGTCTACAGCCTCTTCATGATCGACGGCTTCTACAACGTTCTGTGGGAGAAGCTGGACGATTACGTCTACTACGTCCGCTCGGCCGGCAACATCATCGAGTTCGTCTTCGGCGTGATCATGTTTGGGAACGGCGCCTACACCATGATGTTCGAGTCGGGCAGTAAAATCCGGGCCTGCATGATGTGCCTGCACGCCTACTTCAACATCTACCTGCAGGCCAAGAACGGCTGGAAGACCTTCATCAACCGTCGGACGGCAGTCAAAAAGATCAACTCGCTGCCCGAGATCAAAGGGGCGGAGCTCCGGGACATCGAGGACGTCTGTGCCATCTGCTACCAGGAGTTTGCCGCCTCGGCACGCATCACCCCCTGCCACCACTACTTCCACGCGCTCTGCCTCCGTAAGTGGCTCTACATCCAAGACACTTGTCCCATGTGCCATCAGCGCGTCTACGTGGAGGAGGACGCCCGCGAGCACGCTGCTTTCTTCAATAACAACGGCTACGCCGCGCCGGGGCAGGAGCGGCCTGAGGACGGGGATAGGCCAGATGCTCCGGAGGAGGCCGAGCCGGTAGAGGCGGAGCCTGAAAATCAACTCTTGGAGGACAACGACAGTATCGAGTATGACGAAGAGGAGTGGGGCACGCAGCCCGGCTTGACGCACATCGAGGAGGAGTACATGGACGATGACACCGACTCTAATTGACCCGTAGCTGTCGCCGCTCACGTTTCAGGATCAGGAATGTTGTTTTAGTGACGTCTCTGCTTTCGTTCAAGGGCTGACATGCTTGTGTTCGTGCTACAGAGCTACTGTACCTCGATATGATCACTACTGGTCTCTTGTGTGACCTTCCTGCTAATTGTGTACGTTATTGTACATGTCATTAATAATTTGACAGCTCTCATTATCACATACACTGTGCTTGTTATTTTACTTTATTTTTCTTCTGTCTCAGACGGGTTACTTGTGTTTGTTTGATTTGGGCTGAAATGATTGATTTGGATGTACATAAATAATAAGCCTTAGTTCTTGCGTAAATAAAATGATTAGCTAAAGCTTGACGCTGTGAAGTAATTGACTCTTTTTATGTCTCATCATTTCATCATCTTTGTTTACAGTCCTGTTCAAAAGTTTGGAATCACTGTGAAACTATATTCAATTCATCACCATTTATAGTGAAGTCGCTTCGTTCTGTTTACAGCTGTGATTCTGATATTCACATGTGTGATGATATGACAAGAGCTCAACATGTCAATGACTCTTAATTTGTATTTATATTATATTTATTTCATGTGTGGTTTGTTTTGTGAATCTCATCTCTGATGTTTCTCTTCTGTGCTCTCAGTGTAACACACCAGGGACCCGTTTCAATAAGGAGGTTCAAGCAACACTGAGTTAAAATATGAACTCTGAGTTGATTTACTCAGATAATCGCTACTCTGAGTTTTCTGTTTCAGAACAGCTGGTTTCAATGAGTTCAATCCACTCTGAGTAAGTTTACTCAAGGTTACGCGTGTTCATCGCGGCTTTAAAAAGCCATCATCAATTGAGCGAAGATAACATGATTCACCATGGCAACGCCACGTGACAAAAAGCGTTCCGTTTATTTCTCGCAGTCGAATTGGAGGCACTATATATATGTGTATATATACACATTTACATGTAAGATATACATATATATATATATAAACACATATATACCTTCGATTTTTGTCATGTAGGTGCAATCCTTCTGCAATAAAAAGAACATGGCAGCAGCTGAAAATAAAATATAAAAACATCATTCAGTCCGGTGAGTTAAATGCTCTTGCTTGTAGGATGCCTGACTGGGAAATGTTTGATATATTTAATAAACTGGCTTTGAAAGTTATGAGGATATGAGAACCGAGCACTGTGGCTATAGAAGACAAAAAACTGGCCATTCTTGCCCCTGCTCCAGCTGTGTGTAACGGAGTGAAGAGCTGTGCAGTGTGTAAGACTCACTCCCAGACCAACAGAGACGCTCTACGGCTCATCGTTACAGCGCCCGTCTCCCATTCGGGCCAACGTCGGTTCGAAGACCGCGCGAGTGGGACCGGCTACATGTGCACACAATCACATTGGGAAATCCTTAAGGGTATTTGAATTATTAGCTGCAGCAAGAGCACATTTATTTGATCAGCTTATTCAGAAAGGCGTTCACCATTCACCTGCAATCTTATGAAACTCCTCTTTGATGGCTCTCAAAGGAAGCTTAACACAAATGTATAAAAAGTGCTCGAGAGCGATTCACACTTTTCTTACTGCTCTGCATACAGTTGCCTTGCTAACGTGTTCTGCATCCCCGGTGTTATAAAGAAAGCTTCCGTTAGCAAAGAAACGTGACCATAAAAATAATCTGCTCAGATGTAAGAGCGCATTCACGAGAGAGGTTTGTGATGTAAGGATGAAGCAGATTGTGGATATATTTAATGGACTGTAAAGAAAAACTGTATCGCTCAAATAAAAAATCCTCCGGATATGATAAAACATCCAAACGGGTCTTCACCATATATTCTCTACCGACGTAAATTTAACTCTCTCCAAATGAATGCAGCTTCCTCATCTACGGGTTCCTGAATAAACGGACATTTAATGTCTGTGTTACGAACTTGTGCGCGATTAAGGAAAACGAATGAATAAACAAACGGCGAAGGCAATTTCAACACCGCTCGCGCTTCTAAAAGGGGCGGAGATTGAAACAAACCTCGGGTTAGTGGAATAAAACCTGCTCCCGACCAGGTTAGGTTCACAGAGTAGGTTACTATGGTTACTCACTCTAAGTATAATATACCTCGATTTCTGAAACGGGCTTGACTTACCCCGCGGTCACGGGTTTGATATACCTCGCGTTCTGAAACTGAAAACCCAGAGTATCCCGTTTTCTGGGGTTAACTTACTCTGAGTTTGCACTTACCCTGCTTTCTGAAACGGGTCCCAGTTCATGCGGTCATGAATGCTTTGCCATTACACAAAACAATTCCTATACGTTATAAATACACATTTGAGTTAATGCACACAGTTCTAGTGTGACTAGTGCTTTTGGAAATATTTGTGGGGAATCGAGTGATCCTCTGTATCTGGTTCAAATAAATATTTCTCTGTGATTCCAAACATTTGGATGTAAATTGTAAAAGAATGTAGAAAAAAGGTTGATTCAAGTGTGCTGCAGGATACTTTTTATTAACAAAGCACATTCAGAAGATTAAGTTTTTAGGAGGGTGGTGTTAATAGAACGTGTCCCACAATCTCATATGAAAACACATGTTTTTCTTTATTTAATTTAAGGTCAGTTTAAACACATTATGCACACAATCAGGTTGATTTGAAACGTTCCAAAATCTCAGTGTGAATGAACAGTCATGTGAGACCGGTGATTTCTCACGCAAATGTCCAGACACATGCATGGATGAGGACAGACATCACTACAGTATTGAGGTGTAAACTCACTTTTCATATTAATCGATTTCATTATTAGTCTGTAGTGAATGAATCTTTATGTCCATACACATATTTACACAGGTCTTGTATTCTGGAAAAGCTGATGAAAGTGTATTTAGGATGTGTATTTATTTCAGGACATTAAAAAACAAAGATGAACTTCATGACTTCAAACAGACACCATAAAACACCCAGAAGACGGTCTGTGATTTTCACAATACAGCACAGTTGGTCTGAACTGATCATGTAGTCAATTCTAGTTCTTCAGTTGAGGTGTACGTGGCTCTTTTTATTTTACTTATAACTATATTTAATTTCGCATTTGGAAGAGCCTTAGCTTCATCTGTTGTTGGCACTAGATGTAAGTTTGCGTGTGAACATGAATCTAAATTCACTTCACGTCTAATAACTCACGTGTGCTGTGTTGGTCACTCACATGTGTATGTGGTTGAGGGATTTGAACTGGTTTATTCACAAAGTGAGAAAAACGATTCATTGACTCAAAATTCAGAAAGCACTTTACACTTTAAATCATTTCAAGAAAACGTTTTTATTGACAAAAGTAAACGAAAACACACACTGGAACATTCTAATGATGATCAAGATTAACATGACATGATTTGGCAGGTCTGTGTGAAAGCGACTTTAAACGTGTGCGTGACCTGCTGGTGTCCAAGCCTTCTGTGAGTGTCTTTCACACAGATAAATGTTTCAAGTAAATTTTGAATAATGTGTCTCCATGTGTGTCTTTAAAACAGTACGGCACTGCTACATATATCCGTTGTATAGTGATTTCTAGAGAAGTGAAGGGTGATGTTGAGTGTCCGTCTAATTTTCTGCTGTTTTCTCCTTCTTCACTTGTCCCGGCCCGTCATCAGACGGAAACTCGTCCTCCCGCTCACAGCTCACCTCCACGGTGATGGATGCAGACGTGGCGGCGGAGAGACGCTGACAGCGGGCCTGGTGTTTCAAGAAACTGTCCCTCCAGACGATCTTCTTGCCGCAGAAGACGCACTCGTATGGCCGCAGGCTTCCGTGAGTCTTGACGTGTTTGGTCAGGTGGTGTTTCATTTTGAAGCTCTTGGAGCACACGGGACAGGCGAACGGACGGAGATTCAGGTGCTGCATTTTGACGTGCCGGTCGCGCATGCTCTTCAGCGTGTAGGCTTTACCGCAGTGGCAGTAGTGAACTTTGCCCGCGTAGGACGTCCCAGAGAGAGGAGATGAGGGGGAGGTGAGTGGAGGAGAGGAAGAAGGCGGAACGGAGGAGGACTGCGACGTCGGCGAGACGGTCTGGGGCCACGAGAGCTCGGACGGTCCCGGCGCAAACTCGTCGGGGGGCACGAGGAGCAAAGGACGCTGGGAAACTTGCCCCGTGGACTCCTGAATCTCATCGTAAGTCTGGAATTCGCCGTCGGTGAACCGGCCAATGTCCATTCCGTCTTCGTCGACCTCCTCGGCACGACCTCTTCCGGCGGAGTCTTTCTTGCTGTCCGACCGAGCGCACAAACCCGGCGGCCAATCGGCATCGCCGTGCCACTGCTGGGGTGGATCCGTATGAGATGGATGGCACACTTCGCTCCCTCCGCACTCCCTCTCTCTGAGACGTCCCCCTGAGAGAAGACAAGAGCAGACAAAAGAGTGAGAAACATGTCAGTGCCGCAGGCGGGTGAAGCTCTCCCGGGTGGACGGCAGTTAAACAGCTGTGATGAAGAAGCTCCACTCACCAGCCTGATGCTCCTCACACTTCACTCTCACTTTCTCTTCTTCCGAGAGCTCTCCCACCCCTTCGTCCGCCTCCATCCACCTCTCCCCTTTCCTCCTGTGCTCCTCTTCCTCTCGGGCTCTTTGGAGGCGTGTTCGGAACCTGTGGCGTGCGCCGGAGTCGACTTCGCTTTCAACGTTGTGCGTCAGAGGTACGACGGAGCAGCTGTGATCTCCTCCCGCATTGTGACAGTCGGGCCGTGGAGACTCCACTTTGAGGGGGATGGAAAGGCTGCTTCTGGCCCACCTGCCCTGCTGCTGATGAGGACGCCTCCAGGTGGCCAGAGGAGGCAACGCGCCATGCTCCCTCTTCTCCAGGGCGACGCTTTGCTCGCCCGCTCCTCTGTCCTGCTCCTCCGCAAAACAGCAGTCCGAGCTGCTGGGTGACTGGTGGCTCGAGGAGGTCGCCCCGCCTGGGCTGAGCTGGGCTAAAGGTCGTGACCTCTTAAGGATGTCTGTGCACTTGTCTACGATGTGCCACATCTGAAGGAAACTGGCAACGGTGACGTAGTTGACGATGTCGTCACGTACGATGCTGAGCTGTCCCGTGTACACGGAGGTTAAGACGCTCTCGAACGCCAAAGGATCCATCACAGAGGGAAGAGAAACCGTGGTTACGTTCTTCAACAGAACCTAAGGACCAATCACAACACACACAAGCTGTTATACTAACCATCTCTCTAAATGTCACTGTTTGTGAAGCTCACTTTTCAGCATTTGAAAACTGATGTTTACCAGTTAGCATGTTGAACTTTGTGAGTTGGGTTTAGATTCTGGGATCACTTATTATAAATAAATAGCATTCTTTTAATACAGTAAGAAAATGTTTATGTCTACTTTTCAAAACTTGAAGTCACTTAAAGCTTGTTATTTATTAACAGGTCCTCACAGGATTAAAAATGACAAGTATGAAAAGACCTTGAGTTCATCTGATATTTCTCGATAACCATCTGGAGATAAATACTGTTGTATATACTTTTGTAGATACTGCAATGTTTTTAAAGGGCCAATCGGATGAAGATCCAAAATGTTCTGTGTTTAAGTGCTATAATCGGGTCCCAGGAGCATCTAGCGACTCATGAAGAAGAAGAACCCTGCAACTTTGTTTTGGTGAGCCTTTTTCTGTAAGCATGTGAGAAATCGAGCCAATCAGATTTCGCTCCCCTCATGACATAGAAAGGGGTTCCTATTACAATTTTACGGCCCATTATTCTGCATGTTTACACCCACTGCATGGCCATGGCATGCACTACACCAGTGTTTCCAAACCCTGGTTCTCCGGGCACACTTCCCACAATGTTAGAAACGTCTCCCTTATTAACAAACTAACAAGTTGATGAGTTGAATCAGGTTGAATCTAAAACATTCTGGGAGGTGTTACCTGAGGACCAGCATTTAGAAACACAATAGGCTTGTTCGACTTGATGCTGATGACACAAGAGCGATTCGGAAAAAAACATAAAAAGTTGGCTCTTGCAGTACTTTGATGTCATCCACCTGTCGGATCTTGCCTTACATGCGCGCGACGGAAGGGGGGTGAGGTGCACAGTAACTCATTAGCATTTAAGGAGACATACACCACATCGGGTTAGTGTGAGTGCAAGTGTTTACACAACCATTGAGTGTTTTTATTATGTTACAGACATTCATAAAGATCCAAATAAAGCATGCAAACTTGATGAAAATGTTCATCCGATGACCCCTTTAAACCATAATTCATACTACAGTGTGTTTTGGACTACCAGTCTAAAGATTCCAGTAATAAACAAATAACTTCTAAACTATTGAATCTCAAATCAGTATTTTGTGATTTCTAGGTTACTAGATGATGATGATGATGATTATGATGTGCAGTCTTGTCTTTAAAAGCACGCTGACCTCACCTGGTCATGAAAGTAGGGAGATGAAGCGGCCAGCACACAGCGGTGGGCTCGGAACACCTGACCTTGCACCTGGATGGACAGGTCGCATAACTGACCCTCCTCGCGCTGCCGGTTGAGGTTCTCCAGAACGGACGCGCGGACGCTCGGGAAACACACGTGCAGGACCGGACCGAGCGGAGCGCTGGGGCGGCCGAGCATCTGCTCCATCCTGCGGGGAGACAAACATCATCAGTAAAACACACGCGATAACAGGCCTGCAGATCAGACACACTAACGCATACAGTCGCATGTAAACAACACACTGTCCCCGACGATCACGTGTGTAGCTGTGCAACAACATGCGGTTAAACCGTCGTCACTATCAGCTGGTTTGAATTGTCGACCTTGTTTATTGGTCGATTGATCTGATTTATAACATTGATACAGTGACGCAATCGTGCTTGTTTTAGTGATCTTACCTGCTGTTTGTGTGATAGACGAGAGCTCTGAGTCTGCGGAAGAGAAGAGATAACTCCGCCCCTCCTGCCTGAAGAAACACTGCGCAGACCGATCGACCAATGACGTCATAGCATCGCGAGGGTGATTCGTCCAGTCGGCTGGACCTAGTGGGCGGGGCTCCACCTCTGTGGTCCTCGTCAAGTACTTTAATGGTCTTCTATTGTTCTCTTCTTTTCATCATTCACAAATAACAAAACTATGTGTGTGTTTTTAACAACTGTCAATCTCAAATGTCGTATATTATTTCCATCTTGAATGAATCGTTTCTTTATTGCTTCTCTTTTGATTTTGCTCTGATGTAAGTCAATGTGAACGCTCTCTTCATCCCTGCCGCCTTCTTTCCATCGCATTAGCGGGAGGTTTGTGAATTGGTTTCACCTGATTCATTCGTATAATAAAGTTTTTTATACGCATACATGCCAACAGTCTGGTAAACATAATGTCGATTTCATTCTAATATGACTCAACCTTCATGTATGCATTATACTTTTCCAATAAGTAACCAGTCTGACAGATCTGAAAGAAAAAGATCTAGGCGTTATATTAGACAGCAACCTGTCATTTAGAAATCACATCTCAAATGTCACAAAAACAGCCTTTTTCCACCTAAGAAATGTTGCCAAATGATGAAATATTCTGTGTGTTGCTGACGCGGAGAAGCTTATTCATGCATTTATGACCTCAAGAATGACTACTGTAATGATCTACTTAGTGTTTGTCCTGCATCATCAATAAACAAACTACAGTTAGTTCAGAAAATACCATCACATAACCCCAATGTTATCAACCCTTCACTGGCTGATCAACAATTTCAGCCCATAAAAATGCAAGCCCTGAAAATACAATGCATTACAATGCAAGCATGGTTAATGCGATGCATATTTTTTCCAGTGTATTTCAACAGGCTTTTTATTTCAAACACATTTGACATTATTTTACTTCCATATAAACAGAGGCGCACTTCATCCTTACACTGCATTAAGATGTATAAAACATTTGCTACCCCAATGAATTTCTTGTGTAATTAAAATAGAACGACACATCTTAAATGTTCTAAAAAGTTGTTTGTATGTTTGTTGTTTTTTACAGGAGTATATGCTGCTGCTTCTCCTCCTCCGCTCCGTCTTCATCATCAAATAGCTTCAAATCTGCAAAATAAAATTGGCCTTCTTCCGCATTTTCTTTGCCGCCTTTTTTGTCACTTTGGTTCCTTGTTGATTTCTTTGACTTTGTTTTACTTTTTCATTTTTTTGTTACCAATAAATTTCATTTTTATAACCAATTCAGTTTGTCTGTTGTTCTGTTTTAATGCAATTCAACAATGAATAGGCCATATCACAATCTTAAAATGTTGTGTTGGGCCAACGTTGGGTGCTGACGTTGGCCCAACGTAATTTTGTCTGTTGGCCCAATGTTGTTTTAGTGGTTTTTAGGTTGGCAGAAGGTTGGCAAGGTATTATTTAGGTTGGCAGAAGGTCTGCTGGCCGTCCAATAACATGGTTGGCCCAACGGACAAAATTACGTTGGGCCAACGTCAGCACCCAACGTTGGCCCAACACAACAACAAATGTGGGCCAACGTCTGTTTGCTACCTGGGTTGTTCTATAGACACCATACTGTGTTTTACCTTTCTGTGTTTTTCGGCTTTCTTATTTTCCCCGGTATAGCTGCTTTGGAACAATGCACAATGTGAAAAGAGCTATATAAATGACATTGAATTGACAGTAGTCTGAAACCGTTGATTTGCTGCACAACAGAATAATCACAATAAACAATTTTCTCTGAGACTAGAGAGGCATCCACTCCAACAACATTTGGGAAGTAGTCACATAGTCCTAAGAGTGTTGCTGCATGGATTTAGATTAGATAATATTAGATTAGATTCAACTTTATTCTCATTACACATATACAAGTACAGTGTAACGAGATGTAGTAAACATGTCTTAACATTAGGCCTACTTAGATTTATTAGATTGAACATAAAATAAATTAGGGATGTTTCATTTTTGATGAACTATCCCTTTAAGTACATGAATCACGCGTGATCAAACGTGGATTTAGCGTTGCATTTGTGCATGAGGTAATGAGGTAAAGCATGCGATACTGAGACGCTGTTACAGTCGTGAGATGTTTCGGACAAGAGTCGAGTGTTAGGGCGCCAACAAAGCGTTTGATGATTTGAGAAGTGTTGCTGCAAACATACAAAGTTTGAACAATTGTTAGAGAAAAACATTTATTCATTTCATTTATTCACGCTTTTATCCCAAATGCGCCCCTCCATCTTTCTGCTAATAATCATTTTCATTCATGTCTAATATATTTCAGTACTTGTTTATTTTGTTTTAAATCTAGACATCGCGTTGGTTTTCAGGGGGCTGCACCTGCAGGTGGCGGAGTGACGTCACCGCGGGTTGGTTTGAGGCGCGCGCGCGGCCCGTGAGTTTTACCGCAATGCATCAGTCCGCCCATCGACGCGAGCGTCACCGAGAAGTACAGCGCTCGCCGAACACATGAACGATCACGAGGAACATTATAAAGACATGTTAGAAAGGCAAGTTAAACAGCTCTATGCATGATTCTTAGGACAATACGTCACGTGCTGTCTTCGATGTTAATGAATGTAACGTTATTCGTCACGCGCGTAGAGCGAAATCAGGATCAGACTAATGATGACGTATTAGCAGAGCGTGAATGATATAGACACTGTTTGTTTGTTTGTTTGTTATACACGCTAGGCTGTTGTTGTTTTATTATCATAACAGATGTAAGAGAAAAGCTGTGTACGCTGCGATAACAGCGATGCGAGTTGTGCCGATGAGTGTCTGTGTGTTGACGCTGAAGCCTCTTTTTACGCACTTCACGTCTTTATCATGCAAATAAAGGCCCAGTGCTAGTTTGATGCTGCTAGTTTAGTTTGCATCGCATCTGAGCTGGGACATTCACGCGCGCGCGCACGCACGCACGCACGGACCCCTCCGGTCCTCAGGCCGTCGCGTGGTCAGGATATGAAGATTCATCACTGTGGGATCTAGAGTCCGTCTCTCCATCATGAACGTGTATATCAGACGGCTGCTGTCTCTCTGCGTGTTCTGCGCGCTCTCAGGTCAGTGTGACACTAACACACGCGCTTGACATGTGTCATCACGCGCTCAAACTATCCCGCGTGTCTCCCGCAGTGTCTCTGTGCAGCGGCGCGTGTGCAGAGGTGGACTCGGACACGGAAGCTGTGGCGGGTCACGTCTTCCAGCTCGGCTGTCTTTCCTGCAAAATGCGATTAGAGGTGCCGGCCAAGGCCACGGTGGACTGGCACTTCAGGGCTCGAGGAGAGGCAGACTTCGTGCATGTGAGTTTCAGCTCAGTCTTCAATTCACAGTCACATCTCTGACATGATCATAAACACTCATTTCATCAGATCAGCTGTAAGACGGACGTGTGTTGTGTTGTCAGATCTACAGTTACGACGGCGAGTCTCCTAACACCATCCATGAGCAGTTCCAGGATCGAATACACTGGCACGGCAGCATGAACACGTTCGACTTGCAGGACGCGACCATCGACCTTCGTAACGTCACTTTCAATGACTCGGGCGTTTACCTCTGCATCTTCAACAGAGTTCTCACTTACGAACATTATGAATTCTCCACCACCGCCACTAAAGAGGTTCATCTGACTGTGGTGCCAACAGGTGAGCGTGCCGCATTAATCCTGTGAGAAAATGATTCCCTGATGGGCCAGGAGAGACTTCCTGTGATTGGTCTCTGCTCCAGACCTTCAGCATGGGATATCAGTGTAATGCTTTCATTTAAAGAAGCAGATAAGACTAAACACAATAAGCAGTCTGACCCACTGCGTCTGCTGAATGAATAAACGTGTGTGTGTGTGTGTGTGTGTGTGTAGCCAGGCGAGGAACGGCGTCTATCGTGTCAGAGGTCATGATGTATGTGTCTATCATTGGGCTTCAGCTCTGGCTGCTGGTGGAGATGATCTACTGCTACAGGAAGATCGCTGCTGCCGGAGAGGAAGCGCTGAGAGCCAGCGCGTCAGTAACACACACACACACACAGATAGACTGATAGGCAGACACACACAAACAGACTGACTGACCGACACACACAGATAGACTGATAGACACACACACACAGACTGACTGACTGACTGACTGACTGACCGACACACACAGATAGACTGATAGACAGACACACACACACACACACAGACTGACTGACTGACTGACTGAGAGACTGACACACACAAACACAGACTGACTGAGAGACAGACACACACAGATAGACTGATAGACAGACACACTCAAACAGACTGATTGACCGACACACACATATAGACTGATAGACAGACACACACAAACACAGACAGACTGAGAGACAGACACACACAAACAGACTGACTGAGAGACAGACACACACACACACACACAGACTGACTGACTGACTGACTGAGAGACTGACACACACAAACACAGACTGACTGAGAGACAGACACACACATATAGACTGATAGACAGACACACTCAAACAGACTGATTGACCGACACACACATATAGACTGATAGACAGACACACACAAACACAGACTGACTGAGAGACAGACACACACAAACAGACTGACTGAGAGACAGACACACACAAACACAGACTGACTGAGAGACAGACACACACATATAGACTGATAGACAGACACACACAAACACAGACTGACTGAGAGACAGACACACACAAACACAGACTGACTGAGAGACAGACACACACAGATAGACTGATAGACAGACACACTCAAACAGACTGACTGAGAGACTGACACACACAAACACAGACTGACTGAGAGACAGACACACAAAAACAGAGACTGACTGAGAGACAGACACACACAAACAGACTGACTGAGAGACAGACACACACAAACACAGACTGACTGAGAGACAGACACACACATATAGACTGATAGACAGACACACACAAACACAGACTGACTGAGAGACAGACACACACAAACACAGACTGACTGAGAGACAGACACACACACACACACACAGATAGACTGATAGACAGACACACACAAACAGACTGACTGACCGACCGACACACACATACAAACAGACTGACTGAGAGACAGACACACACACACACACAGATAGACTGATAGACAGACACACACAAACAGACTGACTGAGAGACTGACACACACAAACACAGACTGACTGAGAGACAGACACACACATATAGACTGATAGACAGACACACAAAAACAGAGACTGACTGATAGACAGACACACACTGACTGACTGATAGACAGACACACACAGACTGACCGACCGACACACACATACACACAGACTGACTGAGAGACAGACAGACACACACACACACACACACAGATAGACTGATAGACAGACACACACAAACAGACTGACTGAGAGACTGACACACACAAACACAGACTGACTGAGAGACAGACACACACATATAGACTGATAGACAGACACACAAAAACAGAGACTGACTGATAGACAGACACACACTGACTGACTGATAGACAGACACACACAAACACAGACTGACTGAGAGACAGACACACACATATAGACTGATAGACAGACACACTCAAACAGACTGACTGACCGACCGACACACACTGACTGACTGAGAGACAGACACACACAAACACAGACTGACTGAGAGACACACACACACACACAGATAGACTGATAGACAGACACACACACACAGACTGACTGAGAGACTGACACACACAAACACAGACTGACTGAGAGACAGACACACACATATAGACTGATAGACAGACACACTCAAACAGACTGATTGACCGACACACACATATAGACTGATAGACAGACACACACAAACACAGACTGACTGAGAGACAGACACACACAAACACAGACTGACTGAGAGACAGACACACACACACACACACAGATAGACTGATAGACAGACACACACAAACAGACTGACTGACCGACCGACACACACATACTGACTGAGAGACAGACACACACACACACACAGATAGACTGATAGACAGACACACACAAACAGACTGACTGAGAGACTGACACACACAAACAGAGACTGACTGATAGACAGACACACACAAACAGACTGACTGAGAGACTGACACACACAAACAGAGACTGACTGATAGACAGACACACACAAACAGACTGACTGACCGACCGACACACACAGACTGACTGAGAGACAGACACACACAGACTGACTGAGAGACTGACACACACAAACAGAGACTGACTGATAGACAGACACACACAAACAGACTGACTGACCGACCGACACACACAGACTGACTGAGAGACAGACACACACAGACTGACTGAGAGACTGACACACACAAACACAGACTGACTGAGAGACAGACACACACATATAGACTGATAGACAGACACACTCAAACAGACTGATTGACCGACACACACAGACTGACTGATAGACAGACACACACAAACACAGACTGACTGAGAGACTGACACACACAGATAGACTGATAGACAGACACACACATATAGACTGATAGACAGACACACACAAACACAGACTGACTGAGAGACAGACACACACAAACACTGACTGACCGACCGACACACACACACACACAGATAGACTGATAAACATACACAAACCGAGACGGACAGACACACACACACAGAGATGGACGGACACACACACACAGACAGAAACACAAAAGACACACATACACAAAAAGATGTACACAGAGACACACACTTCAGTGCAGAAGAGTAACTCACGCTGACAGGAAGTTAACTATAAACGTTTCATATAAATGAGTCCATGTTATTTTTCATTTGTCTAAATATAGATTTGGTATGATGGCAATAGTGATGATGATTTAACATTCTTTAAATGTCTGTAGACCGTGACAACATGTGTGTTGATCAAATTCTCTGTGAACGGTCAGTGTGCGTGTGGTGCTACTCCATAAAGAAACAATTCACTTGAGTTTTATTTGAAATAATAATGGTAATTCACGAAGAAGAGTTTAGTTCTCTGTTATGACGTGTGATTTTCTGTGTCTGGGATGTAGTGCGGAGTATTTAGCGATCACATCGGAGAGTAAAGATAACTGTGCTGGTGTGCAGGTAGCAGAATAACACCGGTGAGTGTCTTGATTTTCTACCTTTTTCTTCATCCTCTACAAACATTTATTCACGTGGTTTTGGTTTGCAGGTTTCTTCCCAAGAATCTTCTTCTGGACTGTGTTACTTCTTCCTGTGACCATCATCAACTCGTCCCTCAGCCTCTTTTTATAACCTTTTCTTACCTAACTCCATTGAATCTTCTGTGTCGCATGAGTTTGATGCTATATGCATGGTGACGGACCCTTTCAATTTCACTCGCACTTACCACGCAACAGACCCTAGAAAGAGAAACACATACGCTCGGTTTACTGCAATACTTCATCACGAGAACAAGAAAATCGCAATACTGGGATTTTGCATTAGAGACCAGTAAAGTTCTCTGCTGATGTCGTGACGTACGGAGGCCATATAATAACTGCTCTGAAAGCCCATCGCTGTGCAATGCTGTAGTTGCATGAGCTAACGTGAATGCATTTCTATTCGTTTATAAGCTGGGAAATATTTCAAGTGTTAACATAGTAAGTATTAAGTTGAAGTATTCCAAGATGCTTTGAGCACTATAAATGAACCCTGTAGCTCATGTCATGATGTGTATACACACACACACACACACACGAGAACACCACACTAGTTTCTAAATGTAGCAAACATTATATTGTAAGAATGTAAAGATGCTGCTATGGTGGAGTTGAATGTTTGACTTGATAGTGATTACCTCATGCTGAAATGCATTGTGGGTAAGTGCATAAGACATATTCGAGCTCATATTTCCTGCATGCCGATCAATGCAAGTGTCCTGTAACAAAACTCCTCATCTACACCAGGATGTTTGCGTTCACGATCAGATGATTGAATGTGATGTTCTGTATTTAATGCGGAAATGAATTCTGGGAAACAGCTGAAGTGGAGAGAGAGAGATTAATGTGTAGGCCTACAATAAAGTGAATCGAAATGAATCATAAGCACTGTTTTATTTCTAGGACAATGAACATGAAGTGATGTTATGAAAGACAGAAATGTGTTCAATGAAGATCTGATGACACTTTGATTGGATTAGCTAATGAGATTAATGAACAATACTTCAAGCATTTATTCTTCTTAACTCAAATGAGTTCAAACAAGAAGAGTCATTGAACTAAATACAAAATGGGAATCTAGACATTTTAAAATGTTATCAATGTAGATAGATGACAGTTAAATATGTTTTACAACGTTAAATCAACGTGTTTCTTTATTTCTGTCTCTATTGTATAAGTCTTTTCTTCAGGTGAGTTTCTTCAAATACAAAGTAAAAATGTCAAAATACGTACAGAAATGTACAACAGTATCATTAATACCACAGTAGATGATTATTGTACGATATATATTTACGGACTGGTATCTGTTTATTTAAATCTATCTTAACATGCAATTCAAACAGGAAACACGTGTAAACGGTATTACAGCAAATGAAACACCATATGCGTTTAAATGAAAATAAAAGTGTAATATTTATAATAATATGATCTGTTGCAAAAGCGTCTCGATATGAAAGCAAAGTAGAGTTAATTGAACTTCAACCGTGTATTAATCCGTTAACTGGTGGGAGCGAGCCGCGCGTCCCCGCGCGTGGAATTGCGCGCGCGTGTTTGATGACGACTAACTCACCATAGCGATCGGAGGATCGTTTATTTCGATCATCGTTCGAATCGATAACAGCGACTCGCGTGAGCGCGCCGGGACGTGCGCGGGCTCGCTCGCTCGCCGTGACTTCGCGCATCGCGTGATTTCGTTGGGTTTTATTCTCGTCGCGCTGGAGGAGTGATGATGGATCCGCACACAGTGAGCTGATCGCGGCCAGTGGCGGAGGATCATGTCCTATGTGTCTTCTCAAGGTAAGAAAACTTCATCTGATCCTTCATTACTGCTGCCTCGTTTGATTGACAGCTGTCATCATCATCACATTCCAGTCTGTGATTGTAGTGATGATCATTCGAGTGATCGATCTTCAGCTTTGAGTGTTCAGTGCTCAGTAACAGCAGATGTGCGTCGAGGGCCGTTAGTGTGGACGAGCGTTTTATTTATAGATATCGAACTCAAACAGGCACACACACATACACACATACACACATACACACACACACACACACACACACACACACACACACACACACACACACACACACACACACACACACACACACACACTCACACTCACACTCACACTCACACTCACACTCACACTCACACTCACACTCACACTCACACTCACACACACACACACACACACACTCACACTGAAATGATCTCAATCACACATTAACATCAGACACACACTACACACACACTCACAGTGAACTGATCACAAGCACACACTAACATCAGACACACACTCACAGTGAACTGATCACAAGCACACACTAACATCAGACACACACTACACACACACTCACAGTGAACTGATCACAAGCACACACTAACATCAGACACACACTCACAGTGAACTGATCACAAGCACACACTAACATCAGACACACACTACACACACACTCACAGTGAACTGATCACAAGCACACACTAACATCAGACACACACTCACAGTGAACTGATCACAAGCACACACTAACATCAGACACACACTACACACACACTCACAGTGAACTGATCACAAGCACACATTAACATCAGACACACACTACACACACACTCACAGTGAACTGATCACAAGCACACACTAACATCAGACACACACTCACAGTGAACTGATCACAAGCACACACTAACATCAGACACACACTACACACACACTCACAGTGAACTGATCACAAGCACACACTAACATCCGACATACACTGATCTCATTTATACACACACACCTACAGTGAACTCATCACACAGTGGTCAGACAGACAGACAGATGTAAGAGATGTAGTATGATAGTGTTATTGTGATCTGAAGAGGTCGTTGACATTGAGCTGGAGTACTTGTGGAGTGAGTTGTATCAGGACGCTGTGGATAAACATCACACTGTTGTTCTGTTGAATAAAATGTGTTTATTCCCCACTGCTGACCTCTGCAGTGGTGTGGTACACACATCAACACAAACACTGATGATTGTGAAACACACTGCTGTGTGTTTGATTAGAATACAGTGTGAGAAAAAAACTCAACAACTAAATAGGCCTAGTTATTTGAGCTCAGTATGTGCTCATGTTCCTCACCTGCCCCTGACATAAAGTGAAATACATTGTGCTAGTCAAACAAGAGAAATCACGTGAAAAATGTTATCATTTGTGACACATCATCAGTGTGGATCATAACATCATCAGCGTGATCATAACATTATCAGCGTGATCATAACATCATCAGCGTGATCATAACATCATCAGTGTGGATCATAACATCATCTAGGTGATCATAACATATTCAGTGCGATCATAACATCATCAGTGTGGATCATAACATCATCTAGGTGATCATAACATCATCAGCGTGATCATAACATATTCAGTGCGATCATAACATCATCAGTGTGATCATAACATCTTCAGCCTGACCATAACTTCATCAATGTGATTATAACATCATCAGTGTGATCATAACATCTTCAGCCTGACCATAACTTCATCAATGTGATCATAACATCTTCAGCGTGAACATAACTTCATCAATGTGATTATAACATCATCAGTGTGATCATAACATCTTCAGCCTGACCATAACTTCATCAATGTGATCATAACATCTTCAGCCTGACCATAACTTCATCAATGTGATCATAACATCTTCAGCGTGAACATAACTTCCTCAATGTGATCACAATATCTTCAGCGTGAACATAACCTCATCAATGTGATCATAACATAATCAGTGTGATCATAACATCTTCAGCCTGACCATAACTTCATCAATGTGATCACAACATCTTCAGTGTGAACATAACTTCCTCAATGTGATCATAACATAATCAGTGTGATCATAACATCTTCAGCCTGACCATAACTTCATCAATGTGATCATAACATCTTCAGCGTGAACATAACTTCCTCAATGTGATCACAATATCTTCAGCGTGAACATAACCTCATCAATGTGATCATAACATAATCAGTGTGATCATAACATCTTCAGCCTGACCATAACTTCATCAATGTGATCACAACATCTTCAGCGTGAACATAACTTCCTCAATGTGATCATAACATCATCAGTGTGATCATAACATCTTCAGCCTGACCATAACTTCATCAATGTGATCACAACATCTTCAGCGTGAACATAACTTCCTCAATGTGATCATAACATCATCAGTGTGATCATAACTTCATCAATGTGATTATAACATCATCAGTGTGATCATAACATCATCAATGTGATCATAACTTCATCAGTGTGATCATAACATCTTCAGTCGGACCATTACTTCATCAATGTGATTATAACATCATCAGTGTGGTCATGACATCTTCAGCGTGAACATAACTTCCTCAATGTGATCACAATATCTTCAGCGTGAACATAACCTCATCAATGTGATCATAACATAATCAGTGTGATCATAACATCTTCAGCCTGACCATAACTTCATCAATGTGATCACAACATCTTCAGTGTGAACATAACTTCCTCAATGTGATCATAACATAATCAGTGTGATCATAACATCTTCAGCCTGACCATAACTTCATCAATGTGATCATAACATCTTCAGCCTGACCATAACTTCATCAGTGTGATTATAACATCATCAGTGTGATCATAACATCTTCAGCCTGACCATAACATCATCAGTGTGATCATAACTTCATCAATGTGATTATAACATCATCAGTGTGATCATAACGTCTTCAGCCTGACCATAACTTCATCAGTGTGATCATAACATCTTCAGCCTGACCATAACTTCATCAATGTGATTATAACATCATCAGTGTGATCATAACATCTTCAGCCTGACCATAACTTCATCAATGTGATCATAACATCTTCAGCGTGAACATAACTTCATCAATGTGATCATAACATAATCAGTGTGATCATAATATCTTCAGCGTGACCATAACTTCATCAATGTGATCATAACTTCATCAATGTGATCACAACATCTTCAGCGTGGATCATAACATCATCAGAGTGGATCATAACATATTCTATGCAATCATAACATAATCAGCGTGATCATAACATCTTCAGCCTGACCATAACTTCATCAATGTGATTATAACATCATCAGTGTGATCATAACATCATCAATGTGGATCATAACATATTCTGTGCAATCATAACTTCATCAGTGTGATTATAACATCATCAGTGTGATCATAACATCTTCAGCCTGACCATAACATCATCAGTGTGATCATAACATCATCAATGTGGATCATAACATCTTCAGCCTGACCATAACTTCATCAATGTGATTATAACATCATCAGTGTGATCATAACATCATCAATGTGGATCATAACATATTCTGTGCAATCATAACATCTTCAGCCTGACCATAACTTCATCAATGTGATTATAACATCATAAATGTGATTATAACATCATCAGTGTGATCATAACATCATTAATGTGGATCATAACATATTCTGTGCAATCATAACATCTTCAGCCTGACCATAACTTCATCAATGTGATTATAACATCATAAATGTGATTATAACATCATCAGTGTGATCATAACATCATCAATGTGGATCATAACATATTCTGTGCAATCATAACATCTTCAGCTTGACCATAACTTCATCAATGTGATTATAACATCATCAGTGTGATCATAACATCATCAGTGTGATCATAACATCATCAATGTGGATCATAACATATTCTGTGCAATCATAACATCTTCAGCCTGACCATAACTTCATCAGTGTGATCATAACATCATCGGTGTGATCATAACATCTTCAGCCTGACCATAACTTCATCAATGTGATCATAACATCATCAGTGTGGATCATAACTTCATTAATGTGATCCTAACATCTTCAGCGTGAACATAACATCTTAAGCCTGACCATAACTTCATCAAAATGATCACAACATCTTCAGCGTGGATCATAACATCATCAGAGTGATCATAACATCATCTATGTGGATCATAACATATTCTGTGCAATCATAACACAATCAGCGTGATCATAACATCTTCAGTGTGATCATTACATCTTCAGCCTGACCATAACTTCATCAATGTGAATATAACATCATCAGTGTGATCATAACATCATCAGCGCGATCATAACATCATCAATGTGATCATAACATCTTCAGCGTGAACATAACATCTCAAGCCTGACCATAACTTCATCAATGTGATCACAACATCATCAGCGTGATCATAACATCTCCAGCGTGGATCATAACATCATCAGGGTGATCATAACATCATCAGTGTGGATCATAACTTCATTAATGTGATCCTAACATCTTCAGCGTGAACATAACATCTTAAGCCTGACCATAACTTCATCAAAATGATCACAACATCTTCAGCGTGGATCATAACATCATCAGAGTGATCATAACATCATCTATGTGGATCATAACATATTCTGTGCAATCATAACACAATCAGCGTGATCATAACATCTTCAGTGTGATCATTACATCTTCAGCCTGACCATAACTTCATCAATGTGAATATAACATCATCAGTGTGATCATAACATCATCAGCGCGATCATAACATCATCAATGTGATCATAACATCTTCAGCGTGAACATAACATCTCAAGCCTGACCATAACTTCATCAATGTGATCACAACATCATCAGCGTGATCATAACATCATCAGCGTGATCATAACATCATCAGGGTGATCATAACATCTTCAGTGTGACCATAACATCATAACACAAAGAGAGTAATCAGAAGCCTGTGATGAACTGACGTGTGATAATGTTCATTGGTCACTGGTGCTGTATATGTGGCCTACAGTTCATGTGTGACAGTAAATCATTTTTATTTGTACAAATTTTATTGTTTAATTTGATCGTATCATTCAATGTGCTCTTTTAAAGGAGCTCTTTCTGTGATGTAATTTCCTGTGTTTTTGGTCAAATATCAAAATATTTAAAAAAGGAAAGGATTGTGCTGGTCAGATTTATATACTATTGTAAAAAATCACTGGTTTGTGAATTTTTATGATATACGGATATGTGATTCTTCAGAATCATCCTGAGTCTTACATGCGCTTGGATTTGACCAAAAACACATAGGACTGGTTTCACAGACAAGGCTTAGCTTAAGCAAGGACTATATGTCTTAGTTAAATTAAGATATTTTAGTCACTTTTATAAAAATGCTGTGGAAATAAATATTACTGGTGTGCATCTTGATACAAATGGCAGTTACATATTTAAAGATATGCCAGGGAAAGTTATTTTAAGTTGAGACAACTCAAACATTAATTTTAGTCTAGAACTAGCCTTAAGCCTTGTCTATGAAACCGGGCCATAGAGTATCAGAAGGAAGAACAATTTGTAGAAAATAAAGATTTCTGCTGCTATGAGATGAAGATGAAAGTCAGTGTGATGTTGTAGATCTTCTGATGAGAGCGAGTGTCTCTCGTGACCTCTAAACACTGTTATCTGTGAAACATGAATCTGTTTATTATGCTTGTTCAGTTCAGTGTCTTGAGTCAACTAACATTTAGTTCTATTTTATTTTCTTCTCCAAGTACGACTGAAAACATTCAATCTTGTGATTTAAAGTGACCTTGAGCGCTTGAATCTAAATATACGTTCAGCCCTTCCTGACTGTTGTGCAGTAATATATCCGTTTATTTATTTATTAGTCAATGTATGTATGACCCTGAACACAAGTGCAGTATCGTGTGTGTGTGTTGTATGTGAATGTTTTAGCAGCACATGTGTTGGAGTGAACATACAGTGAGAGTCCAGCTGTCAGAGGAGCACTCCCACCTACAGAGAGAGAGAGAGAGAGGGATTACATCCATGATGGTTGCTATGGAAACGTGGAGTTGGCTCTCTCTTCCAGAATAGTTCTCATCCAGCATCTCCTCTCCAGTTTCATACTGTAGTCAAACACGTTCATCTCACACCCACCGCTCTGCTTTTCCTCTCCTCTCTCATAATCCCTTTCTCTCTCTCTCTTTTGCCCGCGCTATATCCGTCGATTTTAGCCCGTTCGACTGTGGTTGTCATGGCAACAGGCAAGGGTGTGCATGAGAGAGAGAGACAGAGTGGGCGTCACGGAAGTGACATCTCTTGGGCTGTAACCCATCTTCCCCTCTCTCTCTCTCTCTCTCTCTCTCTCTCACTGTGGGGGCGATCAGGACACAAAAGCGAGTGTCAAAACGAGTTTTAAATTTGGGTCTTGTGTGTTTTTCCTGCGGGTTGCACCATATATAGAATATTGAGCATCAGTTCGGCACTTTTATTATTCTGTGTAAGCGCTTCACACTTATATTAAAAACAACACAGATCCTCATTATTGTGTTTAGCCATTCATACATCAAATCATACAGTTTCCTTAAAAGAACCTGTTCGTATTTATTTCCAGGTCATTCTGGTCAAAAACACGTTTTCATTACTAATCTGTGCTTTTGTTGTCACTTGTTATATTGTTGATGCTGTTAAGAAAGTAAACATAAATGCCAAATAAATGTCCGATCATTTGTGATGTGTGTGTGTTTTGTCAGATGGAAGGTGTGTGTCTCCATGTTCTCGGCCTCACACCCCTCTGAATGGCCACGCCCACGACTCCCCCGGCTGGAGCCGCCAGCTGCGCGTCAGAGATGGAGACCAGTTCTACCTGCTGGATCAAGAGGAGGTGAACACGCGCACTAGATGGCGCTGTTGTTTTAATGGATGTTTAATGATGTGCGGCGTCTTCAGTATCAGTTTGTTATTAGACCAGCAGTACTTCGGTTAGGTCATAATTCACACCTACTCGATGAATAAGCTCATAGATTCGTTTAGCGTTTCTATTATGGATCTTTGATGTCATTATTGTTTTATTTATAATGCGTTTAATGCATGTTTAGTTGAGTTTTAAATGCAGAGTGATGTTGAACTGTGTCATACTGTAGTTCTGAAAGTATTTCTCTACACTAGACGTTTCTGACGGACAGTAGAGGGAAGTGTGTTTATTATTAAACACGTTTTCCTTTGATCATTGATTCAAATGAGAGCAAATCAGTGTATCTGGAGTTATGTTTGAGCATCTAGTGAAGATTATAACTTCAGGTCATATAACACTTCTGAATTTCTGTCACGCTGCTGAAATATTCCCTATGTGTGTGTGTGTGTGCTTGCGTGTGTGCGTGTGTGTGTGTGTCAGGTTCATCCTCTGCTGATGAATGATCGTCGTCCTGTCAGTCACCGACACAAACTGCTGAGGAGGACCGTCAGTGTACCAGCAGATACCAGACCACACCCTGAGACAGGTGGGGACAGTCTATAGGTGTAATGAGGTGTATACTGTACAAACTGTATATTTTATCCCATAAACCTAAAGATCAAAGAAAACTTTATGCACTTTTAGATTTTCAAAAATGATCGTTCTGTACAATTTATAAGCTTTTGTGCCGTGAGGACCTCAGTTATGGTCCCCACAGTGACACGAGTCCCCACTAACATATAAAACCAAGTGCACACACACACACACTTTCTTAAGATTTTATCTAACAGCATCAATAATATTAATTACAGGTGACAAAATAAGAACAGATTGGTAATGAAAATGTACACACACCCTAATACAGGTACACACATTGTGGGGACTTTCCATTTTTCTACTGAACAGACTGTATGTTATATTGCCTTCCCCAACCCAAAACATCACAGAAAACTTTCTGCATTTGTACATTTTCAAATAAACATCATTTGGTATGTTCAGTAATCATCTGAATTGTGGGTACCCATAATACCCCAGTGTATAAAAACAAGTACACACACACCTTGAGACATATATACACACAGGCACACACTGAGACTGGTAACCATGACAACAGAATGCTGTAGCTGTGTGTTATGTGATGGCTCAGGGGAACACAAGCACTTTTGGCCGACCGTCTCTCTCTCATTCTGTATTTTTCTCATGTAAGGCTTGGGATGGCCATCCACGAATTGAAGGCTTGTGTTGTCATGGAAACTGTGTGTCCCCTTGTGTGCCATTTGGGTTGTTCCGTGCTGTGGACTGAACCACTGAATGCACGTTACTGTGTGTGAGAGAGAGACTTTGATGCCAGTGTATTACACAGTGTAATTTAAAGGTAAATGTAATGTGTTTGAGTGAAAAAATCAAGTAAAACAGCTTATAAATCAAACTCTCTCTCTCTCTCTCGAGTGTGTGTGTGTGTGTGTGTGAGGGATAGTGTGTATATATGTGAGTTTGTGTGTGTCGAGTCAGTAAGACATCTCTGCGCTTCAGTCTGTCTCACACACACACACACACACACACTGGAGAGCTGCGTATTATTTTGTCAGCGAGAGATGAAGATGAGGAAGATGATGAGGATGCGCGCGCGGTCCACCCACGCTGGATCGCTCTTGACTCGCGCGCGGCGGGTCTGATCCTCGCGCTGAATTTCACATTTATATTCGCTGATGATGAAGATGCGCGAGGAACGTGATGAAGATGACGAGTGACCGCGCGCACAGTGACACGACAAGCCTGCGGCGCGCGCGTCTGTCTCATTCACCGCGGAGCGAACGATGAGCACCGGCGGGAATCTGCGCGTTACCCTGGAAACGGCAGCGGAGCGCTGGAGACTCGAGCGAGCTCAGGCCGAGCAAAGCGACGCGACAGGCGGACCGAAGAGAGTCGAGCGGCCGCCGGAGGACCTCGAGCGCGCTGCGATTCTTTCATCTGTTCACCTCGAGCTCGTTATTTAACGCGCGACATTAGCGGCGATGCTCTGAGGGATTTACTTCTTTAAAGCAGCGGTTCTGCGCAGCAGACGTGATGGAATAATGTTGCAGTGATTTACCTGCAGAGCTGATCTGGGAACAGTGAACATGAGACGCACAGGTGATGGACCGAGAGCTTGAGTCTCTCACTTTAATCTCACTCAAGTTTTTACACTGGACGGAGAGACAGACAGACAGACAGGCCTGACTGTCTTCTCTTCTTTGGTAAGTGTGTGTGTGTGTACAGTGGACCCCACCCCTCGCTTACATATGAGGGTTTATAATAATGTCAAAGTTCTTTTTCATCTGTTTTTATTCAACAATCCTGTAGAGTCAGTTTCAAACGCCCCCCATGTCTCAGTGCTGCCTCCCTGCAGGACAGAATGAGTTACTGCATGTGAATGTATCCCACAATGCAGAGCGATCCATCTGCTTTCACTGTAGATGAATAACCGTATGCCGCCATCACTTTCTTCAGTCGTTCTTACACACCGTTCCAGTTATAAATCAGACGATTAATGGCGTGATGATGTAATCAGGTCATCTGTGCATTCTGCATGTTTTGTAAAACAGGGTTAAGTGTGTGTTTGTAATGAAAGTTTAGTTTGTGTGTGTGTGTGTGTGTGTTTGTAATGAAAGTTTAGTTTGTGTGTGTGTGTGTGTGTGTAATGAGAGTTTAGTTTGTGTGTGTGTGTGTGTGTGTGTGTGTAATGAGAGTTTAGTTTGTGTTTGTGTGTGTGTGTGTGTGTGTAATGAGAGTTTAGTTGGTGTGAGTGTGTAATGAGAGTTTAGTTGGTGTGTGTGTGTGTGTGTGTGTGCTGTGCAATGAGGGTTTAGTTGGTGTGAGTGTGTAATGAGTGTTTAGTCGGTGTGTGTGTGTGTGTTTTGAAAGTTTAGTTGGTGTGTATGTGTGTGTGTGTGTGTGTGTAATGAGAGTTTAGTGTGTGTGTGTGTGTGTAATGAGAGTTTAGTTTGTGTGTGTGTGTAATGAGAGTTTAGTTTGTGTGTGTGTGTGTGTGTGTGTGTGTAATGAGAGTTTAGTTGGTGTGTGCAGTTGCCTGTGTGCTAATAGTCAATTCCCAACACACGGTTAGTAAAGTTAAAGACGGCCCACACAGAATCTGCACTTTTGTTGGCGTGTGCTGCTTATCGGGTGGGTGTGGAATGTTATGGAATCATGTGTTTGTTCATTTGTATAGTCGAAGTGTTTGTCAGTATTTTTGCAGCTGTGTTTTGTGTTGTTAATGTCATCTTCACCTTAAATATGGTCAGATGTGTTGCCAAGGTATGTCTATGCAGTTGCTATAGAGTTTTAGCATGGCACTGCACGGCTGCTAGGGTGTTCCAGGTGGTTGCTATGTGATTGTCAGCGTGTCTCTAGATTATAATGTCTTAACTGAGATGTTTTTATATGTGAGATATCGCCATTATCATCTTTATTTTTATGAAAATGTCATGCTGACGATTATCAATTATCTATTGGTCACATGACATCACAGAAAGTCTAGTGTGACCACAGCATAACAAGTTGTTTTCTTCTTATTACGGTGATGAAAAGGTGTTGTTATTCTTTCTAAGTATTTCATATTTGTACACTTTTAATGCGATTAGCTCACATTCACAAGAGTGGAAGGTCTAAACCCAAATAGCCTGCAAACAGGGATTCCATAGCCTGTGTCATGTCAATGTCTGCGTCTCTTATGATGTTCAATATGTCCATTATAATGCTGACACTTTCAGCTTTGAGGGGATCAGGAGAGCCGTTAAACACTATGGTTGGTGTAGGACCGCTGGGTTCCTGTAAAACAAACATGAACTGTTTTATTCTTTATTTCCAGTCAAGTGCCTCAAATGTTATTAAAACTATACCTACACAGTAGAGGAAGCTGGCGTATTCTGTAAATAATGCAATATTATGAGTGCAGCATTCCCGACAAGACCTACAAACAGATACAAATCATTGTACATTAGAGAAATCAATTAAAGGGATAGTTTCCTCAAAAATGAAAATGCATTCACTAACTCTCTTCTCATTTCTAACCTATACGGCTTTCTTTCTTCAGCAGAACACAAAGAATAAATATATTTTAAGAACGTTGGAAACGCTGGTAGCCATTCACTTCTTTTGATCACAAAACCAATGCAGGTCAATTGGCACCATCGTGGTTCAGTTACCAGCCTTTTTCTAAATATCTTCTGCTCTGTTCTGGTGAAGAAAGTCATACAGGTTTGAAATGACAAGAGTGAGTAAATGATGGCAGAATTTAAATTTTTGAGTAAACTTTAATAATACTAAAATGATTTCACGTTTTCACTAAAACAATTTACAGGTGCTTCAACATTTACATTGACAGTGCAGAGAATGCAACTTTACACTGGGCAAGGAACAAATATATGATATGGTAGTTACCTTCTGTGGTTTCCTCTGCTGGTCCAATGAGCTCGGCGTAGAGTTTCCTTTGACTTCCTTTTGCACTCCTGATGATGTTTGGAGCCATTTCATTTAGTCAAGTCAAGTAGAGTCAGCTTTATTTATATAGCGCTTTTTACAATTTTCATTGTTACAAAGCAGCTGTACAAGAAAACATTGACTATAAGTAAAACATAAAAGGTTATGGAAGTCAAAGGTCAAATATCAGACACACAATAAATTCCTATATGCAGTGTTAATTAAATAAGACTATCAAATTGAAGCAGCCCCCCCGGCCAGGCAAAACAGTGCAAAACAGTATGCAAACGGTGGCGAGGAACCCAAAACTCCATTGGAGAAGAAAAAAAACCTCAAAAGGAAACCAGGCCTAACCAGGGGATTCCAGTTCCCCTCTGGCAAAAACTGCTGCCTCTGCACAAGCTCGACAGTGCTGCACAACAAGACAAAATAAAAAAGTTGGATTTAAAATTATCATTAATAATCTAATAGCGGCTGAAGTTTTGTAGAGTCGCCACGTCCTTCGTCCAGCATTTGTCAGGTCTGGGAATGGATTGCGCCCTGCCCGCTCCGGTAACCTTGGACTGCGTCCTGCCTGCTCCGGTAACCTTGGACTGCATCCTGCCCGCTCTGGTAACCTTGGACTGCGTCCTGCCCGCTCCGGTAACCTTGGACTGCGTCCTGCCCGCTCCGGTAACCTTGGACTGCGTCCTGCCCGCTCCGGTAACCTTGGACTGCGTCCTGCCCGCTCCGGTAACCTTGGACTGCGTCCTGCCCGCTCCGGTAACCTTGGACTGCGTCCTGCCCGCTCCGGTAACCTTGGACTGCGTCCTGCCCGCTCCGGTAACCTTGGACTGCGTCCTGCCCGCTCCGGTAACCTTGGACTGCGTCCTGCCCGCTCCGGTAACCTTGGACTGCGTCCTGCCCGCTCCGGTAACCTTGGACTGCGTCCTGCCCGCTCCGGTAACCTTGGGCTGGGTCCTGCCCGCTCCGGTAACCTTGGACTGCGTCCTGCCCGCTCCGGTAACCTTGGACTGGGTCCTGCCCGCTCCGGTAACCTTGGACTGCGTCCTGCCCGCTCCGGTAACCTTGGACTGCGTCCTGCCCGCTCCGGTAACCTTGGACTGCGTCCTGCCCGCTCCGGTAACCTTGGACTGGGTCCTGCCCGCTCCGGTAACCTTGGACTGCGTCCTGCCCGCTCCGGTAACCTTGGACTGCGTCCTGCCCGCTCCGGTAACCTTGGACTGCGTCCTGCCCGCTCTAGTAACCTTGGACTGCGTCCTGCCCGCTCCGGTAACCTTGGACTGCGTCCTGCCCGCTCCGGTAACCTTGGACTGCGTCCTGCCCGCTCTAGTAACCTTGGACTGCGTCCTGCCCGCTCCGGTAACCTTGGACTGCGTCCTGCCCGCTCCGGTAACCTTGGAACAATGAGACAAGACTGGCTGAGAGTAGAGTACTGTTCTGCACTCTTTGATGCAACAAATGCATCAGTTGTTATTGAGATGTTTCCATGTTCTTCGCCAAGTCTGATCAAAACCTCATTGTCATTTCATGCAGCATCTTAAACACAAAAAAATTGTTTACTTCAGGTGCATATATCCAAATTACACACATTTTTGTGATTATTTGTTTTTAATGCCCCCCATCGGGTGAAATTAAATATTGACAATATGGTATGGTACAAAATAAAGAAAACACCTGGTTATACAAAATGATTCACCAAAAAGGCAAACTATAATGTATTAGAAAATTTGAGTTTCATAATTGCATAAAAAAAGCTTACATGAAATCACTTGATATCAATATTATAATAATAAGAATATTTGTTGAATCTCTTGTTTTTGACCACAGCAGTCACTCTCCTTTTTGACACAAACTGTGTTGTGTAGATCTATGATTATTGTGTAATCTTCACAAAACATGAATTTGGTAAAAGGTTCTATTTGCCAAGTAGAGAACCTGACGGATTTATATAGAACCTAAAGGAACCTTTTTTTAGAGTGTAGAGACGGTTTAATTGAATGACGGTTGAACTACAAGATGAATCTACGCATTTGATTAGTTAGTTATTTGTTACACTTTGAAAGACACGAGTGTAAAGAGAACCTCAAAGCTAAAAGATAGCAAGTAAAAACTCATGTTGATCACAGTGATGTGTGGAGCGTCAGTTTTTCAGTTGTGTGAAGCCCGTGAGCTGCTGCTCAAACCCACCCACACTGAGACCCTTTCTAAAGCCTACATCTACATCTGTGTGTGTGTGTGATGCTTTCAGCTATTCCCACCCACACACACACACGCACACACTTCAGCCTGACATCGCATTAACATCTAGAATTGCGTTCAGTGTGTGTGTTTTATATTCATGACTCGAACACACTGTAATTGAAAGTGTCATTTATAATCAGAGTTTTTCTGACTAATGAAAGTCTTTCTGCTGCTGTCTGTATGAAGCTGCTGTGTGCTGAGCTCTGCGTATCATTTTTGCTTAAATGGAGGCAGTTTCCATGACGACCAAACAAAGACCTTGAGTTCAAAGGAAACTTACTTAAGAAACAGAAAGACACACATCCATGTGAGACAGACACACATGACAAATGTTTACTGTGTTAACTATTAAAGGGGAAGATCACCCAAAAATCAACTTTGTGTGATGTGTTACTCGCCCGCATGACGTTAAACATGTTTAGAGAACTTCAGGTGTCTTTGGAGCACAAATGAAGATATTTAGGGACATCCGAGAGATTTCCAGGCCTCCTCATAGACATCATGGTGTCAGTTGTTGTCAAGGTCCAGAAAAGCACTAAACGCATGACATCGGTCCATCCGCTCATAGTGGATCAGTTGAAGTGCTTTATGTGCGAAAAACAAAGCAAAATTCTGACTTCTCTTCTGTGTTGTCAGTGTATGGCACATGTTTCATTAGAGCACTTCTTCTTCTTGGACGAGAGCACTTATAACTCACTATAAAGTCCTCTCGTCCAAAAAGAAGAAGAAGAAATTCTCTTGTGAACACGCTCCATACACCGACAGCACAGAGGAGAATATATCTATTATAGTCACATTTTGGTTTGTTCTTCTCACATAAAGCATTATCGTCACTTTAACTGATCCACTATGAGCGGATGGACCGATGTCACATGTCTTTAGTGTTTTTCTGGACCGTGACAACAACTGACACCATGATGTCTATGAGGATGGCTGGAAATCTCCTAAGTATCTTTATTTGTGCTCCGAAGACGCCGGAAGTTCTCTAAACGTGTTGAACGTCATGTAAAAAAATGTCCCAATATTGACCTTTAGATGATCCTCGTGTCATACAGCTTAGCTGAGATAAATAAACATTGATCGAACGTACATTACACATGAGTATTTAGAGGAAAATGTGTTCAATTGTCATGATTTTCTTTTATAAGGACACCGTTTTTGTGGATTAACATTTCACAGGTATGTTTTCTTCCGTCTTTAGAAACAGGTCAGATTTGATCAGCTTGTGTCACTGGATTATTGATATGTGGTTGTGTATTTCTTATTAAACGGCTCACTTGAATGCTTGATTCTGATTGGCCAGTGGCGACGTTCCAAGGTTTGTTCTTTACAAATAACAACCGCTCAAAACTAATAACATCTTGTGACCCGCATGCTGTCAATCATTAAAGGCGGGCGTACACGGTGCGATTTTTGCTGTCGTACGAGTTCGCATGCGATTTTTTTCAATCGTGTGGAAATCGTGTATGCTCGTATGGTCGCGGCTCGTATCAAGTGCGAGGAATTACGATCCGAGCAGAGTGCCTTACGAGCACTTCCCGACCTCCCGAACATTTTTAAACATGTCTAAAAAGTTCGTGAGCTATCGGTTTGAATTCGTGACATGTGTGCGGTTGAACGAGCCGATTTGTTGATCTATCTGAAGTTGACCAATCACGAACTAGGAAACCACAGAAGAAGATAGACAAAGATGGCAGCGCCACGGCGAATGTGGACTATTGTATTGAAAAAGAGGATAAACTCGCCGAAGTCTGGCAGGAACAGCGAGCGCTGTATGATGTTTCCAGCAGCGTGTACCATGACAGGGTCATTCGTGATGATATTTTACAGCGGATTTAAACATATAACAAAAGGCCTGAAGGCAGTTTTCTGCATCACTTTTCTCCCACAATACAATATGTAGGCTATTCCATATCAAACATTTGGCCTGTAAAAACAGTATGTATAAAATTATTATAGCTAGACTATCCAGCAATAACATTTGTTCAAAAAATATATAAAAACGACGTTGCTATATGCACAAACTTGCGTGACACGCTATGGTTATATACTTTGCCATATCTTCCACGACCACATCAAAGCATGCGCACACAGATACACGGCTGTTTTTGAAGAACTGAAAGTCCATGCTTTTCTCTGCTCTTCAGCCAAACTCTTTGCCATGCCCTTCTTTTTCTTTTCTTTTTTATTCTTTCGCAAGCCATTGCTGCCACAAAAAAAGCAAATCTTCCTCTGACTCCATGTTTTTGGCGCGGAACTTTGTGCGATTGCTTCGGAAATCGGCAGGTCGTAAAATCGTGTCGTATATCACCTCGTCCGTATGATTTTCAGATAAACTCACTCGTGACGTGTGCGTGGACATACGATCTTCCGACCATCAGAATTCGCACCGTGTACGCCCGCCTTAAGAGAGCCGCAGTTTTATATTACACAAACATTACATATAAATATGTCTTTTAATAACATCTGTGACATTATGTTTACAAATGATTAAACCAATATGCGGGTTCATGGCATTTGACCGCCGTGTCTTACCTTAAAACTGAAAGTAAATGCGTTTTCTTCGTGGAAGGTTCTGCATTCTGTAAAAATGAGCTAATCAAATATTTTAATCATTTTTTCACATTCAATAACTTTCTTATGAGGTAAGTAGTCGTGTAATAAGAGGGATAATGTTCAAGCAGCCGTCTGTTATCATGAAATAATCCCCTTCAGTGAGACACAAGACCCTCCGCTTTATGTCCTGATCACACTGAAGTGGATTATTCTGCCATAACAACCGTCTCTCTGAACATTATCCCTCACATATCATCTGCCTGTCTGTCTGCAGCGCTAACACATTTGTGTCATATTTTTACTTTGGTTTTGGCTGGAATCGGATCATTCACTGATGACTAACACTGATGTTTTTAGACATCAAAGCAGCAAGAACTGATATTCTCTGAACTATTACAAATCCTGTCAGTCTGTCCACATATCTGCAGACACACGTGGTAAACTCATGAAGGATTTTAACACTCTTTATCATTTGTGTAAGTCGCAAAGTGCAAATACATTTCAGATACATACAGTGACAATTATTGCCACTACATTGACATTGTGTTAACACTACACATATGATATCAGAGAATTTTAAATAATTGGGTGTCAGTATCTGATAATAGCTGGAGGTTTTACATCTATTTAACATTTTACCTCCATCCCACAAAACACTTGGATGAATCACAAACCCCTGTCCATGAGGGAACGTGTCTGATAGTCTCCTCACAGGCAAAGAAGGAAAACCAAACAACAGTTTTTTCAACAGTTGACCATGTTAAGCATGAGAAGACAACACGTCTAACACTGAATGCATGAGAAGTGTGTCCTTCATTGCCTGGACTGAGGAGAATAGAACCGTCTCGGCTGTCCTGAGATTCATTGTAACGGCCGGATATTTGAAATAAAACATTTAAAACTCTGGTTAAATAAAAGTCATCTGCAGAAAATAGTCCGTGTATGTGTTCTCTCGTTCATTGTTTTCTACTACTTCTGGTGATTTTTAAGTTTGGTTAATGTAATACACCGGCTCCATGTTTGTGTCTGCGCAGGTGATGCGACTGAGAGATCCTTCACAGGTCAGAGCCTTTGAATCAATGACTGGCATCTGTTTGTTTGATAGAAGATGAGATATTTCAGCACTGTGTGTTTTTATGAGATCATGTGACGGCATACACGCACAGTTTGATATCAATAAGAAGATCTGTTGTACTCTGTTTAAACACACATCTGCTTTATCTCCACATAGAAATGGTGGTCAGGGAATGTTTTTATCTCGTCCATCAGTGTTGCTTCACATGTGGATTGTGTGGATCCTTCACATGATAGATAAGATCTGGAGGTTTTGTGAGGATCAGTGGGTGGAGATGTATTTCTGGTGTGTGTATTTCTGTACGTTTTCTAAAAGCTCTCATGGACTCTCTGAACTGATATTTCTGATATCATAATACAGAGAGAGAGAGAGAGAGAGAGATGTTTGTGTGGGGTGGATGGATGGAGGCAGTGTGTGTATTTATAGCCGCAGATATGTACAGTCTACAAAGGTTCAGTGTCCTGAGGGATGAATCACCACAAAAACAAGACAAAACACTGACAGCTGCCCACAGACACACAAATGTGTTTTTCTGTAAACTCTCACA
>NC_136784.1:302818-327818 GCF_947034865.1 Barbatula barbatula
CCAGGAGCTGAACCCAGAGAAAAGTTGTCTCATCCAACTGATCTCAGAACTAACTCTAAAACCCCAAACGTGTCCAACTGAACCCCAAACTCCAGCCAGAATTAACCAAATGATAAAAACACAAAAAGAAAAATATCTCAAACACTGGACAGAAGCAACAGCTCAGCAAAGTAAACTTGAATGCTATCGGTCATTAAACAGAGAATATAAAGCGGCAGAATACCTCAAAAAGCGTCTCAGACCCTAAACTAAGAAAAGTGTTGACCATGTACAGACTCAGTGAACACAAGCTCACTGTGGAGACGGGCCGACACAGACAGACATGGACTCCAAGAGAAGAGCGACTGTGTCCACACTGCACACAGAGACAAGTGGAAACAGAGCTGCACTTCTTAACCTCGTGTCCAAACTATACGGACATCAGAGAAACATTCTTCCCCCAGTTCACAAACTTCCACAAAGACTTCAAGCAGTTTCAACAACAGGACAAGATCTCATACATACATACACATCACAACACAACACAACACAACACAACACACACAACACAACACAACACTGACACAACACTGACACAACACTGACACAACACTGACACAACACACACAACACAACACAACACTGACACAAAGACTTCAAGCAGTTTCAACAACAGGACAAGATCTCATACATACATACACATCACAACACAACACAACACAACACACCACAACACTGACACAACACTGACACAACACTGACACAACACTGACACAACACACACAACACAACACAACACTGACACAAAGACTTCAAGCAGTTTCAACAACAGGACAAGATCTCATACATACATACACATCACAACACAACACAACACAACACACACAACACCTGACACAACAACAGGACAAGATCTCATACATACTGGGAGGAAAAGCCCATCAGCTCAAACCTGGCGGCGAGATACGTCAAGTCCTGTCACGACAGAAGAGCAACAACCAGCACAACCACACACAACACAACACAACACAACACAACACAACACAACATAACACACACAACACTGACACAACACACACAACACTGACACAACAACAGGACAAGATCTCATACATACTGGGAGAAAAGCCCATCAGCTCAAACCTGACGGCCAGATACGTCAAGTCCTGTCACGACAGAAGAGCAACAACCAGCACAACACACACAACACAGACACAACACACACAACACAGACACAACACACACACACACAACACTGACCACAACACTGACACAACAACACAGGACAAGATCTCATACATACTGGGAGAAAAGCCCATCAGCTCAAACCTGACGGCGAGATACGTCAAGTCCTGTCACGACCAGAAGAGCAACAACCAGCACAACACACACAACACAACACAACACAACACAACATAACACACACAACACTGGACACAACACACACAACACTGACACAACAACAGGACAAGATCTCATACATACTGGGAGAAAAGCCCATCAGCTCAAACCTGACGGCCAGATACGTCAAGTCCTGTCACGACAGAAGAGCAACAACCAGCACAACACACACAACACAGACACAACACACACAACACACACAACACTGACACAACACAACACTGACACAACACACACAGACACAACACAGACACAACACACACACAACACAACACACACAACACTGACACAACACAACACAACACACACAACACTGACACAACACACACAACACTGACACAACACAACACAACACAACACTGACACAACACACACAACACTGACACAACACACACAAACTGACACTTATGACAGGATCCTGTCACTTTCACTAAGAACTTTTGTCAATACTTTGCACTTTTATGTCTGTATTGATGTGTACATATTGTTTCTTATATAGGATACTCTTATTTTATTTTACACAGAATGTTTATATTTAATCTTCCTGCTTTGGCAATGTAAAACACTTTTTTATCATGCCAATAAAGCTTTTTTGAATCTTGAATCTACAGTCTTCCTACAGCAGTAAAAGACAACTAACATAAAACAGCTTTTCTGTAAGCGTCATTCACACATCAGTGTGTTTCACACGTGTAAGTAACACACACATCAGCACTGCTGTGTAAGTCTCACACACAAACACATCTTCCTCTTTCTCACTGACACTTTATAAAGAGAAGCAGAGCAAAACTCTCTCTCTCTCCCTCTCGCTCGCCTTCATCATCATCCTTCACAGGTAAGATCTTCTTTAACTCTGTGTCTAAGTTCATCTGAGTCATAAACACAAGTTTTATACTTCAGTGTGTGCAGACACAATACACACTGTATGTAAAGGGTCTTAAAGTACCCTGGTAATACCGTCACTGAACTGTATGTGTGTGTGTGTGTAGGGATGCTGCTGTTAAAGATTGTGTTGGTTCTTCTGTATGCGTCTCTGGTCTGTTCTGAGATCAGAAATTTGACTGATCAATGGATTACCTGGAAATCACAACACAAGAAGACCTACAGAAACACAGTGAGTACACACACTCACACACACACACACACTCACACACACACACTCACACACACACACACACCTTCAGGTCAAGCTCAATTGTGTTGTGTTGTAGGAGGAGGAGTTGTACAGGAAATCCGTCTGGGAGAAGAATCGTCGAGATGTTCTGAATCATAATGAAGAAACAGCCATTGGTCTCCACACATACACACTGGGTCTCAATCACCTCAGTGACATGGTACCAACACACACACACACACACACACACACACACAAACGGTGGCAAATCAAACTCCAAGTTACAAATATTGTAGAACAATAACTTCGACTACAAAAGATTCGTTTCTTGATAATTTGCCTGAATTGTCTCAAATCTCTAACATGAGTAATAACGTTGAAGATCTTGACTTTACCATTGAAAATATTAATGCCACTTTCTCGGAAACGCTAGACGTAGTTGCTCCTCTGCGCTTAAAGAAGATTAAAAATGACAGACCGACACCGTGGAATAATGAACTCACTCAGGCTCTGAAGAAAGCGGCACGAAAAATGGAGCGCAACTTTAAGAAAACGATTTTCTTAAATAGTATTAAAAAATACAGGAAAGCCCTAAAAACGTCTAGATCTGCCTACCTTTCATCACTAATAGAAGAAAACCAGCATAACCCTTGGTTTTTATTTGATACAGTGGCTAAATTAACCAAAAATAAATCGTCAGCGACTTCTGATTCTGTATACCAGCATAGCAGTAATGATTTTATGAACTATTTCACAAATAAAATCCAAGATATTAGAGAAAAAATTATAACTATGCAACCAGAAGTGAATCCCGCTGAACAAATGACTAACTACAGCGCCTCTTAAGGAGAAATTATGTTTATTTTCTACTATAGATCACGATGAACTCTCTAAAATCATTTGATCATCTAAATCAACTTCATGCATGTTAGACCCTATACCTACAAATCTACTGAAAGAGATGCTCCCAGAAATTATAGATCCTCTACTTAGCATTATTAACTCATCTCTGACATTAGGACATGTGACTAAAGCATGTAAGGTGGCTGTTATTCAAATATGCTCCTTCCTCCAAAGGAATGAGATTAATGAAGATTTCCAGTCTGGATTTAGAGCACATCACAGTACAGAGACTGCTCTGATTAGAGTTACAAATGATCTGCTTATGGCGTCTGACCGAGGTTGTATCTCCTTATTGGTGCTGCTAGATCTTAGTGCTGCATTCGACACCATTGACCACAGCATGCTCCTACATAGACTCGAAAATGATGTCGGTATTAAGGAAATAGCTTTGAAATGGCTTAGATCTTATTTATGCGACCGTTTCCAATATGTAGCAATAAACAATGAGGTATCACGCAAATCGAATATGAGCATATTAGCCCGGTTCTGTCAACCTTGCACTGGTTACCTGTAAAGCATCGCATAAACTTTAAAATCTTGCTTATTACCTATAAAGTGTTGCATGGTTTAGCTCCTCACTACTTGAGTGTACTTCTAACGTATTATAGTCCATCACGTGCACTACGCTCTCAGGCGTCTAGTCAATTGGTAATACCTAGAATTTCTAAATCAAGTGCAGGCGGCAGATCCTTTTCCTATCTAGTGCCTAAACTTTGGAACAGTCTTCCCTGCAATGTCCCGGAGGCAGACACACTCTGTCAGTTTAAATCTAGACTAAAGACGCATCTTTTTAATCTTGCATACACTACACTATCATAATATATATATTTCAAAAATCTAGGCTGCACTAGTTAGATCAACCGGAACCAGGGACACTTCCAATAACAACTGATGCATTTGTTGCATCAAAGAGTGCAGAACAGTACTCTACTCTCAGCCAGTCTTGTCTCATTGTTCCAAGGTTACCGGAGCGGGCAGGGCGCAATCCATTCCTAGACCTGACAAATGCTGGACGAAGGACGTGGCGACTCTACAAAACTTCAGTCGCTATTAGATTATTAATGATAATTTTAAATCTAACTTTGTTTTTTATTTTGCCTTGTTGTGCAGCACTGTTGAGCTTGTACAGAGGCTGCAATTTTTGCCAGAGGAGGAACTGGAATCCCCTGGTTAGGCCTGGTCTCACTCTGAGGTTTTTTGGGCTCTGATGGAGTTTTGGGTTCCTCGCCACCGTTTGCATACTGTTTTGCACTGTTTGCCTGGCCGGGGGGCTGCTAGAATTTGATTGTCTTATTTAATTAACACTGCATATAGGAATTTATTGTGTGTCTGATATTTGACCTGTGTTTTGACTTCCATAACCTTTTATGCTTTACTTATAGTCAATGTTTTCTTGTACAGCTGCTTTGTAACAATGAAAATTGTAAAAAGCGCTATATAAATAAAGCTGACTTGACTTGACAAACTGAATTGTTGTGTGTAGACAGTGGATGAAGTCAATACTTTGCTGAAGGGTTTAATGGAGGAAGATTTTTCTGATGTAAACGTAACATTCACCCCCCCGACACACCCCCACCTGCCCCTCCCACACAGAGTGAACTGGACAGAGAAAGGAGTGGTCAGCCCCGTCCAAAACCAGGTGAGTGTGTAGTCCAGTAGTGTGCGAGTGTTAACAGGTGTTTGTGTGTGCCAGTGTTTACAGCTGTTTGTGTGTGCTTACAGGTGTTTGTGTGTGCCAGTGTTTACAGGTGTTTGTGTGTGTGAGTGTTTACATTTGTTTGTGTGTGCGAGTGTTAACAGGTGTTTGTGTGTGCCAGTGTTTACAGCTGTTTGTGAGTGCTTACAGGTGTTTGTGTGTGCCAGTGTTTACAGGTGTTTGTGTGTGTGAGTGTTTACATTTGTTTGTGTGTGCGAGTGTTAACAGGTGTTTGTGTGTGCCAGTGTTTACAGCTGTTTGTGAGTGCTTACAGGTGTTTGTGTGTGCCAGTGTTTACAGGTGTTTGTGTGTGTGAGTGTTTACATTTGTTTGTGTTTGTGAGTGTTGACAGGTGTTTGTGTGTGCGAGTGTTTACAGGTGTTTGTGTGTGTGAGTGTTTACATTTGTTTGTGTGTGCGAGTGCTTACAGGTGTTTGTGTGTGCCAGTGTTTACAGGTGTTTGTGTGTGTGAGTGTTTACATTTGTTTGTGTGTGCCAGTGTTTACAGCTGTTTGTGAGTGCTTACAGGTGTTTGTGTGTGCCAGTGTTTACAGGTGTTTGTGTGTGTGAGTGTTTACATTTGTTTGTGTGTGCGAGTGTTTACAGGTGTTTGTGTGTGCGAGTGTTTACAGGTGTTTGTGTGTGCGAGTGTTTACATTTGTTTGTGTGTCCGAGTGTTTACAGGTGTTTGTGTGTGCGAGTGTTTACAGGTGTTTGTGAGTGTTTACAGGTGTTTGTGAGTGCGAGTGTTTACAGGTGTTTGTGAGTGTTTACAGGTGTTTGTGTGTGCGAGTGTTTAAAGGTGTTTGTGTGTGCGAGTGTTTACAGGTGTTTGTGTGTGCGAGTGTTTACAGGTGTTTGTGTGTGCGAGTGTTTACAGGTGTTTGTGAGTGTTTACAGGTGTTTGTGTGTGCGAGTGTTTACAGGTGTTTGTGTGTGTGAGTGTTTACAGGTATTTGTGAGTGTTTACAGGTGTTTGTGTGTGCGAGTGTTTACAGGTGTTTGTGTGTGCGAGTGTTTACATTTGTTTGTGTGTGCGAGTGTTTACATTTGTTTGTGTGTACGAGTGTTTACAGGTGTTTGTGTGTGCGAGTGTTTACAGGTGTTTGTGAGTGTTTACAGGTGTTTGTGTGTGCGAGTGTTTACAGGTGTTTGTGTTTGTGAGTGTTTACAGGTGTTTGTGAGTGCGAGTGTTTACAGGTGTTTGTGTTTGTGAGTGTTTACATTTGTTTGTGTGTGCGAGTGTTTACAGGTGTTTGTGTGTGCGAGTGTTTACAGGTGTTTGTGAGTGTTTACAGGTGTTTGTGTGTGCGAGTGTTTACAGGTGTTTGTGTGTGCGAGTGTTTACAGGTGTTTGTGTTTGTGAGTGTTTACAGGTGTTTGTGTGTGCGAGTGTTTACAGGTGTTTGTGAGTGTTTACAGGTGTTTGCGTGTGTTCAGGGCCCGTGTGGCTCATGTTGGGCGTTCAGTGCTGCCGGTGCTCTGGAGGCTCAGATGAAGATGAAAACTGGAGTTCTGGTCGCGTTGAGTCCTCAGAATCTGTTGGACTGTAGTGTAAGTTTAGGGAACCACGGCTGCAAGGGCGGATACTTGAGTCGAGCTTTTCTCTATGTCATCCAGAACAACGGCATCGACTCCAACAACTTCTACCCATATGAACACAAGGTACACACACCCCAGATAGCACAGGTTCATCTGTAAGATGTCTGCTCAAGATCTGAAGAGGTATTACAAATGAGCAAACAAATAAAAAATGTGTCTTGCAGATGTAAAAGTAGGAATCAGATAGACATCTCCTCTCAGGGACACACACAGATTTTGTTTGTGTAACATTAAGGTTTTGTGGTGTGGGAATGTTTACAGCAGGGTTTGTGTAGATATGGTGTGACAGGGAGAGCAGGCTTCTGTTCAGCGTACCGGATTCTTCCACGTCACAATGAGGCGGCGCTTCAGTTCACTGTTGCTAATGTTGGACCTGTTTCTGTCGGTATAAACGCCAAACTCGCCTCCTTCCACCGATACAGAGGAGGTGAGACACACACACACACACATAATCATCATCATCATCATTATCATGTGCGTGTGATTCACCTGTGTGTTCAGGTATCTATAATGATCCAAAGTGCAGTTTTGGGCTGATCAATCATGCGGTTCTTGTGGTGGGTTACGGCTCAGAACATGGACAAGATTACTGGCTGTTGAAAAACAGGTGTGGAACACACACACACTTCACTAAAGTCTGAAACATTGTGTGATATTTGATTATAGTATGTGTTGATCGTCTGATCGTGTTTAGCAGTTTGTATGGATTGAGTTTGAGCTCTTCTGACCTCTAGTGGTAAATGTGTTTATTGATGATTTTTATGAATCTCTCTCTCTCTCTGTGTGTGTCTCTTTCTCTCTGTCTCTCTCTCTCTCTCTTTCTCTCTGTCTCTCTCTCTCTGTGTCTCTCTCTCTCTGTCTCTCTCTCTCTCTCTCTCTCTCTCTTCAGTTGGGGGATGGCCTGGGGTGAAAATGGATTTATCCGCATAGCACGAAATAAACACATGTGTGGAATATCCAGCTTTTCCATATATCCTACAATATGAAATTCTCTCTGATGAAATCAAGTTTTCAAGACTGAAATCATATTCTGTCTGTCTGAGCATCATTAAAACATTAAGACAGATATTGATCTTATGGGGGAAATGATGAACTCTCATAAGAATGTTTATTGAATATGTGAGGGATAATCCACAGCTAGCCGTGTGTTAAAAAGGTTTTAATGCATGACGTTCAGGCCAAGAACCACCTGACGCGAAGGGCATTCAAATCCTTTAACACATGGCTAGCTGTGGATTATCCCGCTTATACCATGGTCATGGTATATTTAACACTGTAAATTCAGAATGCATGACACACCGTTGTACAACCGCTTTCAAACAGACCATGGTATAACAAATCATAATGTTTGCTGTGTTTTGTGTAAATGTTATAAATAAATGAGATGACTTCTTAAGTAAAGCCTGTGTATTTATTGTGAAAATACATTTGAAAGTTTGGTCAAGTCATGACACCAGATGCAAATGTCACACCACAGGAATAAAGTTAAAGATTTCTGTGCGTTTATCAGCGACTCAATCCTGAGGTTTGTTCAGAAATACTACAAACACACCCATGATCCCCTTCTTCAAGGTGTGTGTGTGTGTGTAGTGATGACATCACATGTGTTCTGGATGATTCTGAAGACAGCTGATGAAATCCTTCACCTGTCGACCCTCAAAACAGATCTGAAACACTGACACAAACAGCGGGAACCTACACACCAACACACACACAGATATGAGCTCATCAAAGGACACTGATGTCATAAGGATGATGTAATGGTGATGACGTCACACTGACTCACTTGTCCACCATGTTTTTCTTCTGAAGGATCTTATAAACTTCAGCAGACGTTTGAGGGCCCTGAAGTTTCTGTCCATTCAGCATCTCAGCCTCCAGTTCAGCGATGGACTGAAAACACAAAACATTCAATAAAAACACAACATCACAAACACAGTGTACAGTATGAGTTGTAGTGTTTGTGATGTGTGTGTGATGTCCTCACGCCAACCTTCTGTGAGCGAGCGAACGCCTCGGCCACGCGTCGGTTGCGTCCTCCATAGCAGGTGGTGATGAGGTCAGCGACCCCGCAGCTCTCCAGGAAGGTTGCGGAGGTGACTGCGCTCTGGCAGAAGAGTTTGGCGAAGGCCACCATCTCCATGAGCCCCAGTCTGATCACAGCAGCCTTTGTGTTGTCACCGAACCCCAAACCGTCACAAAAACCAGCTCCCACCGCCACGATGTTCTGTCACAAGAGTCACACGTCTCTTCAGTCGTCTGTCACATCAATCATTTAAGCCACAATATGTAGATTTGGAGCGCTAGATGTTGCACTTTGGAAACAACAACCAAAGGCGAAGCTAAATGACGTCATGTAGGAGAGTGGAATTATGGGACATGTGGTTTTTACCATCCAGAGGCGTATGGAGATCCCCATCATGTTCACGGACGAGGTGATGAATGAATTTGATTTGATGTCATCGTAATGAATTATCTTTCCAGAAATGTGGAATTGCTATTGGACTTTGTCAATTGATTTGGTAGCGTAATGCTACACAGTTTAACGTGTTTAAAACAGTCATACAGTTCGTCGTTTATAAAGTCAACTACATTTACGCTTGTTTGTGCTTCCTTTAGTCACCAAAGAGTAATCGTGATCTATAATAACAGAACAACAGATGCTGTATAAGCACTTCTGCAGTAGTTTCTACAAGAGGAAACTGAGGGTCGTGAGGAGCAGCGGATATAAAGTCACTGATGTGAGACAAACACAAGAGAGACGAGAGACGGGACTTACTCTGGATTTACACATTCTTGGGAACATTTGAGACACAACCGCATGAAATATATCACACTGTGCAAGTGATTTCATAACAAAATTCTTCCATATTGTGGCTTTAAATAATAATAAACGCAAACAAACGTGTGTGTGTTCACCTTCAGCGCTCCACACAGCTCCACTGTATCGCTTTCTTTCACCACTGTGATGCGAAAGTTTGGAGTCTGCAGAAGTTCTTTAAAGATCTTACCGTTGTGTTCATTAGTGGCTCCTGATAACACACACACACACACACACACATGAACACACTATAACACACGACGTGTGGTCATGTGATCTGCTGGTGTTTAATTCTGCTTGTAATACCGATGGTGGTCTCACAGAATTTCTCCTCAGCGACCTCGCTGGCGATGTTTGCTCCCATCAGCACACTGACCTCGATCTCCAGTTTTGATCTGATGATGTCAGAGATCAGGGTCAAACCCTTCGGACCCTCATCTATACCCTAAAACACACACACGCTGCTAGTCACAAACTTTATTTTCAAACAGAAGGTCATCTGAGAAATGTTTTTGACAGTCGTACTTTAATGAGTGAGATGCCGATGGCTCCGGGTTTGATGTGAGGTTTCATCTGATCACACAGTTTCCCAATAAACTGATGTGGAATGACAAACACCAGGAGATCTGCGCCGGCCGCCGCCTCTGTGACCTCAGGAACTGCAAGCTGTGCAAACACAACCGATCTCAGATCTGACGCACAACACTCCAGAACAGTGTGTGTGTGTGTGTGTGTGTGCATTTACAACTGTGTGTAATGATAACAAAGTTCACATTTCATCATTTATTGTGCATCATGAGCTCTTGCTCTCTCGACTGTATTTGTGTTATTAATGTGCAGCAATAAGAATGATCTTGTGTTAGTGTCAGAGGGCAAAGTTCATACTGATGAAAGTGCGCGTGTCACTTGTTCATATTTGATATGAATATGATTGACAGTAGTTTTGCAGTCAGATTGATTCATTCATGTTCCTGTAATGTCGTCGGAACACGCACCACATTTTTGGGCAGTTTGTGTCCGGGCAGATATTTGACGTTCTCGTGTTCTGTGTTGATGATCTCAGTGAGTTTTCTTCCATCGATCATCTCCTCGTAAACCCACATCTTCACCTCAGGATCAAAACGATTCGATGCTTTGACATTGTGACCGATGATCTTCGCGATCGCAGAACCCCTGAACAACACACACACACACACACACAGAGGAACAAACATCTCAAATACGCACATCAGAAAAACACAGAGACTCGCGCACGCGTGAAATGACGCGACGCAACATCATATATCTCCGGTATGTTTACGGTACTGTGCGGTATATTGAACGCATCTTCACCGCGCGCGTCGTAAACGTTACCTGTGAGTTACGTAAGCAGCGAAACGAAACTAAAACATGTCAAGTGACATGAATACAAAGTGAATGAATATAAACACTCACCAGTTTCCAGAACCAACAATACACACTTTCTGTCTCCCAGGCATCGCGTTCGCAACTCTCTCAGATCCTTCAGTGTGTGTGTGTGTGTGTGTGTGTGTGAGAGACTTCCTGACACGCCCGACATCTCCAGTGTGTGTTGGGTGGGACAGACGGGTCTGTATTTGTCTCCTGAAATCCGACTTCATGTTTCAGTCTGAATCATCAATCATCTCTTGTGCTTTGTGCACAGAATCAGTTTGTCATGTTGGAATAGAAAGAGTTCTGATGCATAAACTGGGCAATCCGTCAAAATACCAACTTGACCTTGAAATAAACTCAGTTTTAATAACAACAGCACAGATGGTTAGGGGGGTTCAGATCCCCACGTGAGATCTCTGTTAAAATATGTTCATTATGTCCTCAGTTGTATATGTATGTAATGCTGTACTGTGTGTATGCCACAAGGGGGCACTAAAGTTTAAGCCACAGAAGACGCGTTTGAGTTATTATGTTTGTTTAAGTTGTTTTACGGTATTCTTCTTACTTATGGCTGTCTGACAGTGAGACTGATGTAACAGCAACGAAAAATAAATATGCCAAGAGCGGCTAAAGAGGATCCATCTCTCGTTTATTTTCCCCCGAACACAACGCTAACTGCAACAACAGTGTAACAAAGTTCAACAATCTCTCTTCGGGTTTCTAATGTGCATGATATTCACTGTCAGTCACATCCATAACGCTTCATATTCCTCATAAATAAAAATAAAGTCCCAGACTAACTGTAGTGGTGTCTTGATCGACAAGTTTACACTGAAATAACTTTAAATATATTAGTGCAAATGTTTTGTTTTAACATGCACACCAGTGAGGTTTGTTTGTAAAGTATGTTTTAAAAACGATTTAAATATCCTAATTTACCTAAAGCCTAGTCCTGCCCACTGAGCAAAAGTACGTCGAAACGACGTCATTTCAACGTCTTTGTCGGACGTTGAAAAGACGTCCCCTGAGGAGCCAGAATGAAAGTTTTTCTGACGTCTTTTTCTGACGTCTTCTGCACGTCCAAAATTGACGTCGATAGGACGTCTTAACAAAGTTCAAATTTAGTTCAAATGTGGTCATTGAGGACTTATTTTCAACGTCTTATAACGTCAACTGCAGACTCATTTTAGACATTTTAACAAAAATAAGAGACACACTTTGCGTTCAATTAAAACGTATTTATTTAATGGGAAGTCTTTATGTGGTTGTACATTTAAAAACAACGTAAATAAACAGTAATCCATATACCTTAGGACCAATGAACTTTGTGTCCCCCCTCCCTCTCTTGATGGTGCATGCTTTATCAAGTCTCTATTTGGTTGTGTACATTTAAACATTTAAAAATAGAAAACAGTCATTCATATGCTTTGGAACTCTTTAGAAGTCTCTATGTAATTTGTGTGTGTAAAAACCTATAGCATTTAAAAACAATAAATAATAAACTATATTTACATTTATACTGTATTATATACTATCCATGTTTTAGAACTCTTTATTTTTATTGTGTGTCCCCCCTCCTTCCAATCTTGATGCATGCTTCAGTTGTCCGGGTTTTTTTTTCTAATCTCCTCCGTCGCATTCCTTGCTCCACTTCATTACTGGAGCTGTAAAAGTAGAAAGACAAAAAATATAAATATGCAAAGGCAGCCTGTAGTCATTTACAAAGTACACATTTACATTATAAGAAAATTGTGCTTTTTGTTCTGCAATTGTACATTTTGCACTGAGCAAATCCATTATGGATTGAAACATCTGACCTTTTGCACATTTTGTCATGGTCTGTGCTTACCTAGAATTGCTCTGTCAATGCATGTCATCTCCAGAGCCATCTTGTCTTTTTTCCCTTTATATTAAAACGGGCCATGAGACAGTTACTGAAGATCCTGGAAGAAATTCAGTTACAAGTTTAGGTCAAAATTTTAATCATTGAAATTTGGATCATTGAATATGGGCTTAAAGGAATAGTTTACCCAAAAAATTTTAATTTCCCATAATTTACTAATCCTCAAGCCATCCTAGGTGTACATGCCTTTCAATCTTTCAATAGATCCTCTTTTCTTAGCTTTGTAATGGCAGTAAATGGTGCCTGAGTTTTTGAAAGTGGAAGTGCAGAAGATTGAGCTAAACAAAATGGCATTCCCAAATAAGAAGTCTTTAAAAAATCTTTTAAAAAACAAATGTCATAAGAAAAGAGGATCTTCATTTTTTTATTTTAGCACAATTAGTTTGAACCGGAGTACATCAAATAGTAACTCCAGGAGATGGAGGAGAATGCACGTCTGAAAGAAGGCATGACTATATACACTCCTACACGAGATGGATGCCTTCTAGCCAATCAGAATCAACGATTCAGACGGATCCATGGTATAAGAGTGAGATATCACAAACAGCAATATTAATAAAAAATGTATTCAGTTGTCTTTGAGGTTAATCAAAACATGTACTTACTAAGTCAAAGACGTTGGGCTGGGTGTATGTAGCTTCTGTTGACACAAGCAAAAGGGAGAAAAGGAAGAAACATGAATGGGAGTGAGAAATTTTAATTGTCTTTGGGAATTAATACGCATTAAGTTTTTATTGATCATTAATAATAAATTAATCAATAATTAACTGCATGTTAAGAACAAGGCAAATCAGAAATACAAGAGTGACTGTTTGATTGATCACTTACAAAAAATCAGAGGGCAAATGACACTGAAAAAAACCCCAGAGAAGACAATTAATTTTACAGGGTAAAGTGAATATAAGGAATATTGGCAACTCTTATTAAGTGCTTTTTAATTAGCTGAAAAACTGAAACATTTGCTCTAAACCGTGTGTAAATAAAACTTGCGGGTTTTGTGCCGTGTTTTGGTTTATAAACCATTGCATATCTTTATTAAGAGCAGATTGTCTCAATTCAGTCGAGCCCAAAAGCAACATAACAGGAAATGTTTTTGAGGACAAACATTAAATAAATGTCATAGACAGTGATGCTTAATTTAAAAAATATTAAATAGTTGTATCAAACTTAATAAACATTAAAGTTACTGAACATGGAAAACTGTTGTTTGTTATCTTTATTAAAAACTAATAAAAAACGTGACAAATAAGGTGAAAATGAACGTTAACATTTTATTAAGCAATAGGCCTACATGAAGCCACAGTGTGAGATTACCGTTATGTCAAATGGCCGCGACAGTGCTGTCAGACGCAGGTTATATTACGTCTGTGTCCGAAATCCTTCACTCAATTTCATTCACTTCTTCCCCATATAGTGGACTGAAATGTCAATCGCTGTATAGGGAATAGTGAAGGAGTCTGCGGTTTCAGACACGTATCTTCGGTGTGCCCGTGGCGCTTATTTGGAGTGCTTGCGTGACAGCGCCCTCTGACTTTCGAATGTGGCGGCATTAAACCGTAAATCGTTGAAAAACTGAAGAATCGCACGGTTAATCCTCACAGCCCTTAACAACACAACATGTTGCTCAGATGCAGTTAACTGTGAATTAGCTCAAACTTGATTTTATGCCCAGTCACATATGCTTTAACAGAAGAGCTTACTCGGATTTGTATAGCTGCCCCATTAGCGCAAATGGTGTAACACACTGTAACAACGACTTTAACGACAAACGGTAACGTTAGACGGACAATCAGTTTGTTAGAAATCCAACTAAACTTGGCATTTAACGGAAAAGACAGTTCATCGATTGTATAGCCGTTTACTAGTGAAGTTTCGCTGCGTGTAATCGGTGACGATCAAACAGTTCCCCTCAGACTAAGAGAGAAAAACGAACAATCACCCTCTATCCTGAAATAAGTTAACTTTATCATTTACAGTCTTGGTATGTGTAGATGTCATTTTAGTGGACTTGAGTTAAAAAAATCTAAATAAAATGGTTAACGTCAAGTTTAAAAGAACTTTACCTCAACAACACTTGCAGTACTGGTGATGTCCACTCAGTCAGTCCGTGCGCGAGCTGCCTGGTTTCGCGGGCATTTGTCAAATTTATATATTTTAAAAAGTAAACTTATATACACCTTCTTTCAACCTAAGCATTTATCTAACGCCTACTTAATTATTATTTAAAAATAGTGTGTTTTTCTAATGTTATATTTGCCAATGGATGTCAGCAGTTTTGCACGTCCACAGACCCCCCCCCCCCTAGCTATACGTAAATATTGAACTTAATATCTACGTCAAAGAGGGGTCGTTGTCCGACGTCCAGATACTGACCAGATTTGCATGTCGTGTAGACGTACAGATATGGTCCTGGACAGACCGACTTAATATAGACATGATCTGCACGTCTGGCAGACGTCACCTGTTTGTTGGGTGGTTTAAACGAACCCCTGTCCGGGAAACCGCCCCTAGTGTACAGTGAAGGTTAATGTGCTTTGTGCTGTTTGAGATTCAGGGTTCTGATCTTATGAAAGATTAAACTCGACTAGACGTTTCTCTCTGGAGACTTTATGGGGCGGTTTACATCCCAGTTTGAGGTTTCTTGCTCGAAAACAACTCACACTGACACATCTTATTTTAACATATCAGTGGGCAATTGTGGACGTGAGAAAATAAAATGTTCAGAAAATGTATTTGTTAAAATTATATAGAACCATTGTTTATATTTGACTCAATTCTGGTTGATAGAGTCTAAACATCTACGAACAAATGTTGTATTTTAAGGCAAATAAACATGCGTCGTGTGCGTGTCAAAAAGGACACGGGTTAGGGGAGACGACAAACTTTATAGGATTGTAGGACGATTGAACAAAGACTTACCTCTGAATCCACCATTGAATCTGAACACACACACATTCACAGAAATCAGGCTTTCACTTCCTAAACAACAGCGTTATTACTTATGAAACCAACAGAGACCAGCTGATTTTAAACTGTTCTTCTAGGATCAGCAAACAAGAAAGAAAGAAAGAAATTGGAAACACTTTACATTAAGATGTGTTCATTAATGATTAAGAAGTCATTTATAAATGCATTATAAATCAGTTATAACTGCACAAATAGGGGGATTAAGTGTTTAAGATCTTTGTGTACAGGAAGAGTAAATCCTAAACAATCATGTTCTGGGTTAAAATACACACGTGTGTCTAATCATCACATATGTAATCATGCGTTGCTGATATCATCGTTTCCTCATTGTCTTGAGACTGAACTTTGAGCACACAAACACACAACTGATGTTCAGATAATCCCTCTCTGCAGGCTGTCAACTGATTATCATTCCCACGTTGTGTCAAAAAGAGACGAACCCAGCTCTTGAATTAAATCTGACCCACCAATGTGTTAAAGCGAGCCGACATGGATTCATTAACAACCCAACGGTCAGGACAGTGGAACGAACACAGAGCGTATAGTTTTGTATTTGTGAAAAGTGCTTTAAAAACATCAGGTTGAATCTTTATTAGACTGAAACAACAGTGTGTGTGTATATAAACAGGTCTTTACTTCATCTCCACCTTCATTCAAGTCTCTGTAGAAACAAACCAGACTTGTCCTGCACTTCTATAACACTGCACCCATTTCCATTCATGAGCAAAGAGAAGCAGAACTTTCTGTTCCATTCCATTCATCTGTGAATCTGAAACACGTTTGACCGCCGCAAGACAAAAACCACACGAGAACTAACGTCATATAACAGCAGTGTTCATTTAAAATACAAACAGAACATTTGATAAACTCCTAGTCTAGTATCTAGTGTATTTGATATAATAATCATTGACATAATTTAAATAAACGTTCACACACACGCACACTCAACCTTTATGAACACTCTGTTAGAAACCTTTGAGAGCTGTGCATATAGACAACACAAGATTGAAGACATTATTCTCTGCCAAACTTTAGTTTCTTAAAGTCCCTGTGAAATAAAAAATGTGTCTATATAGTGTATCAGTGTGGGTCATTCTCTTTTTAAAGTTTGCGGGCCTCATAATCTTTAGTTAAAATCTGAACATTCTCTTCCGCTGACTATCCATTTTTGTTGTTAAGACGGCTTGGGCGGAGCATCTGTCAACTCCTCCCCTTCAACAGTCAGTTTGCTGTAAACTGGATTATGGCAAAAATAAAAGCTCTGCGATCAAGAAACGTTTATGATACTCACTTCCGTTCGGTCAGGACTATCTTCACAATGAACACAACATTTATGAAAGTCAAAGCCTAAATACAATCAGCAGAAATAAAAAGCTAACATCGGCCTAGAAGTGAACTATACAACAGTCGCTCAACGTCACCGCCACCAACCCTTATGAAATTTATGCTTTTGTTCTTTGTCGTAGCTTGTTAGCAGCCGCCGTAATCAAGAATAAACACATCTTGTCCCGGTTTCACAGACAAGGCTTAAAGTCGACATAAAGCAGAAGTAGCAATTGTTTTTTCTTCTGTATCGTGACGTATTTACAGGTGAAACAACTTCTGAAATGCGAAAAAATTTAGGGCGGGAGTATTCATTCATCGAGTACTGATTGGATCGTTGAAAGTTGGGTGTTGCCAATAAAATAGAGTCAGATTTATAATCCAGTTTGCTATCTGTCAGTCGTTGAAGCCCCGCCCTCGCACCATTCCTCAAGGTCGTTTCGAGGGGGGTTAACCCATTTGATTAAAGATTACAACTTCACATGTTTTTTTTATAATGATGTCCACAGATAAATCATTATAGATAAATACTGCAACACTATGTAAATCAATTTGAATTGACATTTTTTTATTTCATGCCGACTTTAATGCTAGTCCCAGACTTGTCTTAACTGAATATAACTTGCCTTCAACTAATTTTATCATTGTTTTGTCTGCACAACAGTAAAGGCATTATTATAAAAGCAACATAAATATCTTAATTAGAGAAAGACATAGTCCTGGCTTAAGCTAAGCCGTGTCTGTGAAACCGGCGCTTGAGTTTGTGTTAAAGGAGCAGTTCACTTCAAAATAAGCCCCCACTGACTTTCCATTTAAGTGAACTGCTCCTTTACCCGCAGCCCTTCATTCAGGCTTTTCAAAGCCGATCAGAAAACCCCATAACATCAGGATGAGGGAAGAGAGTATGTATAACTGAATTAAAGTTGCTGGTGATGATTGTGAATCAGATCGACAGTTCAAACACATGACGCGGTGACGGTGAGGTCACATGATTTAGTCTCTTCTGCAGGGTCCATGGTCTCTCAGGATTTATTGAATGCCGCCAGCACGGCCCAGATCATCTCCTCCGCCATGGTCGTGACCTTTGCGCTCTCTGTGTCAGGATCGGCGTCCAGCAGACTCCTGGAACGAGTGGAGGCGTTGTCGTAGCGCTCGTCTGGAAGAGATAAGAGAGCGTTCTCCAGAACGTCTGACGCGTGAGCCAGAATGATGAGCGCCAGCGTTCTGTGATTCATCCGACGAGAATCGTTGGTCCAGCGCTCCAGAAGACTCTCCTGCAGCCGCTCCACCAGACGCGTCTTCTCGCTGCCGTCGGTAACAGGATGCGTGGTCATGTCAAACAACAGAAAGTTCTGCTTCTCTGTGCTCAGAACTCCTTTCTCCACCAGATTCTTAGCAAGACGCTCGCGAACGTTACGGATCTGAAGGTGCATCTTCAGCGGGTTCCACGTCTCACCTGACACACAACAAAGAAACATTAAATAAGATAAACATGAAAGATTATGGAGGGATTTAGTTCAATATCAGGTGGCTTGTAAAACTTTCACAAGTTTTCTGTTCGTATGATCTGTGTACAGAAACAGCTTCTGAACTACTGTACTGAACCACAGACGCCAAAATCAATTCTGTCCAAATATACAATCCCACAATGCACTGTGACAAACAGTATCGTGTTTTTAAAGGGGTCATATGGCACAAATATGTGTTTTTCTGTGTTTTTTTATGTCTTTGGTGTGTTATATGTTGCTCATGCATGTATTAGACACGTAGAGTTGCAAAGATGAATGTGTCTGATCAAAAGATGCGTTCTATGTAAAAGTGAATGCTTACCCAGACCCGCCTGAAACGCCTCGTGTAACCACACCCATACAAATCTACGTCCGTTCTAAGCCCGCCCAAATGTAAACGCACGTCAGGTGGCCGTACCTGTCAGTTCAACTGACCATATTTGCAACATCAGGTTCCTCTTCAGAGGCGTTACATTTCCGTCACACGCTTGCACTACACACTGGTTAACTGGCCAATCACAGCACACCTCGCTTTTCAGAGCCATGATATTTTTTTTAAATCCACACGTTTCAGAGAGGCGGAGCAAAGAGGAGATACAAACACACACGGTATGCGGAAAATACAGCGTGTTTAACCTTAAATCCTGTATACACATTAAATTACATCTAAAACAAACCGGATTATTCCTTTAAGCCGTGTCATATGACCCCTTTTTTCTATCAAACATCGTGTCCGTGGAACCTGTGAGAAGTTCAATCCAGTTGGCAACGTTATCCGCCGGCTCCATTTCTTTCATGAGTTTAAGAACTTCATCCAGCAGAACATCACCAGTGGGAGCAGATGACTTCACCAGCACCTGCAGAGGAGGGGCGTGGCCAAGCGGAACAGCAGCGGAGGGGCGTGGCCAAGCGGAACAGCAGAGGGTGGAGAAGAGAAACATTTCATTCAGAAAAATATGAAAACATTCTCTTATGTTTGTAACCAGGGGCGCAACTACCCAATGTTAGGGGGGTATGCAGAAACAGTTTTGGCGCCCCCCCCCTGCTAAATAAAAAAGTGTGCCGGACATCATCATGTATGGGCTTGAAATAATAAAGGTTTATTTTAAAAGTATATCAGACAGCTACTGTAAGCCTACCATAATTATATGGTATATGAACACAAATATATAAAAATGTATTCATGGAAATTTCTCTGCAATTCCTTTGTTTTTGCCGTATCTAAAACGTACCGATCCGTACCGAAACGTGACACAAGTGTATCGTTGTAACCGTTACACCCTCACCTTTTCCATATTAATAATATTAAGAAATTAATCTGTTGGTATCAAGTTGGTATCAAGCTCCCTCTACACTTCCACCTAATGTACCTGTTGCTTTCCCCTGTCTTTCCTGATCCACCATCCTCACACCTGAATAAAATGAACTCGCTGTTAAATATAGCAGCCTAAATTAAATGTTTAAATCAGCCTATGGCATCAGATAAGACAACTATTATGCAGTAAGGTTGTGCTGCTGTTGAAATTACATTAACATTTGGAATTTTAAAAAGTACAAATATGACACACACACACACACACATATAGAAAAGTCATTACAGGGTCACATCTCTCTCTCTTTAAAGGTCTGTGCTGATATACATACATACATACACATAAAGCACAGATCTTTAAAGAGAGAGAAATGTGGCCCTTCCAGCTTCCATGTCACCCAGCAGATGTAAAGCAGCCTGTATGTCTGACAGCACAGCTGAGCTAACATGAAGCTAATGATAAAACAATCCATGATAAACCAGCCTTATGGCATAAGTAATGTTTTCCAGCTTCTAGTCATTTATTGTGCATGCTACCTTATATCTACCAGTTCTGATTTTACTTTAATAAAATTGAGATATGTCATGCATGGCATTGCTAAAAGAACCAAAATCTAAATGTAGATATCAGCAGCAACATTACTTTGCATTAAGTTAGCAAACACTTGCCAGTCAACATTTATATTTGCAAGCCTACAAGTTTGGTAGCAAATCTATTCATGATTCCACGGTCGCTAGCTAACGTTAGTCTGTTAACATGAATATTGTATTTGCAAGAATAGACGTCACATTTTAAATCCTACCTGTTACCTTTCACCATCCACGAATTGCTGTCGCATCCCTTGACAGGCCATCTCCTTTTTCCATCTTTCTATTTCAATTTTTAGCCCCCGAAGGCTTTTTTGGTTTATCCATCTTTATCAAATTTCAACGACAACTCACTAACGTTACTGCGTACTTAACGTAACTCACGGCGCCCCGCCCACTCGCGATATTACCCTTCTATGTCTAAATAAATTATAAAATGGAATCTTATGAGGACACCGGTGCCGCCTAGCCTGTTAGTCCTCTTAATGTATATAACTTTTTATATATACAATAACTTATAAAAAAATTATGAAAATTTATATAACTTTTATTATTTCAAATTTTTTAAACCCTCGCGTTGGCGCCCCCCATGGTGCGGCGCCCCTATGCACCGCATATAGCGCATACCCACTTTTTGCGCCACTGTTTGTAACAGAAGTTTGTCACCATACCAGACCATTTTAAACACAGAATGACCTTTAAGGAGCTTTCACAGTCTAATTTACCAACTTATATCCAATAATAATAAAAAATAAGAGTTATTTTACTCTGAATAAATAAAATCACAGAAACTGTCCTGCCACCTTCTAGAGTACAAAAGCACCAGGATTAACAACTGCATGTTAACATGATATCAACACGTCAGGGTTCTGAAGAACACACACACACATGCTGTGGCCTGTATCACGAGGTGAGGTGAACAAACAGTGAGTTGCAGAGTAAGTTTTGAGTTGACAAAACCAGACAAACCCAAGCTGGTTTAGATCAGGTTCAGCTGTAGCACAACACAGCTTGCTATAAACCTTCAAGAGTTGTGTGACACGTGCACCAAACAGCCAATCACACAGAACATGGAAAGCATCATCAGTTTGATTGACTTCTTGCGAGAATCAGCGCAATACACTTTTTTGTTGAAGATGACGAAATAAACACTGCTGCAGTGAAAGATTGAGAAGGCAGCGACTGACTATCAATACAGAATCAACTGAACTTCAATGATTTATATAAGTTTACAATAACACCAAAAGTTAATATATTTGCATTATTACTTTAAAATGCTTTGTAAAGTCAAGTTTATTTTTATACGAATATAGATATATTAATTTAAATGCTTCGTATAATAGTAATAAAAAAATATCAACGATGAACTCATATAATAATTATATGAACATGTTTTGAATTTTAATCAAGAAATGTAAATATACACGAGGGGAGTGTCTCTGACCCAGAATAAAACTTGCTCTGGAGCAGGTTACCATGGCGACGAAAACTCAGAGTATACTCAAACTAAAACCCAAAGCGGCTTCGTGATACAGGCCACAGGACTGCAGCTCAGGCAGAATGTAAATGAGTTCAGATGTAAAAGATTGTTCCGGCAGTTAAAACACTAGATCTCAGCACGAGCGGATTCATTTAGATAAAGACATCACTCCATCCACAACACACCTGTTGTCCTGCTACTACTGTATAATCCCAATAATACTGTGTACAGGGAAACTGAGTGTGTGTGTGTGTTACCCTGCGGTCCAGCAGCTTCCTCCGGCGTGTGCTCTGTGGTTCCAGATGAATGCGTCCACGCAGCGTCAGCTCCACCAACATACAACCCCGCAGCCCAGAGGAGATGCTGTCATTCCAGAAGGATGTGTAGCCCTAAAGTTCACATACAAAAGAACACTTAACACAGTCACATTTAACCTCACACAGCACGTTGTGTCACTATGATGTGAATCAGGACATGTTCCACAGCTCATACAGTGAAGAAAAACGTCTTGACTTGTAAAACGTTCACATGATGGTACCAACAACATCCAATATGTTAAAGAAATAACTTAACCACAAATGTCGTCAGTGACCCTGTTGTGTTGTTCAAACCCATCTTTCTTTACAACGTCAGTCACTTATAGTCTCAGTAAACATTTACATTTATGAAGAAAGGCTTCAAAGATTCTCTTCCCTAGATCCACAATAGGAAGGTCACGTGGGTTTAAAAAACAAGTGACTGATTATTCCTTCTTTATTCCGTCACATGAACTATGAAGTCACACAGAGAATCTGTACTTGATTCCTCTCTCCCTCACACACGCGCAGAAACGCAAAGCACGCGCAGACACGCAAAGCACGCGCAGACACGCAAAGCACGCGCAGACACGCAAAGCACGCGCAGACACGCAAAGCACGCGCAGACACGCAAAGCACGCGCAGACACGCAAAGCACGCGCAGACACGCAAAGCACGCGCAGACATGCAAAGCACGAGCAGACACGCAAAGCACGCGCAGACACGCACAGACACACGCACAGACACACGCAGACACGCAAAGCACGCGCAGACACGCAAAGCACGCGCAGACACGCAAAGCACGCGCAGACACGCAAAGCACGCGGAGACACGCAAAGCACGCGGAGACACGCAAAGCACGCGGAGACACGCAAAGCACGCGCAGACACGCACAGACACACGCAGACACGCAAAGCACGTGCAGACACGCAAAATTACGCGCAGACACGCAAAGCACACGCAGACACGCAAAGCACGCGCAGACACGCAAAGCACGCGCAGACACGGAAAGCACGCGCAGACACGCACAGACACGCGCAGACACGCAAAGCACGCGCAGACACGCAAAGCACGCGCAGACACGCAAAGCACGCGCAGACACGCAAGGCACGCGCAGACACGCAAGGCACGCGCAGACACGCAAGGCACGCGCAGACACGCAAGGCACGCGCAGACACGTAAAGCACGCGCAGACACGCAAAGCACGCGCAGACACGCAAAGCACGCGCAGACACGCAAAGCACGAGCAGACACGCAAAGCACGCGCAGACACGCAAAGCACGCGCAGACACGCACAGACACACACAGACACGCACAGACACACGCAGACACGCAAAGCACGCGCAGATACGCGCAGACACGCAAAGCACGCGCAGACACGCAAAGCACGCGCAGACACGCAAAGCACGCGCAGACACGCAAAGCACGCGCAGACACGCACAGACACACGCAGACACGCACAGACACACGCAGACACGCAAAGCACGTGCAGACACCCAAAATTACGCGCAGACATGCTAAGCACGCGCAGACACGCAAAGCACGCGCAGACACGCAAAGCACGCGCAGACACGGAAAGCACGCGCAGACACGCACAGACACACGCAGACACGCAAAGCATGCGCAGACACGCAAAGCACGCGCAGACGCGCAAAGCACGCGCAGACACGCACAGACACACAAAGCACGCGCAGACACGCAAAGCACGCGCAGACACGCATAGCACGCGCTGACACGCACAGACACACGCAGACGCGCAAATGTGTGTGCACATCAGAGACACGAATGCAAACAAACACACACACACACATCAGTGACAACCATGCACAAAGACACAAAGACACACACACACATCAGAGACAAGCATGCAAACACACACACACACATCAGAGAGACACATGCAAACACACACACATCAGTGACAAGCATGCACAAAGACACACACACACATCAGAGACAAGCATGCAAACACACACACACACACATCAGAGAGACACATGCAAACACACACACATCAGAGACAAGCATGCAAACACACACACACACACCAGAGACACACACACATACATCAGAGACACACACACACACACACACATCAGAGATACACATGCAAACACACACACATCAGAGACAAGCATGCAAACACACACACACACACACACCAGAGACACACACACATACATCAGAGACACACACACACACACACACCTCAGAGACACATGCAAACACACACAAACACACACCAGAGACACACACACATACATCAGAGACACACACACACACACACATCACAGAGACACATGCAAACACACACACACCAGAGACACACACATACATCAGAGACACACACACACACACACACACATCAGAGACACACACACATCAGACACACACACACACACACACTCACACACATCAGACACACACACACACATCAGACACACACACACACACACACATCAGAGAGACACATTCAAACACACACACATCAGTGACAAGCATGCACAAAGACACAAAGACACACACACACATCAGAGACAAGCATGCAAACACACACACACACATCAGAGAGACACATGCAAACACACACACATCAGAGACAAGCATGCAAACACACACACACACACACCAGAGACACACACACATACATCAGAGACACACACACACACACACACACACACACATCAGAGATACACATGCAAACACACACACATC
>NC_136784.1:332818-337818 GCF_947034865.1 Barbatula barbatula
GTACAATTACTGTCATCAATGATAAGACATACAACACTCACGCGTGCGCGTGAAACATTCATTCATTCATTCATTGACTGCTATGTGTCGCTTTTGAGAAAACACAGCAAAGGGATCAAATCGTGACTTCGCTGTGGTCCCGCCCGCTGTCAGCATTTCTTCGCTGTTATTGGTTGATGCGTTACTGCGTCACACACATAAACATGCGCTGGTGTTGTTGTCATGTTGTTTCCGCCTCTTTCGTGTTGCTGCAGTCGTACAGTAAACTGATCTGTTAGTGTTAGTCTCAGTGTTAGTGTTAGTCCCAGTGTTAGTGTTAGTCTCAGTGTTAGTGTTAGTCTCAGTGTTAGTGTTAGTCTCAGTGTTAGTGTTAGTCTCAGTGTTAGTCTCAGTGTTAGTCTGAGTGTTAGTGTTAGTCTGAGTGTTAGTGTTAGTCTCAGTGTTAGTCTCAGTGTTAGTCTCAGTGTTAGTCTGAGTGTTAGTGTTAGTCTGAGTGTTAGTGTTAGTCTCAGTGTTAGTCTCAGTGTTAGTGTTAGTCTGAGTGTTAGTGTTAGTCTCAGTGTTAGTCTGAGTGTTAGTGTTAGTCTGAGTGTTAGTGTTAGTCTCAGTGTTAGTCTCAGTGTTAGTGTTAGTCTCAGTGTTAGTGTTAGTCTCAGTGTTAGTGTTAGTCTCAGTGTTAGTGTTAGTCTCAGTGTTAGTGGTAGTCTCAGTGTTAGTGGTAGTCTCAGTGTTAGTCTCACTGTTAGTCTCACTGTTAGTCTCAGTGTTAGTCTCAGTGTTAGTGTTAGTCTGAGTGTTAGTGTTAGTCTCAGTGTTAGTGTTAGTCTCAGTGTTAGTGTTAGTCTGAGTGTTAGTGTTAGTCTCAGTGTTAGTGTTAGTCTCAGTGTTAGTGTTAGTCTCAGTGTTAGTCTCAGTGTTAGTGTTAGTCTCAGTGTTAGTGTTAGTCTCAGTGTTAGTCTCACTGTTAGTCTCAGTGTTAGTCTCAGTGTTAGTGTTAGTCTCAGTGTTAGTGTTAGTCTCTATCTGTCATTAAACAGAATACAAACTGACAGAAAACATGAGAACGGAAACGGACCCTACATTAAGAAAAGTCTTGAGCATGTACAGAGACGGCGGACACAGACAGACATGGACACCAAGAGAAGACAGATGTGTCCACACTGCACACAAAATCAAATGGAAAAAGAGCTTCACTTTTAAACATCATGCCCAAACACACTCATACATCAGAGAAACATGTTTCCCTATTTTACAAACTTCCACAAAGACTTTAACCAGATCGACAAGATTCGTCAAGTTCTGCCATGACAAAAGAATAACCAGCACAACATGGGAAACAACCAAACCCTTTCTACACAAACACACATAAACTGAGACTAGATGACAGGACCCTTTCACTCTTACTGAGACTAAATACCAGTACTTTGCGTTTTTCTGCTCATATTGATGAGTGTGATATGAAGAGTTTGGTTCCAAGAATTTTCAAACATCAAGTTTTTTATGATGTTTTTATTGTGTAAGTTAGCAGTATTTTTTCAGTTATTGTGGCTTAAATCAAAACCAACTAACTGTAGTTTGATTGATATCAATTGGAATGCGCAGTAAAAACAGTTATCTCATTAGGAACCAAACTCTTCTTGTATTGATACTTATAAACCTCTTATTTTTTCTCTTTTCTTTTAACCTGTATTTGTGTCAAATGTTTATATTTAATGTTTCTGTGCCTTGGCAATGTAAAAGGAACTTTATTATGTGAATAAAGCTTTTGGATCTTGTGTGTGTGTGTGCAGGAGGATTGCTGTAATCCAGTATTGGATGAAGAGGCAAAAATGAAGGCAAAATATCCAAATCTGAGCCACAAGCCCGGCGGTTCAGACTTTCTTATGAAAAGACTACAGAAAGGAGTGAGTCACACATGTTAAACTACACGAGCAGTTCAATGTCTGGACACCCGTGACTGAATTTATGTCTCTCATGATTTTAGTCAGCATGTCTCCAGCCACATGAGAACTTGTGTTATTATAAAAACGCATGATCATCAGATTCTGAGGACATCTTTAAGAATTGTCTGAAATCTCTTACGTCAACACCTGACCGATCAATTCTGACTTCTGTCTCTTCTACTCTTTCCCAAAAATCAATGAACATGTTTACGCACTGTATACTGTGGTGGGCTATAAGAGACCGGTTTTTGATTTCCACTTATGCTTTTTGTTGATGTTGTTACAATTGCTTCCATTGTTTAGCTTATTTGTATGTTGCTTTGGATAAAAGCGTCTGCTAAATGACGAAATGTAAATGCCTCGTGTGATGCACCTCGTGAAGTTGTTTAGGACTGTACCGAGGTGTAATCTACACAATCAATATAAAAGAACATTTAACTGCAGATTCTAAACATTGACTCAATATTCATCTGAAGCTCATCCTCTTTTTATCTTTCAGCAAAAGTACTTTGACTCAGGCGATTATAACATGGCAAAGGCGAAGATGAAGAGCAAACATTTAGTGACAGCTGGACCTGATGAGAACCTGGTGACAGGAGACCACATCCCCACACCGCAGGATCTGCCTCAGAGGAAAACCACATTACTCACCAGCAAACTGGCCGGATAAACACACACACTGTACACACACAAACAAACAAACGCACACGTGAACATACACAGATATACCTGCAGCGTTTGTTTTGGGTTCACGCCTCTGTGTGTTTCTCCAGCAGGAACAGAAGATCATCTGATCATTACCTTTACATCAGACACACAGATTCAGTCTGATTCATGCAGCACTAAAGCTGATTTATTCACCTCATATGGAAAACACACAGACTGTGCGTGTTATACTGTACAATGCTGAACACAAACTGTAGTTTTGATGGTTTTTTTGTAAGCTGTCAATGTCAGTAAGACATGTTGAGGTTAAATGTTATAAGAAGTAGTTACATTTTGCCTAAAGAAATCACAGCCTATGGTAGGATTATGAAATTACTGTAACACATTTTTATTTAAACGCAATATGACATGACATACGTGAACACAACCAGGAAACATAAATTCTTAAATACATCAACAAGTTTTAATATAATGAGAATGTGGGCAGACTGAAGAATATTACACTTATCTTAATTGTCTTGAAACTAACAAAATAAGATTTCTTTTGACTTTATATTTGATTATTTTCATCTGATTTGGGGGTGAAATCAATGTGAGCTGTAAACCTGCAAGTGTTCAATATTCATAACTTCAGAATGATGTAAATATTTCAAACAGAGTGAGGTTAATAGCTAGGATTGGGAATTATAAGAAGTTTCCAGATTTGTGGATGTGTACCCAGAACACGGTCCAGACGTCTGAAGTGTTTTTGGTACTTTTTCTTGTAAGACTCCAAACACACACATATCAGAAGATGATCAAATCTGTGCTTTACTGGACACCGAACAGTCCCTTGACCTGTGTGTTCTCTCATTTTTAGCTCTAGAACACATTCTGATGTCATCTTCACACACTAACGTCGTCATTATCATCACTTCAGTGCATTATGGGAGAGCAGTGATGTCACTCATCTGTTGTCAGGACCTCCGGATTTTATTACACGTACAGAGAGTTTCTTTTACATGCAAACAACCTAAAGACTTTTTGGCAGTATTTGAAATAAATTTGACATGAGTTCATCTGTGCTCTGAGTTGTGTCTCGCAGGGATGAAACAGAACGGTAAACCGTCTCAATTCAAAAAGCTTTATTGTCTATCCCCAATGGGGAAGAAAATTGTCTTTTGACAAAAGGCTCAGATACACAAACAGTATTAGTATCATTACAACAATACATCCTATTACATACATCCCCTAAAAACACACAACTATATTAAAATATATTTAAAATACCAATTGCAGTTGGGATAAAGGTCTTCTTATACTTGGCCCTTTTCATTCAAGGCACTTTATAGCGTCGGCCAGAAGGAAGTAACCGAAAAGAACCGTACTGCGGATGAGAAGAGTCTCACACAATAACAAAGGCTTTGCTTTTCAATGCCACAGTAAAAAGATCAGAAAGAGGTGTTTGTCTCTCACCAATTATTTTACACCTCACATTTATAATCCTTAAAAGTTTGTTTTTGCTTTAAACAGAGAGAGAGAGTTGAACCAGGATACAATATTAAAAGTAAGAACAGATTCAATAAGTGATTTTTATACAACCATCAAAATGTTCTTTTCAAAGTTAAAACTCCTCTGTTTTCTCAATGACACTTAACGTTGATAAGCCTTTTTAAAATCGGTACAACCCTCCCTTCTATTCAAGAACTGTACTAATCCAGAGTGAGCAAAAGGGCTGGCAAAATCACTCTGGACCCCTCACATCCAGCACACTCCCTCTTTGAACTCTTTGAACGGGTCAGCTGTGGTCTAATGGTTAGAGCGTTGGGCTTGTGATCAGAAGGTTGCTGGTTCTAATCTCAGTGCCAGCAGGTCATGACCGAAGGGCCCTTGAGCAAGACACCTTACCCCTGATTGATCTGCAGTAATGTGACACTGTAGTAAACTACTTGTAAGTCTCTTTGGATAAAAGTGTCTGCCAAATGAATAAATGTAAATGTAAAATGTTGCCATCTGGTCGACGCTACAGAGCTCTGAGCACCAGAACGACCAGACACAGGAACAGTTTCTTCCCTCAATCCATTTTATGAACACTTGATATCACCGTGGAACACACTACACTATATTTATTTACATACACATACACTTATTTATGCAACACACATACTCAGTGTACACTTACATTTTTTGCACATGATATACCTGTACATACATAACTGCCCATTGTTATATACCTGCCATACAATTGTCAATTTGTATATTGTCTCCGTACCTACTTATTTGTATTTGTATCTTTTGTATTTTTTATTCTTTTATTGTGTTTCTTGTTCGGTCGCTGTCATTCTGTCGCGAAAACAAATTCCTCGTATGTGTGAACATACCTGCCAATAAAGCTCATTCTATTCCAATGGG
>NC_136784.1:342818-357818 GCF_947034865.1 Barbatula barbatula
AGTGTGTTTGTGGTTTGTTCAATGTGCTGATGCCTGTGCAAGTCAGCAAAATGTAGAGACACACCGGCAGTTGTGCAACGATGACAAACTTCGCTTGTTTTTTTTGTTTCTCATCCACTGCAAACAACTTAACCAAACTCTTCTGCTCCGATGTTTCTCCGGAGAAAAAGACTCGTACAGGTTTCCGCTGAGAGATCTCAACAGTCTCTGTCGGTCATCAGAACTGCTGGGAATCAAAACTTTAGAGAACTGAAAACATGCACACAGATCAACACACCACATTTCTGAGAATCCTCCTCTGCTGTGTGATGTTGTGTAGAGCCGTAGCTCATGTCGTGACACACTGATGCTAGAAGTGTCATTCAAAAGCTCACCATCTTAAAACAACTATTCTGAGTCAAGTGTGTGTCTGCTGACTGAAGTTCCCTTAACTACAGACACACACTTGTGTTTACACCTCTCATCCTGTTCGATCTCGTTTGTTGACTTCCGTCTATGCGATCCTCCACCAAACCCCAGAAGTGTTTATATATACAGATGAACTACTGCACCTGCGCAAAACTACACACGGAGACAGACAGACAGACAGACAGAGAGAGAGACTGCGGTAACTTCAGTGTACAGACGCTGTAGGTGTGTTCGGAATTTCAACAAGTTTCAACAGTCAAATGTTTCCTGCAACACCCAGAAAAAAGAACACACACACACACACTGTCAGTACAGGCAGTCATGGGTAATGAATGAGGTGATGTGAAGTTTCCAGAGCTGCGGTTGAGTCACACACTCAAACAGAGGAGATTTTGCACAACTTCCGGTTGTAGCTGTATCCCTTCTAGCCACAACGCAGTGAGAGACCGATCTTCGCTTCTGATTGGCTGCTGAGTTTAGACCGATCTTCACTTCTGATTGGCTGCTGAGTTTTCTGCCTTCTCCTCGCAACAGCCGCACCCACTGTGTCTTTAAACAGCAACAAGTTTCCCAGAAGTCAGCTGACATGCGTGTGCGCGGACGCGCGTGCATGTGATGTCATTCAGGCTGAAACTAGTTTTTATTACACTTCTCTGTGAAAATAACTGAAATACAAAATCTTGTGTTGTGTTTTACACTGAAAGAAATGACTTTCTAACCCTAAACAATGTCTAACAATTCTTGAATCAAGAAGCATTTTCTGGATGAGGAAACAAGTCTTGTTTTTGACAACAAAAAGGAAACTTCTGTGAATTTGTGCTTAAAACCAGCAAACATATCTGCCAATGGGGTCAGAACATTAATCTTTTTAATTTAGTGACTCAGAAAAAGGCTAACGTTAATTCAAGATAATTTTTCTGACCCCATTGGCAGATTTGTTTGCTGGTTTTAAGCACACATTCACTTATATGTGATATTATTTGTCTATAAACAAGACATATAGTCTTAGGTTCTTTTACTCATCTTGATTCAAGAAAGTCATTTAGACAGTAGACAGGGAGACTGCAGTGAGGTCATCAGGGCGAATGAAGGAGGCAGTGGACGGTGAAAAACTCTTTTGATGTGAATCTGATGTGGATGTGAGCAGCTTTATCCTATAAGCAGACGGATGTTTCCAGTAAAAACTGGATGTGCAGATTCATGAACACATGAACAGCTGATATAACTCACGACAAGAGAGACGAGTTTAGAGAGACGAAACACTCAATTCATTCAATTATAGTTTCAGCCGCAACAACATAAACATACAACTACTGACAGACTTCCGCAAAAGATCAATAACTGTTCCGTAGCTTTTATTTCATTTTAATACAATGAATTTACAATCAAATATTCACATCAATTAAATATGAAATCAATTGTTATATTATAACCAAACACAGACGGGAAGTTAACTTCTGCCTAGGCGTATGCATCTGATGAAACCTTTTACATTAAACATTACATAAGAGATCATGAAGAAAGCAAAGAGCTGATTTGATTTTAAAGTGTTTCATTTGTCACAAGCGCACTTTTGTTTCACTTAGGCTCAGTTTTTTTTAGATACGCACTAAAATATTTGTACTTTACCATAAGAACACATGATGTATGATATTACTGTGACACAACACAAATGAATAAATACCGTCAGAAGCAGATGGAGAAAACATTATTATCATGTCATTCAATCACTTCAATATGAATAATTTATCAAATTGATTGAATTATACACTAAATGATCATATGAAAAACTAGGAAACGCTTTAGATTACGTACGGGCTGCAAAATAAAACAGAATTTAATACAGTGTAACTAATTATAACAATAATGTTCCTCTGGAGTACATATCTGTAGGTAAAGGGGAACAATATGCAAAGTTTGGGGAATAAAGTCAGGAAATATTTATACTAAGTATTTTAAAGCTAAGGGGTAACCATTTTAATATTATGTGCATGCTTGCAATATGCTATACAAGCTGTGTTTAGTTTTTGTGTAAGCAAAACGACACAAATGAAGCACGCAGTCTGTCAAGGGGGTAGGGGATAGTTTGTACAGTATAAAAATATGATAAATTGTATTAAAAATAAAAATCATTACGCCTGTGTGTGTGAGACACAGGAAGTGAAATCAGTTTGTATGACCCATATTAACATCTGAATCAGAATTTAAGAATGTCAGCTGACTTCTGAGAAACTCAAAGACCAACTGATCTGAGGTGTTTCCCTTTAGTGACATGAATGAGGCATTAGTGAGTTATGAGAGAGAATCTATGAGAGCCTTGAAATGTGTCTTGTTCTCAGATCAGTGGTGATGTTGCGGAAGAGAAAAAACCTGATGGAGACAAAGCAAAGAAGAGGAAAGATATTATAAACATAACACGAACAGACACTATTCAGAATTAAGGCCTTTGTACATTGAGTTTGAAACTTGCATCTGAAAATGATGGACGTTAAAAAATAAATACGACCTCACGTTGTGTCAATCACATTTACACACTACCTGTGATATTTTTATCCGTTATAAAAATGTCAAACTGGGTTCGATTGTCTATGTTGGACAATTCAGAGACAAACAAACACCAAATACCAAACAACGCATATGAACATTACGGACCGTATGTGCAGAGACCTCAAGTGTTTGACATATACATCTGGAACGTACCCAAAAATATCCAAATACTTTCACATGTGGGTGAGTGGGGACTTTATTCTCACCGCTCTGATGGGCATGCTGGGAAACACTCACACACATGTCAGCTGATTCTCACTTTCATGACGTCATTTCACAACGGAAGAATCTGTCTGATAACCTTTCATGCTATATAGTCAAGAGAGATTCAACGTACTGAAGGGCAGAGTCACAGACCATAAACACAAACTGCTGTCATGGAAACAGACTCAACATGGAATTGTGCTCAAGCAATGTTTGATGGACGTTTCTATAGCAATGTGTTCATGTGGTGAACCAAACATCACAAACATTCACTGAATTGATGATAGAATGACATCACTGACATCGACTTGAGCGCTAAACCTTAAAAGAAAGCTGTTAATAAGAACCATGTCAACGAGGTGGATGAGTGTTGGGTGATTCGTCTCGTTTAATAGCTTACTTTTATCTTAACACAAATACTTTTCACAGACCAGAAGCACAAGGACTGAACTATAGAAAAAGATTCTGATGATTTTGGCTTTGATGGTTTCGAGACCTCGCAACAGGAACAGGAAAAATGTCTTTAACACTCTGAGCATTACTGTTGTGGTTTTATCTCTGAAGCTGTGAAAGAGGGATTCAGCAGTGAGTATTTCACAGGTCCCTGCTGTTATATCATCAACATGTTGAGTCGGAATATAAATAAACCCAGTGGGATCATGTCATGTAGTGGGTGAGGGTCAAAGGTCACTCACAGTGATGTAACAATTCCCTAAACTATATACACTGTGCTGTATATTCTCAGGTCTATATTAAATATGCAGGTGCGCAAAGTTTTGACATTTGTGATTTATATATTTGCATAACTTTAATTTGAAGTCATAAGCAATGGAATAAAATACAGATAATATATTTGTGTTGTAATTCAAAATACAAACAGCTGTTCACTTTGACTTTAGCAAGTATGTTTGGAACGTGATGTTATCTGTTCTGACATACAGTAAAAACACATGGTTTTGTTTCTTTGTTAATGAAGTTACGTAAAGCAGTATTCAGATCGTAGACTCTTGTGTTCAGGAATGATGAGAATGTTGCTGACAGGTTTCTGTTCAGGTCAGAGGTCACACCGTAACACATGATATCCTAGCAACCAAACACGAAACATCACACAGTGAAGAATGATTTTGTTACGGGCGCATATATGAGGCACTACGGTAAAGATCTGTAGTGGACCGTCTTAGAATTGCAAGAACATTTCAAAATAAAAGTGCTCTTTGTTCTCCCACTGATTTGGTAGTTTACAGTTTTTCTCGATTGTTTACACACAAATATTGGTACTTGAGACACAATGAGCACAACATGTAACTCATTCACTAACCCCCTGAACCAATTCTGCTAAACTACAAGCACAATTCCTGCTTTACACTCACATTGCAGATCTAAAACACACTTTTTTCAAAACACTACACACAATTCTCTGCATTTGGCACAATTTTCGGGCAGAAAAATCTCTTGTTTTCACAAGGAACACATTGCCATTCAAATATGAACACTGACTCATCACATGGGCAAACACCTGTCACAAATGTGTAAACCCCTTCTCCAAGCTATGGAAGATGCATGTCGAGATATAGCAGCTGATGCTTTTCATGGCTGGACTGAAAAACATTGCTTGTGATGTGGATGAGGTGCTGTGGCCAGACCCAAACCCAAGAGAAGATGCAGCATCGTTTTTTTACTGTAACTGTATACAGTAAATTCTTCTGTTGTTCACCACTGTATGTGCAACTTTGTGTTGGTTGGGATGTACACTGTACACTGTTTTTGTTGGAAAAATAAAATATATTTGTTATTGTGTGTTTGTGTGTTCTGACTATAAAAACTATTATATATATATATATATACAAAAAATATTTTACTACACACTTATATATGTACTGTCTGTAGTAAGTGTAACACTGAACCAAATAAAGAGCAAAGTCATTATGATGAATGGAGAAGTGTTTTATAAAGAGCACATCAGTGTTCAACTGGTTCTTATAAATGTTTATTCATATGATGGTTTGTGTGTGTCATTTGAAAACAAAATACCATTTTGAGAAGAAAGAACATTGTTTTGAATGTGAAGTTTCATTTTGCAGGAGAATTGAGGGGTTTTGCCCATTGTGTTTGTGTTTTTTGATTTGTGTGTAGAGTTCTGAGAATATGAGGCATGCTTTCAGAAAATGTGTGTAAACAATTGAGAAAAACTGTAATGACATCTTAAAATCAATGTTTTAAGAAGCATTTTATTCTTGCTGTGACTTTACACTTTTTACTTTAACAATTCACAAATTATTCTTACTTTCATTTATTTTAATTGGTAAAAATTTTTCCTCACTATCTGTTCTTTGAGATATATTTTTAATTATAATTTTGAGGACATTTACACCCCTTCAAATGCTACATCGAGGTCATAATGTATTACATACAGTATCAAGAAAATCATTTTACCTCAAATATTTAAAATGTCTATTATATGCTATTTTTAAGATTAGACAGATGTTTTTTACAAGTTTAGAAGAATAAAATGGTTCTTGATTGGAAGATGTCATTAAACTACCAAATCAGTGGGAGAACAAAGAGCACTTTTATTTTGAAATGTTCTCGCAATTCTAAGACGGTCCTCGCGCGCTATCTTTACCGTAGTGCCTCATGTATGCGCGAGGGCTGACTTGACCGTGTTCTTCAGAGTGGAGGACTGACTGCAGTTTCAGACTCGACATTCATTTCACGATCATTTTTGTCTAAATAATTATACCTTTGAGTTAGTTTCATACCTACAATTATCCAGAACCGCCCCTGATAGTAGCGCCCACAAGTGTGAGAAAACGTGTGTTTTGTGTAAACAAGTGTAGTTCACATTTCCGCCTCCAGTCCAGCGTGTGTCAGTATTGAGGGATGAAACGCTTCCTCACACCGGAAGTTAGATGGATGTGCTCTTGTTGTCTTGTGTTAAGCTCGTCGCGTTTCCTCTTTAGCATTATCTGTGTTTATGAACATGTGTTTTCAGTGATGTTTATAATATAATCCTTTCTTGACTTGATAAAGAAATACTGCTGTGGACATTTAATGAATCTGCGGAGAAGAAAAGCGTCTGTTCATTCTCATCCGCAGGCAATAATCAAGACGAGGGTTTAAAACAGAAATAAAAGATTAAATGACATTGAATCAACAGAGTTAAATAAGATTAAAGATGAGTTTGGCGAACTGCAGAGATCAGCGCAGCACTGCGGGAAACCGCATGTCTAAACTCCTGGACGCCGAAGAAGAAGATGACTTTTACAAAACCACATACGGAGGATTCAATGATGTCAGTCTTTATATATATATATATATATATATGACACTATACTTCACACAGCATCTTAAAACATATATATGAATGATTCAGTGATGTAATGTGTTGTTGTTGAGCAGGAGTCTGGAGATGATGAATACAGAGGTGATCATTCAGACACTGATGATGAGGTGGACAGTGATTTTGACATTGATGAAGGAGACGAACCAGACAGTGATCTGGAGGACGATGCTCCCCGCAGAAAGAGCCGCGTCGTCACTAAAGCTTACAAGGTTAGAAAACAATATTAATGCAGTAATACACGTCATGTTCCGTTAAAGACGTTTCGTGTAAACTGTATGTGTGACGCTTACAGGAGCCTCTGAAGGTCTCCAAACCCAAAGTGAAGCGGGTGTCTGAAGAACTGAAGGCTGAACGACCCAAACCTGAGAGACGCCCCATTCATGAGCTGCAGGAGTTTGATGAGAGTGAGTGACACACACACACACAGATTATTATTGCGGGTCAGAACTGCTTTATCGATGTGTTTTTCTATTTCTGTAAGCGAACTGTCGTAGAAACATTGATTCTTGAAGAAATAGTTCGTTTGACAGGCTTATGTTGTTTTTAAAGTAAAACAAGTATACATGTCTTTGTAAGAAGATACCGTTCTGGTATGACAACCCGCTTGTTCTTAATAGGTCGCGCCGCATCCAGTATGGACAAATTCTGAAATGATAATGGGTTCTAATGGGTATCTATAGTGTTTCACATCGCGCCCGGTGTAGACAAGCTGTAAGAGACATGAATGAATAGTCAAAACAACAGATCCGAAGTGATGGTCTCTTCTTCTCCTCTCGTTCAGGCCGTAAGTCGGTGCGTAAGTCCACGAGCGAGCACACGCGAAAGACAAACCAGCGTCTGCAGGAGCGTCAGCAGGAGGCCCCGAGGAAGAGGAAAGGAACTCTGAACGAACACGTGCTGACACAAGACGAGCTGCTGGCCGAAGCCAAACTCACTGCAGAGATAAACGTGCGATCACTGGGTACAACAGCACTGACATCATCACGTGACATCATCGCAAGTGTGTGTGTGTGATCTCCATTCTAATGCTGTGTGTGTTTTAGAGAATTATGAACGCTTGGAGGCTGATAAAAAGAAGCAGGTTCATAAAAGGAGAAAATTCGAAGGGCCAACGATTCGCTATCACTCAGTGCTGATGCCTCTTCTGCCGGACACACTGACCAAAGAGGAAAATGTGGATGTGGAAGGGTTAGTACACAAACACACACACACACACTTTAATACATATAATCAACTATTTGTTTTCATCTCAAAAGCCAAACATTGAGATTCTTTGTGTTTATTTAATAGATTGGATCAGGACACACCCCAACCCACACCTACCTCCTCCTCCTCTGTGCAGGGGGCGGGGTCTCTGTGCTCCCGCACGTACATCACTTTCAGCGACGATGATGCATTTAACTGCGCCTTCCCCCCATCAGCTGCCGTCACCCCGTCCCATCCTGTTCAGGAGGTATGTCCTGTTACCCATAAGCCCGCGCTGTATCGGGACCCTGTGACCGACATCCCGTACGCAAACGCTCGAGCGTTCCGCATCATACGAGAGGCTTACCAGAAATACATCACGGCTCACGGCTTCCCCAACGCTTCGGGAAACTTCAGTGGAAACAACGACACTGATCAGCCGGCAGCGAGTGCCGCCAAGAGCGCCCGCCCCAAACTCACCATCAAACAGGGTGTGATCGCCACCTAGACACAATCACACTTCACAATTCCTCAGGTCTCGGTTAACTGTGATTAACAGACGTTAGTATAACATGTGCTGGCGGAGCACAGAGATTTGTTTGTTTGTTTTATTATTTTCTGTTAACACTCTGCATTTGATCACTTTGTGATTTCTTAGCAGTTTTTTTTACTCTGGTTTATAAAGTTTCCAGTCAAAAATGGCAATAAACTGATGTTTGTATATTTATATTTTCTTCTGTTGTTTGTTTTGTGTTTTAAAGGTGTCCTGAACTGGCTGTTTTTATTATTTTATACAGTTGTCTAAGGTATACTTATGAAGTTTGCGTTGTTTTTACATTTACATTACGTGTTCCTTATGTCGGAATCCAGAGGAAGGTTATGCAGCAACTGTTCATACACAACCATGTACTGCACGATCTTTTTAAGGACATGTTTATTGTTCTACGCCGCTTGGGTTATGTCAGTACTGTCATTTGTGAACCAGTGGGCGGGGCTAGAGAAGAAGGCGTTGATATTCTGTGGAGGCGGTGTCATATAAAGGTGGATTCTAGTACCTGGCGTTCGCCGAGCCTGTGTCAATAACACTTGTCATTTCAGTATAAAGGATGTTTTCAGTTCTGACACTTTAAGGATGCTCGCTTGAATACGACTACCTCTTACATGACATTAGCTCAGGTTAAAATGTATGTCTTAATTCATCGCCCCTTTAAAAGGAGACAATAGACATAGTCTGCAAGATCTGCTCATGAAGTAAAAATGGACAGTATTATATCAACTTTTTTTAACTGTCACGGTTTCTCATTTTATTACAATAACAGCTGTTCAACAAAACATAAAAATAAGAAATGTGAACTGCATACAGAGGTTTTTTTTTATTTTTAAACTGTACATATAAATCCAGTCTTTGGTTTTTCTTGTAAAGGTTTGATTTGGTAAACAGTCTCTTGATTACATGAGAAATGATTTCAGATTTGGACTCAAAAACATCTCTGTTCAAAGTCTTCAAGCGTTTTGACACAAAATAAAAACAGTACCGCAATGGTTCAGTGTGAACAAGATTTTGAATAGAAACACGGAGATGTTTAAACCAGGGTCATACATTCGCCCTTTCACAGAGCATAGAGTTTCCCTTCTGTTCGTGTTTTGATTCAAAGGAGTTGTGTGAGTTTGTCCAGATTCTGTTCAGAGTTTTTTCTCTTCGATCATGCGGTTGAGTCCGTTGCAGATTTTGGTGAGATTGGTCAACAGCGTGCCCTTCGGGTCATACAGATGTGTGAGGAGCTCAGGGTCAGAGTAATGGTTAAACACGTGTCTGATGCGATCCAGAGATTTAGGTGTCAGATGATTTTCCACCAACTTCAACAGTAAATCACGACATTCTGCCAACTGCTCCGTCATCACGTTCTTATCAAACGTGAATTCAACCTGACAAAGAGATCATTTACATAAACCAACTGACACTCAAAACCATCATTTGCATGTTAATCACACAGTTTCATGGCATTTTGTTTAAATGTATACATTTATACATCTTTCTTATGTGTACATATGTTACCCTGGAGCACAAAACCATTTCGAAGTAGTGCAGGTGTATTTGTAGTGAAAGCCAACAATACATTATATGGGTCAAAATTATCTATTTTTCTTTTTGTATCAATAGGATATCAAGATCATGTTCCATGAAGATACATTTGTAAATCTTCCTCTGTAAATATATCAAAACTTGGATGCAGAACAATCGCGAACGAAAATGGCCAGAAACACGTCTAAAAAACGCTCTTTTTAAGTTGATAATTTCTGCTTTCACGTTCATCTAATTTCCTCAACATCATAACAGCGGTAAGCCAATAGAGCGCCTTTTTTGACTGGTTTTGTGGTCCACAGTGACATTTGACAGTTAGGTTTCCGTGTCGGGCTAGGAGCTGGAATGAAATGAACGGCATTGGGTTGTTTTAACTCATGTTTGAGTCGAATATGTACGTTTAATCGAAAACAAAAGTGTGTTAGACATTTTGAAGTCTGTTCAATGGTTCTTTAAAGCAGGAGTGATCCTGGAGTTTCACTCCTCCAACCCTCATGAATCTCACCTGCCAAAGGTGTTTCTGTACTAAACAACAGCAGTCACGTCAGGTGTTCTTCAAACCACTAAATAAGAGCATCAGCATTAGTGACACTCTTCAGAAATAAAGCTTCCTCAAACATTCTTTCTGTGTAAAGAACATTTCTGTTGCACAAAACACTCTTTTTACTGGAAAAAGGTTCTTCAGACTATTAAAAGCTAAGAAATGATTCCTTTGCCTCAAACATGCTTTAAGAGCGTGACGATGGTAAACACCAGACGACCGCGCTCAGTCTTTGTATACCGTGTATGTTGTGTGTTTACCTCCTGGAAGCTGATGGCTGTCATGGCTCCGTTGTGAAGCTTTTTCCTGAAGTCTTGAGCCAGACTCAATTCTTCTGGACTGAACTTCTCGTGTCGGAACAGAACTCCCACCTTCACGGCTATTTTGATCATGTTCTTCACCACCTTCTGAGCCTCGTTGCGGTTTCCCGTGTGCTCTTTGGAGACGCGGTACAGTTCGTCCAGAATCTCGCTGGTGTTGTCATCGATGAACATGTGAACCATAGACTTACTGGCCATGTGACTGAGGATCTTCTTCTGGGCCTTCATGGCCATGTCCTTCGAGCTGAAAGCCTCCATCCTGCGGCCTGTCTGCACACACACACACACACACGTACAAACAAACAATCACTCACACACACACACACACACACGCTATTTGTGTATGTGCATGACTGTGTGCGTGTTTACCTGTGTTGTGCAGAAAGAGGTGTTTGTGAAGAATGTGTCGTGTCTTTTGGAGGAAGTCGCGTCTTCCGCTGTGTAACTGTGAGAGGAAACTGTGATCGGAGAAGATATTGCGCTTCTGCTTTCTGTCGTTTCAGACTGAAATCACTCTCTCTCTGCCTCTCACACACACTAACAGAGAGGGATTTCTAATATTCTCTAGACTGTCTCATTATTGACGTAACTGAAGGCCAACATTGAGATGTTATTCCTCCTTTATAAACTTGATTCATAAGTTTGATCAACACAATTCTAGAGTCGGTTGTGTTATTTCTGTTTTGTCTGTGATCAGAACAGACGTGTCGCTCCTCAAACAGATTATGACATTTCTGTAACACGTTCATGTTACTTCTGTGCAGTAAATGTCCTGTGGCTCAGTGGTTACATGCAGGCGCTAGCAACGCCAAGGTCATGGGTTTGATCTCAGGGGACGCACATACTTAGAAACAAATGTGTAGTATAATGCAATGTAAGTCGCTTTGGATAAAAGCATCTGCCAATGCATAAAATGTAAATGTAATTGAAAGTTAACTACATGTTGCATGCACACTGGTTGTCATGGTGATGTGTAAAAGTGTGACATGTAAAGTGTTTATGAATGACTTCCTGTCTGACAGCCGAGGAATCAACTGAGAGATGAAACAACACGAGACGGGAACTCAGAATCTGCTACACACACAGTCTTAAGATATTTACTTCAGTTTTTATTCTGCTGTGTGAAGATCTGTCCGTTCCATTCACATTTATTATACAAGCGTCACTGTTAATATTACAGTGTTCCTTCATTTTCAGTATGAAATTAAAATTGATTTACACATCTTGCAGTATTCATTATAAATGATTCATCCGTGCACATCATTATCTTTTTATTTATTAATTATTTGAACTTGTAATCTATTAAAATTATTTTAACTTGTAATTTTGAACTGCGTCCAAATACCCCACTTGCGGTCTTTGCTCTTGACCACTTGACTACTCCATGATGTATTTCCTGTTTTTGGCCCAAGATTTATAGCGGACTTGAAGATCCCAAGTGAGCATGTAGTATTTCTAACCGATGGGACACACTAAGCAAGTGCAAATGTATAACATTAATGAATGTGGTGTTTCTTATTATGTGATAAAAGCAGTTTTGCAAAATACATAACTCTAGAGTTTTCACCAATTAAATGTGTAACACTACCTTTTACTATGAAATGAATATGAAATATCTAATTATATAGTCAAGTCAGATTTATTTTTAAAGTGCTTTATTTGTATTGTATCGAGTAGCTGTACAACCCCCCCGAAAAAAAAAATTAGCCAAAAATAGAATATATAAAGATAAAACCTTAAAAAGTCGTAGTATAACTTACAGTGGAAAGCTTTCCTCAACATCTCACGAGACCTGGGCAACGTGATGCCTGATGGGATACATTTAGCCCATATAGTGTGGGTTTAGTGTGTGCTAAGGGCACTGCGTTTTTAAGACATTGGACAGAATGTGCATTTAATTAATGTCGTGTGCATGTGCTCTCAAGTGGCCAAGACATTGTGGCATTTTAAGTTTGTTAGACTTAAGTGCTGCAATTGATTCCATCTCTCACACCATTCTGCTGAATAGACTACATAGGTGGACTGGGCTCTCAGGTTCATGTCATAAGTGATTTCAGTGATATCTTTCAGAATGTACTCAATTTGTTTATTCTGGTTCAAATAGGTCCCAGACTGTTCCCCTAACACAGGGTGTACCTCAGGGATCAGTACTGGGTCCTATTCTTTTCCTCTTTGACAAATTATTAGAAAGTATGCCGATGATACCCAGATTTATATTAGTACTCAACATGATGTGGCTCTTGCACTTGACACTTTATCTGCTTGTTTAGTGGAACATAAGGCCTGGAGACAGAATTTTCTTAAATTAAATTCGTACAAAATAGAGGTATTACTGATTGGCACTCCAGCCTCCGTTAAAAATGTAACACAATTGCACTGATAGTGGACGAAAGCTTGATCTCCCCTTCTGAGCTGGGTGTTCTTTTTGACGCACTGTTGAGTTTTAATGCCCACTTTAAACATATTACAAAAGTAGCTTTTTATCATCTATGGACTAGCGCGCATACGGCCCATTCTATCTATGCCTGATGCTGAAAGGCTTAGTCACGTCTTTGTAACATCTAGGCTTGATTATTGCAACTCACTTTTTGCAGGTTAACCAGCTAATTTGATAAAAAGGTTGAAATACATACAAAACTCTGCTGCTCATGTACTGATTTACACGTCTTCACAAGAACACATTAGTCCTGTTCTTTCTAGATTACATTGGCTTCCAATACGATCTAAAGTTCTAAAGTTATTGTCCTAACTTATAAAGCAGTATATGGGCTGGCACCAGAATACATTTGTAACATGGTCATATTATCAACACCTGCACGGTTTCTCCGTTCTGCTGATTCTCTTATGCTTGTTCAACCCCGTTGTAAACGTAAAACTATAGGAGGAAGGTATTTTTCTTGTATGGCTTCAAGGCTGTGGAACTCACTGCCCTCTTCAATCAGAACCTCTCCATCTCTTGATGTTTTAAGTAACTACTTAAGACTTATCTTTTTAATGAGGTATTTTAAGCTGTAATTGTTGTTTAATTGTATTTTTTATTATTTTGTTTATTGTTATATTTTTTACCATTTTGTAGCGCCTTGAGTGTAAGAAAGGAGCATTATAAATAAAAATTAATAATAATAATTATTATTAAGAACGCAAGTGGGGGTATTTGGACGCAGCCTTCACATCTGGTCACGTGGAATGACACGAGGGCAGGGCTTCAGTAATTGACAGATTACAAACTGGATTACAAATCTGACTTCATTTTGTTTGCAACACCCAATTTTTATTGATCCAATCAGAACTTGATGAATAAAATCAATTCATGTTACATCATTTCTAATTTTCTCAAGCATTGTTTCACTCGGAAATACGTCACGATAGGGAAGAAAATGAATCGTTACTTCTGTTTCAGGGCGACTTTAATCCTCAGAAGAATGGTGTTAAAGTTCAGTGTCCAGCAGAATGTCCTTCCCCAGTTTGTTGATGTTAGTATGTTTATGTGTTTTTGGAATAACAGTGAAGTTTCCAGAATACACAGACGTCAACACACGCCCCAGTGTCTCATCTGCAGGTCAAAGGTCATGATGAAACAGGACGTGGGAACAGGGCGGCAGGAAATGGACCCTGTTCCTCTGAGTGTTTGTGTGCCCTGAAAAACAACAGACATAAAGAGAAGAACAGATGGAGATATGTTCTCTAGACAGCCAGAGGACCACTACTATAAGATGACACACGTTTCAATCAATTATCATACATGAAAAAGTGCTTTAACTGTGTGTTTTGGAATTGTGATGTCTGTTCATCATTTATCAAAATTCTTGTCCAATTTATGTTCAACCTGATACTTTAAAAAGCATTTACATGATGTTTTCACCCATTAGCACCCTGTTATACAGTATAAATCTAATGGTTTGCACAATATACTCATTACAATAATCCGTCAAAGTTAAATCTGGAATACATTACAAGATTTTTGCCTCTGATTTCCACTCTGGATCAGAAAGTCTGTGCTAGTCTGCAGATTTGATGGTATCGTGTGTAATCCTCTGTTTCTCTGCAAACTATAAAAGTCTGCAAGTGTGTGATGTCTAGTGCACTACAGTAGTCTATTGCCTCTATTGATGATCCAGCAACACACTTCAGATGGTCCTTCAGGAACTCTCCTCATCAGACTTTAAACATCACATTTCACCTGATTATGTCAACAGCATTCAACAGATGAAAACATCATCCTCATCTTCCTGCAGGTCAATGCAACATGGCAGATATTTGTACAACGTCAAAGAACACACGGGAATAGAGCTTTGGATAAAAGCCTCCTGACCGCTGTATAACAAATCTAAATGCATTAATCTCGCTTTTATTCTGAGAGTTAAAACTG
>NC_136784.1:362818-481420 GCF_947034865.1 Barbatula barbatula
GAGACACATATACAGTACACACACTGTCAGCACAGGTCAGAAGACCAAACAATAAACCGGCACAAGTCATGTGAAACTATAGCTGTGTCTGGTTCGGGAAGCCTGCGTCCACCGAAGGTCTCATTTGAAGCCTGCAACATTCATAAAAGGAGGTAGGACACTCCGTATGCACCCTTCTAATGCGTCCTACTTTCACCAAAATTCTGAGGACACATGAGGTGTATCCTTCTGCTTTCCTGCGGCTCAGTGGTTACATGCAGGCGCTAGCAACGCCAAGGTCATGGGTTGGATCCTAGGGGACGCACATACTTAGAAACAAATGTGTAGGATAATGCAATGTAAGTCGCTTTGGATAAAAGCATCTGCCAAATGCATCAATGTAAATGTTCGTTGCTAGAGATAATCCACAATTCTTTGTGTTGGCCAACGTCTGTTATTTGAATAAACAGCAGCCGCTGCACCTTTGATCAAATATGTGGTGTTTAAATGTGAACAGTTTACCATTTGTGTCTTCAATCTTAGAAGGCAGATGGTCAACAACCCTGCTCCTGGACATCCACCGTCCTGCAGACTGCAGCTCCAACCCTGCTTCTGCACACCCATCTGTAATTATCAAGCCAACCTGAACACCTTGAGTAGATAGTTCATGTGTGTTTGATTGGGTTTGAGCCGAGATGAGCAGGAGCAGGATTGGTGACCACTGCTCTAGAGGATGACACCTCTGGAGGACACGAGGACGCAGTCTTAAGAAACCAGACGCAGCTTATTAATGTGTGTCTGCATAGAAGCGGTGGACTGAAAGACAGAGAATAATCTCAGTGATCATTATTTTGTTCTCCGTCCTTCAGGTGGTCATTTCTATTCAGCCACAGTGACTGATTTCCAGGCGAGGGATGCTGTGATCTACAGGAGTTTAGGAGGAGAGGGACGACCTGTCCTGCGTACGGTCAAATACGACTCCAAATGGCTCAGAGGTGCCACATTAACACTTACTGTATGATGATGATTGTGTATTATAGAGGAGAGTGTACCATCATGTCTGTTATAATGAGACATCATGATTCTCCACATGATGTTAAACATGAAACATGCTTCGTCTCTACAGAACCTCACTTTCTTCACGCTGTAGAATACGGCAACTACGTGTATTTCTTCTTCCGTGAGATCGCTGTAGAACACACGGCGGTAGGAAAGGTGACTGCGCTTCTGTGTTTGTGTGGATTTTCAGATGATTGGAAACCTGGTGTTTTCTGGACACTTTTGTCATTACTGTCTCCACCAACTCACCAGTGTTTTTGAGATCATGAGAGAAATCCAGTCCATGTTTCTGACTGATAAATGTGTTTTTGCACAGATTCACAGTTGAATTCATTCTCTTGAACACACCTCTCTCTGTCTGTCTCTCTCTCTCACTGTGGAGGTGGTGTATTCACGTGTGGCACGCGTGTGTAAGAACGACAGCGGCGGCTCCACGCGTGTGTTGGATCGGTACTGGGCGTCTTTTCTGAAGGCCCGGTTGAACTGCTCAGTTCCTGGAGAAACGTTCTTCTACTTTGACGTGCTGCAGTCTCTCACTGATGTACTGCAGATCAACCGGCGTCCTGCTGTGCTCGGCCTCTTCACCACACAGATCAACAGGTACACGCACACACATACTCACACACACGCTCATTACACACACGTGTTCATACTGTCTGTGTTTCCCAGCATTCCCGGTTCAGCCGTCTGTGGCTTTTATCTGGATGACATCGAGCGAGTTTTTAATGGGAAGTTTAAAGAGCAGAAGAACAGTGATTCTGTGTGGACGTCAGTGCCGGAGGAACACGTGCCCACACCGCGGTCAGTTTCTCACTCCATGTTAACGCAGTGTTCCTTTAAGCTGTACATGTGTCAACCCTCATCACACATGTGTTTTTTACGTTCAGTCCTGGTTCATGCGCAGGTGAAGGTTCTGCATCCTCGTTCTCATCCTCAGCACAGTTTCCAGATTCTGTGCTGTCGTTTATTAAGACACACCCACTGATGGACGAGTCTGTGTCGTCCGTCAACAACCAACCACTGATCACCAGCACCGCCAGACAGTAACACACACACACACACAATGTGATTCTGTAGCGGTATAAACAGTAACATACGATGTCTAGATGGGCAGTTCACAAAATCATATTGTGATTGTTCAGGTATAAACTGACTCGGATCGTTGTGGACACAGCTGCCGGGCCTCATAAGAACCGCACGGTGGTGTTTGTGGGTTCTGAGGAAGGACGTGTTCTGAAGATTCTGACCAGCACTCAACCCAACAGCACACACGGCTCCAAACTACTGGAGGACATTGATGTTTACAATCCCACAGAGTGAGTGCTAGACTATGACCTTTGACCTTGAGACTACTGTCACGTGCACTTTACTCCAGACCAACATTTTACGCAAAAGATCACCTCGGGAACACATGTAGTGATGTCATCAACCTCACAAGCTTTTCTCCATTCTTTTGCTTGTTCTTCAGCAGATGTTTCGCAGTCATCCTTCTCTCATCAGGTGTGTGTGTTACAGGTGTAGCGGTGAGCGCAGGGTGTTGGGTCTGGAGTTGGATAAGGAGCATCATGCTCTGTTTGTGGCGTTTTCCGGCTGCGTTATCAGAGTTCCTCTGAGCCACTGCGTTAAACACAGCACCTGCAAGAGGTCAAACACACATGCGATTCACATATTCAGCATTGGGTTCTACGTGACTCATGGTTGCTGTATATTGAACACAAGCTGCTACAGAACATAGATTACTAAACAATGAAAGCAAACATTACTCCAGTAAAGAACATGTGGATTTTACTGTTTCAGTCGCTGTATCTCCACACATGACCCATACTGCATCTGGCTGCGCACAGGACGCTGTGCTGACGTGGCCCCAGGATTCAAGTAAGAATGACATCATTTCATCCCAATCAACGTAGAGTGTTTACCCTCATGTGTGTGTGTGTGATCAGGGCAGGTTTTGAGCAGGACATTGATGGTGATCAGTCACAGTTACCGGACACATGTACCGGTATGTTTTACTCTCCTCTGAGCAGTGTTTTTATTGTGTTGTGATAAATGTTCCTGAAGACGCAATGAAACCTTCATGAAACAGATTGTTTGTGTCTGCTTGTTTTTTATGGGTTTAGATGTGATGTCATCGGCAGGAACTGATCAGAAGTCAGTAGTGGATTCAGCGTCTGGTCAGTGTCCACACAAACACACACACACAACCTGAATATTACTGTTCAAGTACAGCGAGAGAATGATTCACCTGCCAGATTTAACAATCTTAATGAACAAAGAGACGACTGTCACAAGATGTTTCATAAGCTTCCTTTTCTGAAACCTGTTTGACATCTAAGTTTAGTTTGTCTGTGTGTTGGCTCTGTCTGTAGGTGTGAAGTTTCCTGATATCGACAGCATGAACAGCAGCAGTTATCATGTCACTCTGTTGGGCGCGTGTGTGTTGGTAGCGTTCGTGTTGGGTGCGTTTGTGACGGGTCTGCTGATGTCGTGTCAGAGATCACATCGAGCACAAGAGCCTGAGGAAACGCTTCCACACGCTCTCGACAGCCTCTCCAAACTCACCCGCCTGCTGGACCCCAAACCGGACACCGGCTCACACAACTACAGCTCTGCCCCGCCCTGCAGACAGCAGCCAATCACATCACATGCGTCAGACGGAACATCTGTCGGGGAAGAGCTAGTGTCCACGCTGCCCACCCCTGATTCAACTCCAGAACTGCCAATCAAGAGTGTAAAGATCTTCAACAGCCAATGGAAGAGAAACCATAAGTCCACACCTGTTGAAGTGCCACAGTCCACCCTGACGCTTAAACAGCAGGACCTTCCTGCGACACAAATAAAACAAACTCTTCCTGATGACGACTGGTTCCAACGTGGACAGCATGAGGTGGGCAGGGACAGTACGACAGGGGGACATGACATCACCGTGATGACCTCGTCTCTGTTGCCGGTGCAGATACAGTCGACATCATATTACAGCTGCTTAACCCTCCCTCAGAAAACACCCAGAGAGACGCCTGTTGGCGCGATGTTTCAGCAGATTCCAGCCTCACAGCGACACGTCCTCATCAGAATGGGCAACGGGGTAACCACCACCCGGCAGCACAGTTTTAACCAGAAAGCATCGACACCACAGCGTCTGTCAGCACATAACGGAAACATCTATGAGACTCACAGACCTCTGATCCCGAGCGACGCGCGTCTCACCCGACAGCACAGCTTCAGTGAGCCTCCTCACCTCCAGCGGGCGGCTGTCATCAGACGCACAGCATCCCTGAAACCACAGATACCCCCTAAACCCATAAACATCGCCGTCAGAGCGCTACAGCTGCAGCCGGCAACACAACGCAACACTGCTGAAGGTCAGAGGTCACAGACTAAGAACAGTACTACTCTGTTTGGAATGGTATGATAGCATACTGCACACGATACACTACTGTATGTTTTAATTCAGCATGTGGAAATGACTTCGTTCATTCAAGTACACACACAGAACGTTAGCATGCCACAGCTAGCACACATATTTAAGTTGCCAGTGTGCTCTTCCAAATATAGCCACGACTCCATAACATAAAGCAGATTTTTGTTATTTCTTTGAGTGTTATGCTGACCTCTGATTCCTGAGTGAATTACTGAACACTTCTCTGTTTTCACACTTTCATTATTGAGAACACTGTAGAGAACACAAGACACGCTCGTACAGTAAGCAGCACAACATCTACACATCAACAAGACTTGAGTCAGAGGAGACATGAATGAAGTGAGATGTGCACTGAATCATCATGTCACGTGTGTGCAATCCTTCTTCATTCTGCTGCTCTGACTGATGACTGACACGTGTCATACTCTGTTGTGCCTTTAATGGTGGTTTGTTGAATAGCAGACTTACAGAGGTTTTGAATCACATGATGTCGTGTTAATGTTTGTTTATTAAGAGCACTATGTATGAATATTTCACCTCAGGTGACACTCAAACTGCTTGAAGAATCAAGTTTATTTCATCATTCAGGAAAAATAAAAATCACACACAGTCTCCGGTCTTTAATGTGTTTATTTAAAAGAATTCACTCTTGACATAAACCAAAGTAGAGTTTAATGTTGTGAATAACCCAGCATGAAATGAAGATCAATAAATAAAACCCATCACTGTGATCAGCACATCTTCATTTGTAAGCGTTTGCTTTGTGTTTGGGCAAGAAACTGAAGTTTTGAGGCACCGGACCCAACAGCATTTCACTGCAAGAACAACAACACATGAAAACAAACAGTCATCCATCTTTTACTTCTTGTTTTAACAATGTTTCTGCATCAATACGTCACCTGATTTTGATCCAGTCCCCCACGTGTTGACTGGCCATCAGAGACTCCAGATAATCTCGACCCATGTAGAAGGGAGGACGCTCATTGATCTTCTGAGGCGGTCTCTCCAACAAACCCACTGGAATATATCTGCGTCCACACATCATCACTCAAACATATCAAGACGGGTTATATAGTCCATTTCTTTCTTGATTTCAGAACCCGACAGCATGTCCTTTCAGATTCAGGTACCGTAACAGTATTGAGTTTACATGCACATGTCTTACGCTGATTCTGCTTAATAAGATGATATATGTAAGGTCATTTAAACGAGTAAAACGCTTTGTCTTTTATCGGGGAAAGCTCATAAATGGCTTAAGCGAAAACCGATCGGCAGAAGAAGTTTTTTGCCCTTTGCGCTGCATATAAACGTCTTGACCAGATTTATCTCAGTTTTGTTTATGTCTGAAAATGCAGTAGTTGAAGTCCCAAAAGCGATGAAAGTCGCTCTGGAATCATGCCGTTGATGTAGAAACGTCAAAATGAAGAACTATTGTTGCATATGAAGGTACTGCGGACATGAGAAGAGATATAAACATCAATCTTCTGACTGTTTCCAGCTGCATTTTTAATGACTGAACAGACTATGGATGGTGACGTTACTGCACGCGAGAAACTCGGCAAGTCTCAATCTTCCGTGTAAATGCGGTTTTCAGCATTGCCGGTTTATTACGGTGCATGTAAACACGTGAATACTGGTTTCTGTTGAAGCTGATTTTTGATAGATATCTGTTTTTTTTTTTGTGCATGTCAACGCACTCAGTGATGTACACAAGCGTCTCACCTGCACAGGAAGGAGAGCCACTCCAGCAGGAAGTTTCTGGTCTTCTCTACACCCTGTGTATCTGAACCCCAGTGCTCGAGGCCGTTGTTAGTGAAGTCACGGAGGATGTCCAGACGCTCACTGGAGGAAATATCCCAGTGTCTGTTCTCTTTGATCTCGGTGAAGAGCCACGGCTTGACCAGAGCTCCCCTACAGGAACAAAACAATGTCCGTCATACATTCATTCATTACGAGAGCGCAGCGGCAGTCAGACTCACCTGGCGATCATGATTCCTGAGACGCCCGTTTCTCTGGCCTTCATGGCATCTTCATAAGATAAAATATCTCCATTTCCTACGAACACACAGATCCATCATTCTTTTCTCATCTCATTTGTCTTGCTTAATATATACTTGAACATAAAATGCAGTTCTAGAAGACAATGCGATGTGACGTATGGTTGATGTATTGATGGTTTTACCGAACAGCGGCACGGGAGCGGCGAGATTCGAGCAGGTGTTGATGTATTCCCAGTCTGCCAGTTTTGTGTAGCGCTGCTCGCGAGATCTGCCGTGCAGCTTCACACATGACAAACATCAAAACAGCAAATGACAAGATGCCAAACCTCAAGACTACAGTGAAGAGAGATTCCTGATGATGTCATTAATCATACCGTAATCATGGACACGCCCCAGTTCTTCAGTTCTGGGATCAGCTTGTGTGCAGTGTTTGAGTTCTGATGAACACCTGTGCGGATCTTCACAGTCAAAGGAACATCCAGAACCTGCAGAGGAACAAACGTCACACATGACAACAGCACAGCTACACCTGAAGACAACCGTACATCACACAAACACTCACGGAGTTCATCCCCCTCACGATCTGCTCAAATTTAGTGGTTCGTGTCATCAGGCCACAGCCTCCACCCTGAAGAAACAGAGATGACTTCATCATCAAGATGTCAATTCAACGCGAGACTCTGACGGGTCTATAACGTGAGCACGATTACCTTCTTGTACACGAGATCGATGGGACAGCCGGAATTGATATCCACAAAATCTACACCAATGCTTTGATTGAGTAGCTCAGCACATCTGGTCATGCTGTCTGGAAAACAACCTTCCAACTGCAACACAACACACACATGCTAGTCGTCCTGAACAACAGAAGAACATCAGTGTGTTAACGTGTTGTGTACCTGAACACCGAACAGATCTTCAGTGTGATGTCTCTTGAGAAGAGCCCATTCAGACGCCTGACCCTGCAGAAGATTCGTGCACATGGCCATTTCACCGCACGTGATGTCCGCTCCGAAACGCTTACATATGCGACGGAACGGCAGATTCCCACACTGATCAAAAACAACAGAGAGAGAGAGAGAGAGGAGATGCGTCTGCATCACAAGAGCTCATGACACGTGTAATTCAGAACACACAGCAGTGATGATGTAAGAGTACCGTGGTGAGTGGAGCCAGATAGAGTTTGTCTCTGAAATCCACCTGAGATGAGAAAAGAACAAGTTTGATTTGTTTTCATAATACAAAGCATAGACATATTTATATTACTTAGACGCCTCATTGTACACGGGATCCTACATCAACGCTGCCGCCATATTGGTGAGGGCAAAAGCAGACTTATGAGTGAACGGTGGATAAAAACACTTGTTTCATTTCTCAACTAATTTCAATACTCTTCTATTTATGTGGAGCACAGAAACGTTTTGGCTCCAGTTAAAGATGGTTTTAGACTTGAAAATGTATTTATTGTCATAAGGAACGGTCATCGAGAAACCGTTTTAGGCTCGCCCAGAAAATTCTGAACAAAGAATTGGTGAAAAAATGTTAAACAGTTTAACTCCACAATTCAGTACTATATACTTCTGAGTGTTTCGTTTATGATTTCTCTTTACCCGGTCTTTAAGGGAGATTAAATGCACATAATCAGAACACTTTCACTGGGAAAAATCTAAACAATGCGTCTTTATATGACTATGCTGCTAATGCACAGCGGTGTTATTTGTTTTAATATATCACATACATTGTGTTTCACTACTGTAACGGGTTTACTGGATTAATAAAATAACATCTTTTATCCTCTAAAATTGGGCTCCTATTGGGCTGAGTGGGCTTTTAGTGCGCAGTTGCCCTCACCAATATGGCGGCACCGTTGACGTATCGCAGCAGCGGAGCGAAGCGCCGTCTAGTTATTTATTATGTCTATGATAAAAACATGAACAACATTTATGAATCTCACTAGAAACTAAAGTGTCACTGAATGTAGTTTCTCTGTCCAAGAGTTAGTTCAGTGATAACACACCTGCTTCTTCTCACAGGGTCGCAGCTTGATGATGTCATCGTCTGTTACCGGGCCCATGGTCTTCACAGGAGCGTTTTTGTCGTCCTGCAGTTTAAACACACGCACAAACAATGTGTTTGATTGACCTGATTTGATATTTGTGTTGTGACGCTTGATGTTGTGTCACCTGTCGTGTTTCTTGTTCATCAGGAGCATCAGTAGTTGTGCAGCTGTGATTTTCCTCTGAACACTCATCTGTGCTCTTCTTCTCTGGTTTCTTTCCTCTGACGATGGTTTTCAGATAAGCCTCGGCTCCCGTGAACGCCACCTGTTTCTTCCGCAGGCGTTTCTGGAGCTCTTTGTCCAGATTGTTTCTGACCGTCTCTTTGTCAGCAGAGCATTTGTGCAGATCTTCGTTCACGATGTTCTTCAGATCCGGGCTGATGTGAGCTTTGGCAAACCTGCAGGTGAGCCCGTAATGACATTTGCCGAAGGTGTTATACAGGTAACACTGATCGCCCAGGTCCTCGGGTTTACCGGACATGTACTCCGACACGTCATGAATGAAGCGACACTTCTCGCCAAACACACATTTGGTTTCTCGCTCCTGATGAACACATGAACCATAATAAATACACAAACACACACAACATTTAAAGGGGTCATATGACACAAGATTTGTGTGGGTGTGGCTACACGAGGGCTGATGTAGATTTGTGTGGGTGTGGCTACACGAGGGCTGATGTAGATTTGCGTGGGTGTGGCTACACGAGGGCTGATGTAGATTTGTGTGGGTGTGGCTACACGAGGGCTGATGCAGATTTGTGTGGGTGTGGCTACACGAGGGCTGATGTAGATTTGTGTGGGTGTGGCTACACGAGGGCTGATGTAGATTTGTGTGGGTGTGGCTACACGAGGTGTTTCAGGCAGATCTGGGTGAGCATTCGCTTTTAGATAGTGTCTGAACAAAAGATGCGTTCTTTCACTTTTGCAATTTTAAGTGTCTAATACATGCATGAGCAACTTATAACACACCAAAGACATAAAAAACACGTCTTCACACCATATGACCCCTTTAACAGTCTGTACATGAACCTGTTTGGGTCATTACCTGAATGATGGATGGACACAATCTTTTGTCCTCGTAACTCTGAGGTTTTCTGTGAGGTCTGGACTTGTTCTGTCCTCTCATTTTCCTCTTCTCTTTTTCGTCTCCATCTTTGTCCAGCTTCATTCTCTTCTGCTCCGGTTCTCCTGTGTTTGCGTCATCATCCTTTCGACCCGTCCAGCCCGATTCCAGAAACTCATAGAAGTTCTCTTTACTGGTGAGGAATCTGTTCATGTGTTCACAACAGTGTTACAGTGTACAGATCATCATCATCATCATCATCATCATCATCATCACACTCACTGTTGTTTAATAGCAGCAGCTCCTTTCTCGACCTCCACAGCTGAGTCCATCCTGACAGCACAATACACCATATTTACATTTACTCCTGATTGACAGTAGTACACAGAGATCAGCCAATCACAGCAGAGCTCATTTGCATAAAGGTACAGCGGCAAAAAGGTCTTGTTTGATTTTAAAGGTAAAGAGAGAGAGACACGATTCTTAAAGAGAAGATAAACTCCGACTGACATTATAAGATGAAACCTCAATGACAGTGCGGATCTGAGATCAGTGTAGATGAATAATAACTGATCAACACTCACCTGCAGATGAAGGTTTTCTCTCTCTGTACATGCGGACTGAACCTGTGCGTCACTTTAACGCGTCCGGCTGGAAACACGAGCTCGACAGCGCGTGCACCTCACTTCCGCCTCAGCGCTGTACAGTAACGACGAAACAAAATACTTCACACACGTGTCATTTATTATAATGTTTTATTGTTATATTCTGCGATCTGAAAGTACATTTTAAACCTGTAAATAAACAACTTTAGGATTTAACAAATAAAGTTAAAGTGATAGTCATCATTTTTTCACCTTCATGTCATATCTGTATGAATCACTTTGTTATGATGAACACAGAGAAAGATTTAAGGATGAATGCTTGCGATTTTCAATTCTGTGAACTATCTCACTTTGTGCTCAACAGAACAAAAAAACAATATTTTTGTCCTATTATGGTTGTGGATGATGTCATAGATCTGAACATTGCTCACATTCTTACAAATATCTTTCTTTTTGTTAAAAAGAACAAATTAACGTATGTAGGTTTGAAACAACCTGAGTAAAAGATGACAGAATTTTTATTTTGAGTGAACTGTCCCTTTAAGGTAAATCTGAGCATTTGTACAAAGAAGCAACGAATAAGATATTTGGAAGAATGTTAGCAACTGACATTTCTGGGACATCATTGACTCCCATATAATGACAAATGAAAATGATAGTCAAAGGTGCCCCAGAACTATTTGCATTATATATTCTTCAGAATCTCTCATTATGTGCTCAACAGAACAAAAAAAATGAAATTTCACTAGACAAAGTTTTGAACGTAAGGACAACAACGCATAAGTGCAATAAAACTGTGTGTGTAGGGATAGAAAAAGAAATAGAAGTCTGTATTAATGGGTCAGGTGTTGATGTCAGAGCTGTGTTTTAAGTGTTGTGTCCTCGTTAATTCATAAAAGATGATTCTTAAAGAGAGCTGCTCATCTTGTAGCAACAGGCGATCATTCCACCATCTTGAAACAGATCCAGAGACGTACGTGAGGGTTACTTTCCTTTTTGGGATGACCCCACAAGATGTTCACTAACAGAGCGTTCTAGTGTTCATGTAAATATGGTCTCATGACTCCCACAGAATGAGCAGAAGTACACACTTCATAATATCTCAAAATAAGTTGAGTTTGAATATTAATGCCACGGTATGAAGCACAAGACATTGACAGTATTCCTGAGCATGAGATTTATTAGTTCAGAATTTCTACATTATAAGCAGTGCAGAGTGGACATGGATTTTTTTATTCAGAGCTGTACATGTTTTAAGTCAATGAGAAACCATCAGAGTTAGACTGGAGGACCCAGTCTCTCTAATTTAGCATGGAAGCGTTTTTTGCTGCTGTCTAAGACAGCGATGCCGTTCTTCTGAAAGTCAAAACCCAGTCTTCTGAGATCCTGCAGTCGCTGCTTCAGAATGTCCAGACTGAAGTCAAGAACCTTTGGTTTCTGTATGATCTGATGGATGTGAATCCCAGCGTCCATCACACAGTCCAGTTTCTCGTTCAGACGTTCTGACGAGATGAAGAGCACGAGCGAGTAGTTAAGAATCATCTTCTTAAAGTCGCCTTTACAGCAGCCCAGAGACTGAAGTTTCTCCTGCAGGTTCTTAAAGTTTCGCTTCAGACTCTCGTGTGACAGGTCCAGGATCTGAGCGCCGTGACACTGCAGTAAAAGCAGCGCCTCTGCGTTACTCAATCTCAGCGAGCTCTGCAGAAAGTTCACGTTGGCTTTCACTCGATTGGTGCTGCGGATCAGGATGTACAAGTTCTTAGAGATGATCGTTTTGGCAAAGTGTTCGTGGTCTTTTCCACCCAGACTCAAGCAAATGCCCTGAAGAAGTTCCACCATGTTCCTGTTGAGCTCCACGCTGTTGGAGAACGTTCGTGGTGCTGTGGTGAGCAGCCGGTGCAGATCTTTAGGAGTGATTCCCAAAGATCTCAGGAAAGTGATGTTCTCCTGCAGGTTGTCATTGTCGCTGGAACGAAAAAAAGACTCGGGTGACCTCGACAGAATCTCAACCACTTCGTTGTCGCTTTTGAAGATGTTTCTCCAGAGCTTCCAGCGTTCCTCCAGGTGCTCGCACGAGCGGGTGATGGATCGAGGGAAACGAGAGATGATGCTGGCGATGGTCTCCTGATCGGCACCTTTACTTTTCAGGAATTGAGCCAGACCTTGTTCGTTGGTGAGGAGCTTTCGCAGAACGCCCGGCTGCCGCCGACGGGCCATGTTGAGGTCCACACCCATGCTGGAGAGATTCTCCAGAAGAGATTTGTTCTCTGAGTGAAGCGGAGGAGGTTTCTGGATGATTTGACTGGAGCTGCAGTATCCAGACGTCGGAATGAAGGTGTGACAGCGAGCGCTGGATGTCCCGATGGACCACAGGACCAAAACAATCCGCTTCTGTGCCATCATTCACCACCACTCCGTCCCTGATATTACACGCATTACTTCAGTTTACTCACATGCTGAATGTGCATATATACTTGTATACATCAACTTTGGAACAGGATTCCAAAGGATGGAAAAAAATGAATTACTCAACCTCTAGTTGTTCCAACCTGTATAAATGTATTTCTTCTGTTAAACACAAAGATATTTGAAAAATAAAAGCTAGCAACTGAGATTGACCACCATAGTAGAAATCAAATGGAAGTCAAAAGTGCCCCAGAACGGTTTGTTTTCCTAAATGATTCAAAATATCTTATTTTGTGTTGAACTGTAGTCAGTGGTGACCCAGAAATCTCAGTCACTAACAATCTTCTAAATATCTTTCTCTGTGTGGCATTGATACAGATCTGGAACACATGGGGTGAACTGTCCCTTTAAGTGGCATTGATGCATTTTTAAGAAGACTTTAATTATATTGAACTATCTACAAATGGTATTCTAAAAGGACAAGAATCTACTGTTCAATATACATTAACCATTAATAAAAGCATTAAAATAAAACAGAACAACACGCTACCCTTCATATTTACATTTGTTCATTTATCAGACGTTTTAACTCCAAACAAATAAAAAAGGATTTAACATTTGTCCAAGAGCTAAACAATAAATGTAGTTTACCAATCCATATAACGTTATGTTGATTAAAAAGAGTCGTTTCACATAAATACATAAACAGAGTTAAAGTAAACACGCTTCACTTTCACTGTAACTAAATAACTTAACCACTTCAGATAAATGAAAGTGTTCATAACTATGTCACCTACCGGATATAAACATGTGAATGTATGTTTTCTTCTTCTTCTTCTTCTTCTTCTTCTTCTTCTTCTTCTTCTTCTTCTTCTTCTTCTTCTTCTTCTTCTTCTTCTTCTTCTTCTTCTTCTTCTTCTTCTTCTTCTTCAGTGTTTGTCTGTGGCGATCAGATTGCGTGACAGCGCCGCCTGCTGTAATGACTTCAATACGACACCAGGGGCCGCTTGTTCAAATCTTAAACACGAGTTGTTCAAAAGCAACAATGGATTGAGAATTTGATTAAATGACAAAATCCAATCTTGGTTTGGATCAAATTTTCAGTTTGTGTTGTTCAAAACTTTTCAGTAAAACCGGAATTCCTTTGATCCCAAAAAACAGGATTATACTGATCCCAGAAGAAGGGTGGAGTTCAGGAACAGAAACTGTGATAAAACTTATAAACTTGACAAAAATCAAGTCAAGTCAGCTTTATTTATAAAGAGCTTTTACAATTTTCATTGTTACAAAGCAGCTGTACATGAAAACATATTGACTATAAGCAAAACATTTCCAGATTGGGTCACCTGAAAAAGTGTCTCTGGATCGGGTTTGCTTTGAAAAACTGGCACAAAAATCAAATGGATTATCTGATCCTGGATAGCAAAACATGGGACTTCCAAATCCAGATCATTCTGATCCGGATGAAACTATTTGAACAACCGGCCCCAGAGGAAGGGTTACAGATCATTTCAGCATCACAACATTGTTATATAGATACAGAGAGGTTTATCCCATACATAGCACATAATATATAGAGTTATAGAAGGATCTTTAATAACTGAGGTGCTTATGTATCATCAGAGCGTTGTCTCTCGTTTGATCAAAGCTGCTTTTCCAGACTACTCGAGCTTTTAAAAACCTGTGTTTGTATTCTGTTACATAGAGAAAGTGTGAGAAGTTTCAAAATGACATGATTTTGGTTACTGTATGTTAAAGATTATAGCTTTCCTGTAGCTCAGTGGTAAGAGCATTGTGTTAACAGCACAAGGTTGTGTGTTTGATCTCAGGGGATTGCAGATACCTGTGTATAAATGTATAAGATAATGCAATGTAAGTCACTTTGGATGAAAGCATCTGCCAAATGCATAAATGCATAAATGTAAATGTAAAGATGAAGGAAATGTTTGATGAGTGAATGAAAGCTCTGTTGAATATATTGAGTAATGATGTTCTCTGAGGACTGCACTTGAGACGGGTCTCTTCTCAAGCATCATTCTCCATATGTGCGGTGATGAGACCCTGTCTCATGAATATTTCATTCAGCCTCCTCACATCTCTTCTATTATTAACATCGCTCTCAATGTGACTGAACACTGATCGAGTTTCCTCTGCTCGTATACTCCAAATCTTCATTTAGGACACGACCTTTCAGTTTTAATGGCATCTTTTCTGTTCAGTAAGAGTCACAATCATCAATTCAATCTGTTTAATATCTCAGCTGTAAAAGCAACAATCTTCTTTTCAAATGTTTTTCCTGCAAAAGACAGACTTAATCTCCGAGAATATCTTGATGATGTCTCAAACTGTGCTCAGATTTCCACAGATAGCTGGACAAACACACTTGAGATCTCAAAAGAAATGAACTCAAAAACTTTGAACTCATCAAAGACCAAATCAGACATGTGTTATTCACAGAAAAACATAAATACATATAAAAGCAATAATAATAAAGCACACACACATCCTGCGTGAATGTCCTGTTTTTGTGATGTTCTGAGGTTTTATTATTCAGTTTAGTGAATGTTGAGAGTATTTCTCAGCGGTAAAAGCCTTCAGAAGCTCTAGTCTGTCCCATCAACATGTCTTTTTTGAAAATACATAATACTTAAATGTTCAAACAGACTGCAGAAGATCTTTCTCTAAAGTATTTTCACATGAGTAAGTGCTGTAGTTGTCTCTCTCTCTCTCTGCAGGTGTTTGTGAACCGGACACGCTCACGTGAATAATGTAGAAGACAAACATTGAAGGTTTCTGGAGCTCTGAGCATCAGAACTCAACAGCAGAGTTCACAGGTGAAGCTCACTTCATCTGAGGAGAGAGAAGAATGTCCAGGAGAAGATGGGTGGAATTCAAGATCTGTCAAACCATCAGCTGTTCTGCTCCGGTCAGCCGCAGGAGTAACAGACCAACATCACCCCCCGCTGCAGGTACACTCAACAATACACACACACACATATAATGTATATATATATATATATATATATATATATATATATATTCTAAAATATTCACCTCCCATGGCAAGCCAAATTAGATTTTAATCATTCTCAGGATATACTTTTTTTAAATTTTTTACTACTAATTTCTGACATCAATTATTACATTTTCACTAGTGACAATATTAATTCTTGATATCAATAATGTGATTTTATTAGTAAGAAAGTCATTTTAGATATATCAGATTTATTGATATCTATTTCCTGAAATCAGACAGTAACAAGTTTATTGTTGATATAAAAAATGATGGTTTTTACTAGTAAGAATTGCATTTCTGATATCTGAAATAAGATTTGAATGGCAGTCTATTGTGTTATTTAACTAGTAAAATGCAATTACAGACATCAAGAATTATGTTTTTTACTGGTTGAAATATAATTTTTCAAGAATACACATTTCTGCGAGTGATGATGTGATTGTTGATATCAAGAATTCAAATGTTTTCTATTGAAAATGTAATTACTTATATCAAAAATAGCAGTTGTAACTAATAGGGATTCCCTTCTTGATATCAAGAATGATTTACTAGTAAAAATTTAATTGTTGATATAAAAAATGCATATCCTGAGATTAAAAGCGAATTCGGCTTGCCATACATCTCTCTCATGACATCATAACATCTGATTAAATATCCTCACTTATATTGTCTTGACACTCAGCAGAGGATACAGCAGGCAGAAGAGTGTTTACAAAATAAGCTTTAATAACTTGTGTTAAGAGCAAGAATGTTTTTATTATCTGATGCTGATATCTAAAGAACAATATAAATGTAATATAAGTATACACAATATATTAACTGTTGCTAGTGTTTGAAATGGGCACCACGGGCAGCTGTCAACTAGTGCGTGCTCTCGCGTCCTGACGTCACCGCGCAATGAGTCTCGTGTGTTTACGTGGAGAAACATGGCGGCGACTGTTGCCGTAAAGGCCGAATAAACCTCAGAGTAAATCCCACAGCTGGACCGGACCGGACCGGACACTCATGACAGCCGTGCACGTGTAGTGTGCGTGCGTGTGTGACGTGTTTCTGATGCGCGTGTGTCCGTGTTAAAGCCGCAGGATCCGCAGAGATGATGGAGGACGACGAGCGACAGAAGAAACTACAGGCCGGCAAAGCTAAGGTGAGATATGCCATATATTTACCTCAGCTCTACCTCACAGCTCATGATTTAAAGCTTATGTGAGAAATAACCTCCACTTTACCTCATTTACCTTCATGGGAGATTTAACGTTACCCCAGAATAAGACTGAGATTTACCTCAAATTACTTCATATTCCCCTCATCGAGAGGTCCTTCAATATCCATTTACCTCACTGCTGTCATTGACTGTGTGTGTGTTTGTGTGATTTCATGTGTTGTGTCAGTAGTCAGTCCTCTGAACATTCTTCTCTCTCATGTATTGATTAAATATAGCCTAATGCTGTGCGCGTGCGAACATGTGGATGTTCTTGTGAAACTGGATTTTCAGGCCAATGCAAACAGAAAGTGTCATTTCTTCACATCTACAGACCTCTCAATGCAGTCATGAGAACCTTCCCTCATCACTGATTCATCATGACAATATATAGGGCTGCATGACCATGGGTTAAATGATAAACACCTTATTTTGTTCTGCATTGTTGTCGCGATTAATAAACACGATTATTTTGTTCTGCGTTGTAGTCGCGATTAATAAACACGATTATTTTGTTCTGCGTTGTAGTCGCGATTAATAAACACGATTATTTTGTTCTGCGTTGTAGTCGCGATTAATAAACACGATTATTTTGTTCTGCATTGTAACCGCGATTAATAAACACAATTATTATTACGATTATTTACAATGCATTGTAATCACGATTAATAAACACGATTATTTTGTTCTGCGTTGTAATCGCGATTAATAAACACGATTATTTTGTTCTGCGTTGTTGTCGCGATTAATAAACACGGTTATTTTGTTCTGCGTTGTAACCGCGATTAATAAACACAATTATTATTACGATTATTTACAATGCATTGTAATCACGATTAATAAACACGATTATTTTGTTCTGCATTGTACCTGCGATTAATAAACACGATTATTTTGTTCTGCGTTGTTGTCGCGATTAATAAACACGGTTATTTTGTTCTGCGTTGTAGTCGCGATTAATAAACACAATTATTTTGTTTTTGATTTGATTTGATTTTGATTTGATTCAATTTATTGTCATTACACACATACAAGTACAGTGCAACGAAATGTATTTTTAGAAGAAGATAAAGCATAACATGGGGAAGGTGGGGAGAAAAACATGTACACAATACACCAAAGACAAGACTTGCAACAGGGATAGGTAATCCAGTTCCGACAAGCAGCATCTGATTCTGCTGCCATGGTGGCGCCGCATGCAGACCCACTTGTCAGGCTGGCGGGTCAAAGCGACGAAGGCATTGGATCTGGGTGTGAGTGTCCGCCCTCGAGTGCGGCCTATGTTTGTGTGTGTGTGATAGTCTGTGTGATAGTCTGTGCAGGTGTTTCAGTAGAATGGGGGAGGGACGCAAGAGCGTCTCTCCGTACTGCTCCACTCAGGGTTGATTTCCAGCAGCAGCCTTGGGCAAGGCTGATACAGGGGAGTCGAAAGAGATAAGATTGATTGTTTGGTCTTTGGGCGAGCAACCGCATTCCATTTCCACGAATACTCTCATTGTCCATTTGGTCTCCAAAAATATAAATTTTCCTTTGCAAAGTCGTGAGCTTCTCCGTGATAGAATCCATATTGCGGTTAATAGTCTCATTTCCAGAGCCGACCGCTCTTCCCACGACTTCCATCATAACGGGCAGCCTTGTGAGACTTTTGAGAGCTGTTACCGTTTTCTTAATTTCTCGATAACTAAGGGCACAGCCTAATCCAATCAGCATAATACCTGTTATCATGGTTCCGAATAGGTAGATATCTTCAATGTCCTCCACGGAAAGAGGAGCCAGACACACGATCCGCCATCTCTCCCAGGCGTCCATCGTGTAGCCAGCTGCGAACGTTCCGTCAGGGCAGACAGGTTCCCCCGAACCCAAGCTTCTCTTCGAGAAGATCGTGTCAATAGCGTTGAGAGACCAGTTGATCAGATCCATAATTTCAGTTGTAGAGCAGTGCAGAGAGAATCTCTCAATAGATGATACGAGACGAGACACGAGATCAGCAGGAAAAAAAGGGAAGGACGGGAGCGAGAAAAATGCGACTGCCTCCGTTGACAGAGCGTAGAGAAGTTGTTCTGCGTTGTAGTCACGAATAATAAACACGATTATTTTGTTCTGCATTGTAACCGCGATTAATAAACACAATTATTATTACGATTATTTACAATGCATTGTAATCACGATTAATAAACACGATTATTTTATTCTGTGTTGTAGTCACGATTAATAAACACGATTATTTTGTTCTGCATTGTAACTGCGATTAATAAACACGGTTATTTTGTTCTGCGTTGTTGTCGCGATTAATAAACACGATTATTTTGTTCTGCATTGTAACTACGATTAATAAGCACGATTATTTTGTTCTGCGTTGTTGTCACGATTAATAAACGCGATTATTTTGTTCTGCGTTGTAGTCGCGATTAATAAACACGATTATTTTGTTCTGCGTTGTAGTCACGAATAATAAACACGATTATTTTGTTCTGCGTTGTAGTCACGAATAATAAACACGATTATTTTGTTCTGCGTTGTAGTCGCGAATAATAAACACGATTATTTTGTTCTGCGTTGTAGTCACGAATAATAAACACGATTATTTTGTTCTGCATTGTAACCGCGATTAATAAACACGATTATTTTGTTCTGCGTTGTAGTCACGAATAATAAACACGATTATTTTGTTCTGCGTTGTAGTCGCGATTAATAAACACGATTATTTTGTTCTGCGCTGTAGTCACGAATAATAAACACGATTATTTTGTTCTGCGTTGTAGTCACGAATAATAAACACGATTATTTTGTTCTGCGTTGTAGTCGCGAATAATAAACACGATTATTTTGTTCTGCGTTGTAGTCACGAATAATAAACACGATTATTTTGTTCTGCATTGTAACCGCGATTAATAAACACAATTATTATTACGATTATTTACAATGCATTGTAATCGCGATTAATAAACACGATTGTTTTGTTCTGCGTTGTAGTCACGATTAATAAACACAATTATTATTACGATTATTTACGATGCATTGTAATCGCGATTAATAAACACGATTGTTTTGTTCTGCGTTGTAGTCACGAATAATAAACACGATTATGTTGTTCTGCATTGTAACCGTGATTAATAAACACAATTATTATTACGATTATTTACAATGCATTGTAATCGCGATTAATAAACACAATTGTTTTGTTCTGCGTTGTAGTCACGATTAATAAACACAATTATTATTACGATTATTTACGATGCATTGTAATCGCGATTAATAAACACGATTGTTTTGTTCTGCGTTGTAGTCACGAATAATAAACACGATTATTTTGTTCTGCATTGTAACCGTGATTAATAAACACAATTATTATTACGATTATTTACAATGCATTGTAATCGCGATTAATAAACACGATTGTTTTGTTCTGCATTGTAACCGCGATTAATAAACACGGTTATTATTACGATTATTTACAATGCATTGTAATCGCGATTAATAAACACGATTGTTTTGTTCTGCATTGTAATCGTCATAAACATGGTTAATTTGTCAGTTACTTTTGTTTTTTATTTCACCTCAGATTATTAGGCATATACTTTCAGCCAATTAATATCTTATAATCTTCTGCCATTGAACTTCTTCAACCGTATTTAAAAGCACACAATCAATTAAATTAACATTTTGTGACTTTAGGAATGAAACTTTAATTTTTTGTGTTTTATAAATCATTTCTATCGGGCAGCCTATATTGTTTGTCTCTGGGTTTTGCTAAATACATTTAAAAAAAATTAAATGCAGTGAAAAATGTTTTTTTTATTTCCTGTAAAGCTTTGCGATGATTTTCTGACCTTTTTGGGAGTTTTGTGCTTGCTTTCAAAACATTAATATCTCAACGATTATGCTCAATTAATTTTGGAAAGCATAAATCTTGATCACGATTAAAATTAGATTAATCTTGCAGCCCTAATAATATATGAATTCTGATGAATACATTCTGTTCATTTAAAATCCAGAATATAAACTAATCTCTGTTGTTGTTGTTTTGTTGCTACTTTGAATGAGTGTAAAGCTTCTGCTTAGCCTTATAACAGAAGTGTACGTATCTGTCATTGAGAGCCTGTTTTGATGTATACTGTACTCCCTATGTAGTGAACACATGTGAATGAGGTCACTTGTGATGAGTTTAATGACAACTAACAGGTTTATGACAAACACACATTCTCCTGATATAATCTAATGTTGATTTTCATCCACTGAAGGAATCTGTCTGATAAATGAATAAAGAGACGGACGGATGAGTTGTTTGTGATGTATGATACAGTAACAGAACACTGAGACAGGAGAGAGATGTTTTCTGGTTTAATTCTTCTGTATTTGTGTTCTCGGTTGGTTAGAACCGGTTACAGTTTACATGATGTGTAATGTATGTTTGTGTCAGATGTTGCTCTTTCAGACCTCAGGAGATTTGATGGAGTATGAGAAATGTTTGAGTTGATATCACGAGATCTTCAATAATATTGACGTTAGATTGCAGACGAGACAAATCTGAGCTCACTCATTGATGAAATCTCTTCTCAAACTCAAAAAAGGAAAGGTGTGCGCTGTGGATTATACCACAAGAAAAGAGAGGATCCTTGCTGCGCAATAATCCTTTACCTCCATGAGTTAGTTTTTGTAATTGATGAAGGACAAAACTGAGGATTATGATTTATGTTGGATGAATTACACAGCACTAGTTGAAGAATGTCATCGGCTCTGTCTGTCTGTTTGTTTGATGTTGATGGTCATTGATCATGTGACTTGTCTCAGTCCATCTACATGTCATTTCATTTCTGTCTTGCATTCTTCTGAATTCTCCCAGACCTCTCTGAGAAACTCTCTTGAAACGGCTCTGTCAGAAATGAAGCAGGTGAAAGTGAGTCGTGCAAAACCTCTTTATATTTACAGACCTTTAAAAATGTCAGGACCCGCTGAACAAAGACATTTGTGATAGAGGGACATGATTCAGAATGATTCAGAATTTCTCCGACACTTCAAGTTAATGTTAACAAAAGCGCAGACGCTAACACATTTCTTAACAACAGAATTTAACTCTTGTTTGTCCGGCGAGAGCATCAAAGGAATAGTTCATATGTTGTTAACCAAACACCGTTGGACCCCATTGACTTCTATTGTATGGACACAAAACCAATGCCAGTCAATGGACACAATGGTTTTGTTACCAACATTTTTCTAAATATCTTCCTTTTGTGTTCAGCAGAAGAAAGAATGGGTTTAAAATGACAGAAAGATGAGTAAACTGTGACAGAATTTTTATTTCGAATATTCCTTATATACGCATTTAGCCGATTGCTCTGCGGCTCGACGTTCAGTCAGGTGGTCTTTAAATGTGTGTTTTGAGTTTATATTGTCTTCCGAACAGACGCTCTCATAGGCTGTGGACAGGTCATCAGTCGACCCCTGACCTCTGACTCGTCAGTTCTGCACCTCACAGTTATGTGTCACGTCGTGTGCTGTTTGTTTGATCAGAGCAGCTGTCAGCAACATAAGCGAGCCGTTCAACATACACTGAGTCCTAATGCATGTATCACACATCCTCAACAGAAGCGGATGACAGAAGGAGTGTATCCAGTACATTAGAGGATTCACATGTGTCTTTAAACATGATACAACAACAGCTCTGTGGATTTACTGGTGTGAAGGAATATGATTGAGAGGGTGTGTCTCACATTTTGCAGTGTTTGTGGTAATGTGATGACGACACACAGAATCATCAGGAGTGATCATAACTTATCAATTTACCACTAATGTAAGATCACATTGTAGCTCTTCAGCACCACACAAATGTTTTAAATGACATCACTTCCCCTTTAGAGTCACGAAGCATTTTCCTCACATGATTCCTAAGATGATATTTATAGTTTTCACCCATCATAAAAAATTAGATTTCAAACCGATGGAAAGGACTGATTTCAGTTCATGAGAAATCCTGCTTCTTGCTTACACAAGTAGTGTGTGTGTGTGTGCACTATCATTGTGATAATGGCTTTAATGAATTATCTGTTGTTTATGGTGGAGTCGTGCTCTATGGTTTGGAACGCTTACGACCCGCAGATTAACTGTAAATGTATTCAATATAGAGTAACGCCTGTTTCACATTGCACACGTATGCTTACGTGCTTACACGTGCGTTGTGATACTGGCGTTAAAGATAGTTATAGCGTGAACTTGTCTCTCTCTCTCTCTCTCTCCAGTCTCTGGACGAGTACAATATTCAAGCGCATTCTTGCGTTTATCCTAACTTAAACAATGTTGTGTTGAGTCAAAGCCCAAATGACGCGATTCATGCGCAAACCAGCACCACTTCAGCAATGTTGACGCACTGCCCACTCATGATTCAGCAACGCATCTTAGAGAATGAGAGAAAGTTGTTTGCGATACTTCATAATCGCCACCTCAGAACATCCGTCACAATTATAATCTGATCTCTAGAGATCCAGTTATCAGCTGTTTACTCTCATTGCATGTTTAGCTCATATTTATTTGTTATTCATTTGAAGAGTTTGGTTCCAAAATGAGATTTTTTCAAAAATCATGTTTTTTTTTTGTCCAATTAATATCAATCAAACTGCATGTTTTTTTTTATTTAAGACACAATAACAAAGAATACAGCTAATTAATACAATAAAACACGAATAAAAACATGATTTCACAATAAAAAACATTATTTTAGAAATAAATCCTGATTTTGGAACTTCACATTGTCATACAGCCTAGATAGAATATAATCTGTTAAATTAATCTGTTGATATCTTCAGTTTTATAAAATTTAACCCCTCATATAAGCGCTCCTATGCTTGAGCATTTTATTGATTGCAAAAAAGTAATTATAGTTATTCTAATAATAATAATATATACTACCTACATACCTACTGTATAATATGTTCCTAATATTGTATTCTGTATTTATTCACTGTATATCCTGCACTTGCTAATGTCACTTCTAGTTTGACGTAAACTACATTTCGTTACACTGTACTTGTGTAATGACAATAAAGTTGAATCTAATCTAATAAACTATGATAACCATTTACATGAGTTGATCTAAAAAATGATCCAAGATGTGACCCAAAATCCATAAAATCATCCCAACCGTAAGTTTTGTGATCCGTCACACCAATAGTTGTTTATGATTTGTCCATTTTATTTCAGTAAATAACTGTTTATTTCAGAGTTGCTGGTAGATTCTGTTTCTCATCTCCTCTTTGAGTTTGTTGATGGATTGTTTTGCTGTGGATCCTGGTCCGAGTAGACTTGAACCGCGCTTCTTTTCTTTCTTTACTGCTGATTCTGTTTCATTATTCCTAATGGATTGTTCCATCCCAGTACAACACGAAAGGCTTTTGTGCGTTCATCAGATCTGAGGGTGTTAATTGGGTCTTGTGATTGTAGGCTAAAAGCATTAGTTAACAGGAGGTCATGCCTGGAGAACACACACACAAACCCTTTTGTTAATCCCATCAATAGTCTGCTGGTATAAATTTTCTGGCCAATAAACACAGCCCGTCTCATTTGAGAGATACTGTAATAAAACCAGGGGCCGGTTGCATAAACATAGCCATGGTGTTTAAGAATTAGCCTGACTAACTAAAGTCAATGAAGAAAGACTGTGGCATAAAATAAGCTCATGGTAGTCTAAAGGAACACAGTCTTAATTGTAGAAAAAGTAAGACACTGAACAATTTAAAACAAAATGGCCGACAGTAGGCGATAAACCCAGTTTTTCTTTGCTGAAAATATTTGTATATCAGGGGAATACAATGCTGCCAAATCAACCCAAATTAACACATTTTGTAACTACATTACAAACAAATAATCAAAACAAGGCTTGGACTACAGTAACTGAGAACATTAATAGTGTAAATCAGTTTCACAAATCATCAAAGATGTACACAAAAGAAATCTCCAGCATTTCCATAAGACTTCCAGTCAATTGTATTGCTCTTCCTCTTCTTATTGTCCATTTATTAACATATTTGCTTCTTTATAGCACAACATTTCTGAATCCAGAGCAGTTGACTGTGACAGTCCATGACATGAAGTTGATCATATAACGAAACGTTAGCCAAGGGGTCATCTGTCTATATTTTTTGTCTTCAAATAGACCCATCTAAGATTTGATGTAACTGACTTAAAAAGTAAACACTAGTCTTTACAGAACTTTAGACGACTAAGACCCAGAGCGGACTGTATGGCTGTGCGATATATCAAAATATTGCACATGTGCACATCGCAGTATGCAAATTGCGATGGGTTGCGAGTTATTTCATTCCTCGGAGTTATGTATTTTAGATGGATGCTGATAGTATAGTATCTATGTGGCAGGCGGATGTTAGTTGGGATATGTGTGCGTGCGCATGATAGCGTGTGTGCGCTCTGACGCACATCAATCAACAAGCCGCAATTAGTTTGATTTATTTTTGTTTGTTTACAAAATGTCAGATTTGTTTAATGCAACATTAAAACACGGCTGTTCACTTTCAAAAGTTGTAGTGATGCTTTCTTTGTCCTAAAATGATGTCAAATATATGTTGGTTATATCATTTCTTTTATACATTTGAACAAAATGTATATAGATTTTAGATAAAAGAAATAGGTCACGTTCTCCGTCTCTGTTGTGATTGTTTATTGGTGATTTAATCAGCTGATTTCTGAAGTTTATCTTCATCATGGATGTCATACTGTTCAGTATCTCCTAACAGATTATTGATGTTGTTGACATGTGACCATATCGGCAACTGTAAAAACCTGAATCAGTCGACCTTTAATATTTACAATATTGATGTATATCGGTTTATTGACATTAAGAGTGGAGGGTAAATTGAATATGAATGTGTCAGATGAGGATGACTATCTGAGCAGACGTACATAAATCACGGTAAATGTGTGTCCAGACCTCAGGGACGAGATGAGATAACCTGAGATCAATGCCAGCGTTTGATTTGTCAAACTTCATCTGTTCATATTCTGGAGCTCACATCAGATACTTCAAGGTTTTATTGAAAGCAGACGATATCAAGCTCATTTCCACCACAGCGACAGCTGTACAGAGGTTTCTGCTTTACACAAATAACTAAAAAAGGTATAATTTACCTAACAAAGAAGGTGAAGCTGTGGCCGTGTTGTGCTCTCTCTCTGTCTCTCGCTCTCTCTGTCTCTCTCTCTCTCTCTCTCTCTCTCTCTCTCTCTCTCTCTCTCGTGTTTCCATCAATCATGTAAAAGCATGTGTGCAGCTGTCACCGTAACATCCACATGACATGTGTTTTTCACTTATTTTCAAACAGCTGCTGGTTGTGTGTGTGACAGGAAACTTAACAGGGTCCGTTTAACAACTTTTAACAACATCACAATTGATTAAGTTCTGATGCTGTTGTAAATAACAAACCTCCACAGGGATTTTAAGGATTCGTCTCAGCTTCAACAGACTCTGTGGCATAACTGTGGGTCTTTGCACTGATACTTTTCTTACACGTGTGTGTTTGTCATTTGTCTTGCAGCTGGCCGAGTACCGTCAGAGGAAAGCTCTGTCTGATGGACAGAAGAAACAGAAGAAGAAGAAAAAGAAGTTGGAATCAGAGGAGAAGAGAAGAGACGATGAAGAGCAGACGCCCGGGGAACAGAGAGGAGATCAGACCACCGTCTTCTCTCTCTCAAAGACTCTCCGCAGCGGTGAAACCGTCACCCAAGATCAGACTTACACCATAGAGGTGATGACTTCTCAATTCATTTTGAAACACATGATCGCTGTCAGATGTGAATAAAGTACTGCTTGCTGTTTCTGCAACAGAAGTTTTCAAACTCTACAATATTGTTTGTCCAGAATTCACAGCTTTTTTAAGGTAGGCAAACTTTCTGACGTAAAAACCTGAGAATTGTAAGTCCAGTCAACAAAATAATCTTTATTTAACATACACATGTTAAGGCTCATTTTGTTCAGAATATGCAAAACAATCATTTGACTCATTCTCATTTGATTCTATGTTCACTTTACTCATTTATATGTGTAGGGAGAACATTTTGCGAGTTGGATTGTGTGCATGTGCAAACTCACGACTGAAAGATGATATACAGTATATGTATCTGTCTCTCCTTTCATTTTGTACTCAATCTGAGCATGAGCATGACTTTCATTCATCATGACGTTGTGTTCCACAGTGATTTATGTGTAAATACATGTGTGGCTCATTGTTGTGGCATCACAAAAGGTAAATGGCTGTCATTCACCCTAAATGCCCTTAAAGGGAAAGGAAGATGTCCAAAAAAACACCCATTACTCATTAAGAGAATCAGGATAACCGTTTAGACCATGTTCCCGGGCGCACCGACCGTTTTTTTTAGCAAAAGTGGATTCAGGCACACCTGCGCCGCGCTTTAAACCATGCGCCAAGATCCTGATAATAGGGCCCTTAGAGCTGTTTTGTAGCCGTGCTGTGATGTGTGTCAGTCAGTTCAATAGCAGAATAATAAATCATCATGTTAAACTCAGATTAGTCATGTTCCTGGATTTTTTAACAAATATATTTGTGTTCTGAGTGTGAATGTTTACTAGCCTGCAGCTTTGGGTTGTGTTTGACGTTGTGGACGAGTGTGAATTTAGTGGTTGCCAAGGCAACAGACAACTGCGTTTAAACCGTTTGTGCGTGTGTGATGCGGATGTCCTTGCGGTTATTCAGCCTCTTCTGAACGCATCTGTGTGCTTGTCAAGAGTGCTTTCTCCAGGAATAATGCGGTTGTGCTTTAAAAACACAGCAGAGAGAGACCACAGCAAATGTCATCACATGAACAATAAAACGATCTGATGCGTATTTGACCGCGTTTATGTTAAAGGCCCTGTAACTTCCTCCCGCATCTGTTGCCATGGAAACGCATGCGAGTGTCGCTCTGCATCTCTGTGCGACTGTGAGCGATAAATAAAACCTGATTAAATCATCAGATGGAGTCGATCACAGATCTGTGTGATTTTCTGCTCTGATTCATTTAAAAAGCACAGATTATCCATCACGTCTGCTCCTGGATGCTGATTGGTCAATAGTAACACACGTAGTCAAGGCTTTTCTGTTTTCTCAGTGTTTCGAGTGATGTGGTTCAGAAAGGTTCATGTGATGTAAGTGTTTTGTATATATATATGTCTTCATCTGTCATTCTATTTTGTTTTATCACATCATCATCATCATCATCATCATCCATCAATCACAGTGCTCTCGCAGTGTTCAGCACATGCGTGAATGTTGTTATATGGGTCTCTGGTCTGATCTGGATATAGGTCAGACGTTCACGCATGGTTCCACACGAGCGTAACGAGCCGTGTTCTTCACAAAAGACCTGTAAGCTTAAGGAAATGAGAACAGCAGGCTGTGATGAGTGCTTTTAGTTCTGAAGGGTTGTGCAGACTCTTTCTGTCGCTCTCTCTCATCATTTCTAGATAAAATCATGTCAGTGACCCAGTAACACTAAAGAAAGAGAAAATGGAACAGTGAAGAAATTAATTTCACACGTGGCCTCCTTTCTTGTCTATTTTCAGCCGGAGAGTGAGGTGTCCACAACGGCAGAAGACTGCTCCTCAGAGGTGAGCTTCCTCTTCGTAGGATGTCTTCATCATCATGACTCTCTATCTGTTGTTTCAGGTTCTTGTTGCGGTTAGTGAGTGAGTCAGTGTTGTGCTCTTGTTTATCATCTCTACAGCTCATGTTTGCTTGTTTATAGGACATGCAAGAGAATGTTATTGTTAGGGATCCACCGAAATGTACATTTTGGCTGATAACCGATGTTTCTTTAACATTGGAAGCCGATAACCGATATATTGGTTGATATACAGTATTTAGATATTAATATAACATTTCCTAAGACTGAAACAAAAGGTTAAAAGTGGAAAACTGCTTTTATATGAAAACATTGATTGCAGAACACAAGGTCACCTTTAGTTTACACTAGTTAAACATTCTTTAACTTTTAAACTTTTCTGGTATATTTTTTATTTAACAAACAAGTGAAACATGTTCTTCCAGAGCCACCCAGAATTTATTCTTCAATAGCCACGAGTCTAACAGGTCTCAAGACAGAAAGCAAATATGTATATCAAACAATATACTTTTGTTCCTATAATTTACACCTTCATAAAAAACAAATCTACATACTGTACATACATCAACAATGTTTTGCTAGTATCAGTAAGTGAATGAACACGACAGAAAGACAGAACTGTACTGGGATTGAACTGTGAGCGGCTGAAGAAGTTAAACCAGAGGAAATCATTTAGGATTTAACATTAAAAATGATCATTTCTTGACCGACAGTGATATGGCAGATCATTTATCGTGCATCCCTAGCTATTGTGCTTGTGAATGATGTTTTCGAAGCGTCTGTGTTTGGTCGATGTAAGACAGTGAAATCATTATCACGATGGATAATCTTAAATGTTTTATGAGATTTGTTTAAGATGCTGTTCATTTCTCAGTGCTACACTGAGCTATGTCTACTGTCGGCATAATCCACCTTAAAATCAACATTATTTATCCTGATCTTTACATTTATGCCTTTGGCAGACACTTTTATCCAAACGTGACTTGGATTGCATTTTACTAAACATTTGTTAAGTGTGTGCAAACCCTGGGATGGAACCCACAACCTTGGCTTGCTCTAACCACTGAGCTACAGGAGAGCTGCGTGGTTGTCACTTAGTCATGTCGATCAAATGTATGAAGAAATGTCTCCGTTGTCCATACAGTGGAAGTCAATGGGCTCCAGTGTTTTGGTCACCAAGGTTCTTTCTCCCTCATCTGTAAATGTACAAGTATGATGTGATGAGCCGTGTTTGATATGTGATGTTGTGAACTGACAGGTGAATGGTTTCCAGGAGAGGACAGAAGAGGGTCTGGCGTCTCTGATGGGGGTACAGTAATCTGTCTCTTCATTGCTCTCTCTTCTCATCTGCACTAACCTCAGCATTTCTCCTCTCACATGTGAATGTGAAGCTCGGCTGATGGAGAATATGCCGATGTAAAGGCCACGGATGAACTTCTGTTCGATCTCACTCACTCCTTTCACAGCTTCAGCAGGGAAATACGGCTGCTTGGCATTTTGTTTGGGTGTATGTGATATTGGCGGTGGTGTGGGGCGTAAACGCCGTTTGAAAGATGCTTATATAAGATATGTGCTCACCTCTCTTCTGTTTATGCTAAACAAAAGGTACACGTTATAAAGACAGAACATGTTTCAATCATTTGATGTGCATCAAAGCCGTGTTTCATCAAATATATGGAAACAAGTGTAAATGTATCAAAATAAGAGTCAGTCGAGCACCAGCGCCGGTTCTGTGATGAGCTCTCGTGGCTCAGATCTGACTCTCTCCCGCTCTCTTCATCAGGAGGACGAAGAGACGCACATCGAGCCGGACCTCCAGAGCGGTGGTCCGACACAGATCATGCAGGATGAGTTAGCTGCTAAAACTCTGGCCATGGAGGAGCTGAGCCGAGAGCTGGAGGAGATCAGGGCCACGTTTGGAACGGAAGGAGTACAGCAGGTACAAGAGTCCTTGACTTTCTGAGCCGTGCCGAGTGTCACCAGAACAGAGTGGGTGATGGACGGGCCCACGCGTGACCCTGATGTCACCTCTCTGAAGGGATCTGAGTCTTAGGCTGCGTCTGAAATCGCCTACTTCCATACTATATAAATGAGTTTGAGTCATGAATAGTATGTCAGTATGCAAAAACAATAGGTGAGATATACCCGGATTGTCTACTACTTCCGGAGAGATTCGTGAGTGTGGATCAGATGGACACTTATCTATCCCATGATGCCACGGGAGCTGAGCAACGTTCAAACTTCAAAAGTAAATCAAATAAATATAGCAGAAAACTTTAAGCCGGACGTCTGTTTTTAATGTAAGTGCCAATAAATGAATTTCTGGTGACTAAATGATGCTTCAATCAACGCTCACGTTTAGGTTGTTGTTAATACGTCACAGGTCAAAGAGCATTTTTTTTAATGACCCGTACATGACCATTAAACATGGTGGACGCAGTATGTCCCAGATGTATTCATACTACTCTTACTCATACTGTTACTGGAACGTACTGTTTTAATGGACGAATTTGCGTTTTTCGTATTTTGCGCTCGTTTGTACGGTGTCTCCAAACGCATCTCAAAATGCTTGCTACGGATCCGAAAAAAAAAAAAGAAATATCGGAGGCAGTGTGTAAATGTGATCAACACAACTTGAGGTCAAAACTTTCTGACTCAATGGTCAATGGCCTTGGGCTTTTAACAATATGTACAGTCCTTTCTCTCGACATCCACTCTATTAAGCTGCCAAGAAAATCATTCACTGTCGTGTAAATCTGCAAAATTGTTAGAGATCCTGCTGTTAAAGACCTGCGGAGGTTTCCATTATGGAAAGTTTATAATTGCTATCATTAAAATGCAACAGAGACTATTCTGATGTTACGACACAAAACCTCTCTCAAGAGACTCACAGAATGAGACGTGATGTGTTGTGTTGTGTCCGCAGCTGCAGGACTTTGAGGAAGCGTTGAAGCAGAGAGATGAAATCATCACGCAGCTCACGACCAACCTGCAGCAGGCGCGTGTGGAGAAAGAGGATGTGATGAGAGAGTTTCTGGAGCTGACGGAGCAAAGTCAGAAACTACAGATTCAATTCCAACAGGTATCAGAGCTGCTTGCACCATTCTCTATAACTCTCAGATATCATGCAAAGACTTTAGTCATGTTCTGACTGATGTTACTGTTGAGTAAACGTGCAAGTGATGTCTGCTTTATCACCTCCTCTTCTGTCAGCTGCAGGCAGGCGAGATTCTGAGAAGCTCCAGCATCAGCTCCACCACCGCTGGTCTTCTACAGGCCCGTCAGCAGAGGTCACAGTACCAACAACAGCTGGAGGAGAGGGACGCGCAGGTCAAAGGTCACCAGGAGAAGACACAGGAACACCTGCTATTAATCACACAGCTTCAGGAGAGGCTGGATCAAGCTGACAGGGTGAGGCCACTTTAACCTTTCGAAACTTTTCAGACTTTAGATTTAGTTGAAACAAGTCTCTGATACATATAAAGAAATCAGAAGTTTCAAACAAACCTAACGGAACACGAAAAAGGGGCGGGACGCTACAATCAATCAGAACAGTTTTGCCGGACGCTTTGCTATATTTTCAGAATCTAAATGTATGTAATCAAATGTAATCATCCGTGTTTGGTGATTAATATTCATGAGGTGCAGCGTGATATTGTCCAAACGTCTGAGGCTGTCAAGCTCAGCTTGTACTCTTGTACTCTGTATTCCAGATGCTTATATCACTTCAGGACACACATGTTTAGATTTTTTGGAATTTCAGCTCAATAATGTTATCAGGCATCAAAAAGTCTAAGACATGCTGTTTCTTTCTCTCCAGGTCCGCTCACAAGCTGAAGAATCACTATCTCAGAGTTTACAAGAAAAAGACCTGCTGAATGCTGAACAACAGCGTCTGACCTCAGATCATGTGCAGACTTTATCTCATCTCCAGGATCAGCTGCTCAACACCACACAACAACTAGATGAAGTGAACAAACATCTGTCTGCAAAGACTCAAGAGCTGGAGAGCTGTGAACGAGAGCTCTCCGCATCCAGACAGAAAGAGAGAATGTCATCTACAGAAATACTGCAGCTCATGAAGACCGTAGAGGACCTTCAACAGCGCTGTCATCAGGGCAGCCAATCGGAGGGCCAGACCATCCAGAGAATAGAGGAAGATTGGAGACGCAGGATGGATCAGCTCCATGCCGAACTGGACGAAATGTACGGGCAGCAGATCGTGCAGATGAAGCAGGAACTTCGTGTCCAACATGCGTCAGAGATGGATGGAATGAGAGAGCAGCATTCAGAAGACACAGAGAAGATATTCCTGCAGCATCGCTCAGAGCTGGAGAGGTTCAAAGGTCAGCTGTCTCACAGCACCGGAGACATCAACGTCTTAAATGTGAGGCTAATTGAGCTGCAGGGGAAGCTGCAGGAGTCGCATGTGTTGCGAGAGAAGGCGGAGCAGGAACTGACGCAGAGTAATGCAGAAAACATCGACCTAGTGAATCAAATGGAACGCTTGCACCACGAGCTGGAGTCGGCCAGAGCGGAGGTGAAAATAAGCTCCAAGACTCCAGAGAGAAGCCGGACGGAAACGCAGCTGCTGCATGACGCCATCAGTGACCTGCAGGCGCAGCTGGACGCAGCACAGAAGACTGTCGGTGACCTGGAGGCCAAGCACGAATCAGAAATCACCAACTACAAGATCAAATTGGACATGTTGGAGCGGGAAAAAGACGCGGTGCTGGACCGGATGGCGGAATCCCTGGAGGCCGAACTGGAGCGTTTGAGGACGCAGCTGCTGTTCAGCCACGAGGAGGAGCTGTCAGGACTCCGAAACGACCTTCAGCGAGAAAGCCAACTCAACGGGGAGAACCTGCGAGACGAGATGGCCGTGAGACACCGCGAGGCCGTGGAACTCTTACGGATGGATTTTGAGGACAAGTTGAGGTCCGTTGAGAACGAGCGGGCGGCGTTGATGGCAGAGAGAGGCGCGCTGCTTCAAGACATCGCCGTGCTCAAAACCGATCTAAATCGGGCGCTGGAGAGCTCGCGGGCTGAAAAGCTTGTCATACAGCTGCACGAATTACAGACGGAGGCGGAGAATCTAAAACTGAGAGATAAATCTAAAGAGGAAGACTGGGAGAGGCGAAGACAAGAGAAGGAATCTGAAATCAAGATATTAAAGGAGACCAACACGGCCATGAGCGACGAACTGATGCTCTTGAAGGAAGATCGTGAAATTCTCCTGCAGAAAACACAACATCTGTCTTTAGAAAACCAACAGACGCACACACGACTTAAAGACCTTCAGGATGAGATAGAAAAGCAGAGAAGCACTTTCTCCTTCGCAGAGAAGAACTTCCAGGTGAACTACCAGGAGCTGAAGGACGAGTATACGTGCCTGGTGAACGCAAAAGTTCAGCTGGAGGAGCGTTTGATCAAAGAAACGATGGAGTATGAGACCAAACTCAGAGAGCTTCAAACGAGAAACAAAACTGAGGAAGAGGAGACACTTGTGGAAAAAGACGCCACTGAGCTGATGGAAAAACTGGAGACGTCTGAGAGAGAGAAGAAGATCCTGACGCAGAGACTCTCTGAATCCATCGCTCAGGTCACGCTGATGGAGGCCGACGTCAGTCGTCTTAAAGAGGAGCTGAAGGGCGACCGAGGTGAAGACTCTCTAGAAGCTCATCACACACACATCAGATGTTTGAAAGAAGAGACGGAGACGCAGAAATCCTCTCTGACGAGCACAGAACGAGAGCGCGGCTCTGACTGCGAGCACCTTCGTGTCTTGACGCAGGAAAATTCTGGGCTGGGGGTTTACAGAGACCCCTCCTCTCAGGCAGAAGCGCAGCAGAGCGAGGGAGGAGAGAGAGAGACGCCTGCGAGTACTACAGCAGAGGCACTCGCTGAACACACACATGCAGCGGCGCATGGGGATGTGCTGACGGAGCCTGACGGCAGACGCCCGCAGCAGGTGAGCGCAAACTCTCAATGCAACAGTTTACAAGCAACAAGCGCGTGTTTCTGCAGCGGTTGTGTTTTATTCCAGCGTGTCGGTGATGTGCAGGTGAAGGCTGTGGGAGGAATGGATGTACGTGTGGAGGCGCTGTGTGCGCGTCAGATTATTCAGGGCTTTATTCTGCTGTGTGTTTCATGCTCTTTGATCTCAGCTGCATTGAAGGGCTTATCAGCTTCATTTTCTCTCCGTGCAGCATTAATAATGAATAATGAAGGTTGCAGAAGGGTTTAGCATCATTTCCGTGTCTGACACTTCAACAGGTTGATGTGTTGGTGTAGATCTGACATGAATGTAGATGACATATACTTATAGACATGGACATTGTTGTCATTTCATTCATTCCAGTAACTCTGCAGTAATTGAATAAAGTCGTCATGTTTGATGTAAGTTCACAAGAGCTTCTGTGTTCATTTATCTTCTGTAATTGTAACCGTGTGTCATTCTCATCTTGAGCGATGTGATTCTTTTATTGCTCGTTGATCTCATAATCATGTCAGATTTGTGAATGTTTATGTTATTGTAATCACTGTTGTTCATCGGTTACTGATACTTGTTGACGTGTTAATGTGTCGTGATGTTATAACTATAAAGAATTCTGCAGCCTCCTTATCAGCTTTATATAAATAAAAATCTGTGTGGGTGCTTGTTTTGTGCGTGTGTTTGCAGGTGAAGACAAATGATCCTCAGGATGATGGGGACTCCGTCAGAACTCAGTGTTTGATACAGACACAGGACATGGACGACTCTGATCATGTAAATATTTCTCATAATATTGTTTCAGCCTTCACAGTGGAACTCAAATTTCAGTGCCCAGTTTCACAAAAACACATGAATTGCATGAAGTATATATATATGTTAAATGCAAGTAATACGCTTATTTTTGTCTTTTTTCCTGTATTGTTAATATTGCCTTCAACTCAAATGTTTTCTTGGCTGTAATGTTAAATATGTGGTCTGTTAAAACCAGTGGTATGTATGTTTTGTAGCGTAACAATGGCAACCGTTTCTCTATTGCGTGTTTTAACAGAAACCATCATGGGATGCTTTGTATAAACACTAAGGGTGACGTTTAACACCTTTCTTGCAACGCTCTTAAAGAAATCATTTACTTTGGGAAAAGCCTCACTTAAGGGCTTTCATGTAACCGGGCACAGATGTGAGCCCGTCTGTTGAGAAAATAATCAAATCCATTAAAGAATATGTAAATACACATCACAGAGACCTAGGGGTGGGCAAAAAGACACATAGCAACCCGCTCAGAATACCTTGGCAACACCCTAGTAACCACCCACATCCACGTCCAGATAGGAGGACATGCCAATTGGCCATGTGGTCACAAATGTAGAGGAATGAAAGCGCTGCTAGAATGAAGACGTTTGATTCGTTAAAGTCATATGATTCATTGAGTGAAACACTTTGATTCCGTGTCTGCAGGAGGAGTGTCGGCTGCAGCTGGAGGCTCAACGCATCAGTCTGTCGCAGATTCACGCCGCTCAGCTGGAGCTGCTCAGAGAGAGTCTGCACGTGCAGACAGAGGCACAGCTGCGCATTCGAGAGCAGGAGCTGCAGGAGGCACATGAGAGGGAGCTGCGGTGTTTGCAGGAGGAGATGAGGAGCGAGCAGATGGAGGTCAGGGGTCAGTCTGCAGGTCAGTGGGAGACTATTTAAAGAGCCGTCAACATGAAAGGGTTGGAGTTTACACATATCACTGTAACATACACATGCACAGTATCATCTGCTTTACTCTTACAGGTTTACCTACATGAAACATTATGATAAATAATATACAGTCACTGTGTTCAAGTGTGCGCTTCGCAGTCTGAATGACCTCAAGTCTTGATTTAAGATTAAATTGACTGACTGAGATTAAATTCTGAATCATGAATCGTCTGCCCAAATTCAGATCAGTTTGTGAATGATGAATCTGATTCTGGATGCCGGATTGTGTGGTGTCTCTGCAGGGTTTCAGGAGCGCCGGGTTCAGTTGGAGGAGAGACACAGACAGGAGACGGAGCGACTGAAGATCCTCTATCATCAGCAGATGAAGGAGACACAGGAGCGCTGCACCGCTGACATTCTCCTGCTCGAGAGACGACTACAGGACCTCACAGGAACACAAGAACTCTTCAGGTACCAGACCTTTCATCATCTGACTCCAGATCAGTTTCATCACTTTAATTCAGATCCGGCTTAAGCTTGATTCTATTTCATAAATATTGTTATAAACGTTATAAAAAGTGACTGTAGTGAAAATAAGTGTGTGTGTTTTCCTGTGTCATAATTCAACCCGATGACATCACTGTGTGTTTTTAGTGTCTTTAAATATTAACCAGCAGTCAGAAGCTGAACTGAGATCAGAGTGTTTAAACGCTTTAAACGTGTGGAGCTGCGAGTCTCTTTTATAAATGATGGATGTGTTCACACTGAAGCATCAGACTTTCAGATATCAGACCAGAGAGTTCAGATCTGTGAGCCAGCCGAGAGAATATCACACACTTCCTCTTTGAAACATTGTTTAAATTCATTTTCAAGCATAACACTTATAATTAAACACAATAAAAATAAGAACAAAATAATATAAATAAAAAACATACAGACTTGCCAGGGTTAACAAAATATTAGGTTATACAATTACATCTTAAGACACAAAGAATGAATACAGAGATACAGTTTTCATAGATTTTCAGATTGTTTCCACATATTCTTTCAACTTTGAACAAAGAAAATAGAGGTTTGGAGCCATTAAACCTTTGTTCATGAATGTGAAATTTAGCTTATCAAAGACATGAATGAATTGACTTCAAATTCTGTTGTGTTTTCTTTTGAATAGTCAAACAATCTAAAGAATGGTTTGTGTGATCAGGGTTCAGAAACTGAAGCTGTACTGCCCCCTACTGCACACAACCTCAACCTAAAGCTTCTTTGAGTTTATTTGATGTAAATGAAAACTAATGTTATGTTTGTGGCTAATATCACACTGTGATTTCTGTGACGTGTGTGTGTGTGAGAGAGAGAGAGAGGAGGGTTATTAGAGCGATAAATCCTCATGTGATGTCAGAGGTCATTATACTTCATTCCCGGATGATTTTTATTCTGTGATTCATTCTAGTAGTTTGTTCTTTAAATCAAATATGAGGTTCACATCACAGTGGATGTGTTTGTTTAAATGGAGTTTTGTGATCATTCACTCGCTCTGTGTGTTTGTGTCCCAGCAAGCCGAGCGTCTCTCCTCCTCTGACGACAGATAAACCGTGTGAACATGATCAGGTGAGTTTTACCGGTGTGTTTCTCTCAGATCTTGTGTTTGTGTTTAGTCTTTCTAGTGAAGCGAGTCGTCCGTGTGCTTGTGGCTATGAGCCGCCCTACATCACACACGAGACGAGAGGAGAAGAGATCAGAGGATTCAGAGGAACGTTACGCAACACGACCTGCGTGAACAAACCTCTCATGCATGAATGAATCCCTCCATCTCTCTCCTTTATTTGTCCAGTCGCCTGCTCTCTCTCACACACACACACACATCTCTCGCTCTAATTCTCTCTATATCTCTATTACTGTCACTCATCTCAGGGTCAAGAGTCTCTCTCTACTGAAGTGGAGGCAGGTCTGTCATGTGAGCTGCAGGCGGTACAGGAAGCTCAGAGCGAGAGCGAGCATCAGATGAAACATCACCAAGAGCTGCTGGAGGAGGAGATCGCAAAGGTGCTTTTCACAACCTTTCAGTTACATTTTGTTTATTACATTGACAAACTTTACAATGTTTACTCTTGAAATGTTTATTGTGAGGAGTGTTGATCTGATTGTGTGTTTTACGCGTCAGGTTATCGTGCAGATGTCTGTTGAATTTGCTCAGCACACGGAACACACGAGACTCAGCCGAAAGGCCCGAGAGACGAGCACATCCACACAGACACGGGACACTGAAGGTCAGAGGCTGACTGCCCACCATTCTGATGCTGTAACCATGGCAACATCACAGCATCACACACAGGTGAGTTCACAGCACATTAAAGATGTGCACTGAGCACATTGAACGGGGTCTCAGAACACATTATGAGTTTTGCTTAATATATCAACAGAAAGTGTGTCACACACACACGTTTGATGAGATAAGAATGAGCGCTTTATTAATCTCATGCCAGATTGATTGTGATTGTATGTACAGATTCACTAATGATCTGTCAGCATACAGACTGATATTATTAACACACATCTGGTGATGAACAGGGACCAGAGCATGATGATGATGATGATGATGATGATGATGATGAGCAGCGTCCGGCCGTGCAGGTGGAGGACTTTGGTTCAGAGCTCGTCCAGCAGGAGGAGGAACACATGCGTGTGCTGGAGGCACTAAGAGCATCACACACACATCAGATGGAGATTCTACAGGAGCAGAACACAAACCTGACGACACAGATACACACACTCAACCAGCAGCTGATACAGGTGTGAGCACACGCAGATGGAGTCATGTCTCTACAGTCATGTGTGTGGTTGTTGTGATTTCTGAAGCCTGGTTGTGTTGTCTGCGCTCGAAACAGAGAGAGCAGGAGCTGATGAGAGAGACACAGAGACATGATCTAATGCATCCCAGCATGCAAAGCAGCAGCAGCACACAGACAGAGCAGGTGAGTGTCACATTCACTGAAGAGAGAGTTTCAGTATATAGACAAAACCTTGCTCCGATACGTCTGCCAAAGTGTGCTGTGTGCTCCAAGCATTCTGTATCCCACAATGCAGTGTGCTCAATCATTTCAATCGTGATTCGCAATGTGAATAATGAAAAGTGAAAATGTCACTGTTTTAGATGATGTGCGATAGCAATACATTCTTGAAGCACTGTGCAGTACGGAGTGTGTACTGCGTAGTTAGCACATCGTGCTCTTCATCGTCTGCACCGTCAGGTGGCGTCTGCCTTCACAGCAACAGTTTATCTCAGGTGCAGCTGTTGCCATGGGAGCACAATGGTCACACTGTTCCTGTGTTGTTTGCATTTGTGTGTGTGTTTGGCCCCTGCAGCGTTCAGTCTGACGGAAGGAAACAAACAAACACACACAACTCAACACAGGACAGTTTCTCATGACACTTATAACATGACTGGATTCTTATCTGCACTCTCTTTACTGCCCGTACATAAACTCCAGCAGAGCCACGCAGACGAGGAGACGAAGAGCAGAGGTCACGAGGAGCCTCTGACATCACAACAAGCTGCTCAAGAACTCTCCTCTGATGTCATCATTACAGAGAGGTGAGGAGACGGAAAGATTCTGACTTGTATAATATACAATTATGCTCTGTATGTATAATAGATCTCTCTCTCCCTCATTCATTCAGAGACTTGTTGCGTAAAGCAAACGCTCGACTGCGTCAGGTGCTGGTGGACGTGCTGAAGACGACGGCGGCTGCGGAGGAAACTATCGGCCGTCATGTGGAGGGAATCCTGCAGGGGTCCGGTAAAGAGAGCTTTGAACCGTTCAGCGCACCTGCAGGAGGTCCGTGAAATCTTATTTCACTTCCAGGTTTATTCTCTTTCTGATTCTTCCTATGGGGTCGAATCAAACTTGATCAGGTTTAGGAATCTAATAATGACACTTCGTGTCTCATGAATGTGGTTTGCCGCAGCTTAAAGTCACTTACACAGGAACATTGAGTAGTGACCAATCACATTGCAGTATTCCTGGATCATTTTTAAAGAGGCGGTACAGTGATAAGTTAATAACAGATGAGTAGACGGTTTCGTCTTGAATCCTGTCCATCCTGTTTGTTCCTCTTCAGTTGAGTCTCTTCTTTCTAAAGAGATGTATTTGTGTACTGTTGAGGTGAGGTCACGTGACAATAAACACACACACACGCAGACAGCAGTGATGTGTGTATGGGTGGGTTCACTCTGTGTTACTCTCTGAACATCTCATATCAAGTGTTGAGGTCACATTGAAGTGATGGAATATTAAACAGACACACCTGTAACTCAACACCTGAAACACACAAAAGATCCAGAAGAAAAGCTCTGCTGAACGCCACGCAGGCGTGTCACATCTTCTGAAGGCAGCGTACACATGATTTACTCACTGAAACACTTCAAATGAAACGTCAGTCAATGTTATAGACGTGACCTGGTGTTTCTTACAGACAGTAAAACAATCTCATTAAAGGAAGAAAGGAAGTTAACTGTTCTCCATCATTATTGTGGTTTGCATGAAAGCAATCAATGTGTTTTTGTCCCGTTCACAGAGACGGCTGCTGAAGATGTCAGCTTGTTTTCAGGAGAGTTGGACACAGACGAAGGGCTGGAGATGTCTCAGAGGAGACAGAGGGCGGAGCTACAGCTTCACGAGGCGGAGTTTGAGCTGGAGAGGGAGGAGTATCTGATGAGCATCAGCACGCGACTGCAGAGCGCCGTGAAGAAACTTCTCATCACCATCACAGAGACAAGCACAGAGGTACAGCAAGCACAGAGGGACAAATCTAAGCCATCTCAACTTCTGTCTGCTTTTAACAGCGTTAGATTTATAAGCACAATTCTTTGCTCAAATGATTATCAGCCCAATCGTGCAGCAGGTATCCCAGAATTCCACATGTTCAGCTTTACTTCTGTGTCTCGTGAGATATCACAGGTTAATGTTCAGAGGACACGGTGGGCGGAGACGTTCACTCTGGTTGCCTGTAGATACCAGCGGATTTGCATAACGCTTTGGTCACCGTGGTAGCAGATGACAACGCCCCTCTGCTCATGTGTTCTCCTCTATAAAGCTGTGTGTGTACAGGGAAAGTGGACAATTCCGTCGACCTTAACACAGTTTTTACAAACTGTTTTAACTTACATTTACATTGAGTCATTTAGCAGACACTTTAATCCAAAGCCACTTACAAAGAGTTCAGGGAGCAACAATACAATAGGTGCTAATACAAAGATACTAGTTTCAATTTTAATTCATTTTGGGGGTTCAAATGTAAAGCATTTGTTTTATTTTTATTGCTTGATTTTCATAGTCAGATAAGAGTCTTTTTCAGGATCGTCACATCCAGAAGGCTTCATATTCCTCATAAATGGACACATGAAAATAAAGTCACTATTTGATGTTCTATAAATAGATTATTGGGTATTATTGCTTCAGGATTGTGCACAGAAATCCTTCAAAGTTTGTCGTTTTCCAAAAACCACGACCTTGTCACATCCATAACACATGTTTATTCCCCTTTATTAAAACAGAAAATATGTTCATAGACCGACATGTTTGATGTTTAGACTCTATCAACAAGGGTTATGTCAAATCTAAACATATGGTTCAATATAATCATAACAAATTCATTCTCTGAGCATTTTTATGTCACGTGTATAATGTTGGAGTTGCCCGAGTGTGTTTTATAATAGTTTCTTTTAGCATCCTGACAGAATGTGTCTGTGTTATAGTGATATTGATATCAGAAATATAAGTCACGTTTTCAGATTTACACAATAGATCCTGTTTGACTTGAAATGTGAGCAAATATTTATGTGCTGAGATGTTAATAGAACAACATTTCATTATTTTAATGAACGTGTGTGTGTGTGTGATCTATACAATACCTGTCATGAACGCCTCTCCCTCTGATTCTCTTTATTAAAGTTCACAAACAGATCACACTGTCATCCACCAAAACCAATGAAAATCACTTTACAGACACAAAGCATGTCATTTATGGCAACAGATAAAGGGATATCAAAAGAGACTTGATCCGTATAACTCACGTTTGATTGAGGAGGAGAAATGTGACATGATTTCTTGTAAACTCGCCTCAACAGATTCATGACACGCGCAGCGTTGGAGACGTGAAAGTTATTGAAGGGTTGTTGGGATGTTAATCGTGTAATGGCTTGTTCAGGAATGATGGGAGGAACAGTTAATGGATAATGTTTGTTGTCGGGGTGATGAACCGTCCTGAAGGAATGAAAGTGACACATTCTTGAGTCTTTATGGTCGTCGTCTCTGTAGTCGTGTGTTGTGAGAATCTGGTCGGACAGGCTCGGGCAGGGTGCGGGTGGGTGTGTGCATTACATCCACATCAAGCTTTACAGTCACGCCTTTACTGCATACGCAACCTGCACATGTCCACAAACCAGGAAGAGCGAGCGAGTACGAGAGAGAGAGAGAGAGAGAGGTGATCTCCGTCTGGTTTGTGCTGTGTTGTGTTCTCACCCCCGGTGAATGAGGCCCGGCATTTTCCCAGAGGAGCGTTGCCACGGAGGCAGAGTAATGTTAATGAGTTTCCAACCGGAGTAACCAGAGAGAGAGAGAGAGAGAGACACCAGAGCGAGATCTGACGGACTTCACAACACTCCTGTTTCTATTTCAAATGATCCTGGATTGAATTTCATCATTTTAAGGGTTTTCTCTCTTCACCGTGAAAGGATTCAAGGGTTTACCTGTTCTACCTCACTGACCATGTGAGCTCACCTGTGTGCGTTTTACCTCAATCCGCACAGAGGCGCTTCCATAGATACTGTTGTCGAGCGGAGAGATGGTGACGCCCCCCTCCAGACCCCTCATTCACGCTTGACAGAGATGACAACACAAGTCCTCCTGAAAGACTCATAGACGAGGAGAAGATCCAGAATGAATTCGTATCGGACGTATTGGAATTCTTACGCTGTCCAGGGCGGGTGGATGGATAGTCAGGATCAGGATATTTACGAGGTGGAATCGCGGATCCCGTTACCTCGACCGTTCCCGCTCACGCATGTCCTGCACGAGAAGAACGCCGTGGTGGTGCAGACCAAGATCTCACACATCAACCACCGCACTGACGGTCACCTTCTTAAAGTCATCTCCAAGATTTCTCTGCCCACTCCTCCGTATACAGTAAGTGTGAGGAGAGAGAGAGCTGCTGGTGATCTTTGACCTTTGCTGTTTAAGATAGTGAACGGTGTGAAAGCTTTACAGCAGCTCATTGTCTGTGTACTTTGAGTTTTATGACCTGCAGCTTTACTCTTCACGGGTGTGTTGTGCGTTTACTGCCGGTAACAGGAGATCAGTGTTACTGTCTCTCTCTCACATCGCAGAAACCACATGAAGAACGCTGAGAACAAAGGAAAGTGTTTCAGTCAATTCACAAGAGCTTGTGTTCAGTAGCATTGAAGCGCTCAGACTGCAGGAGTTTGCAAATACTGACCGAGAAATATAAGTGTCATGTGAGGGATAATGTACAGGCAGCCGGTTGTAATGGCAGAAATCGGTGTGATCAGGACCGTTTATTACACGACTACCTGCCACATGAGAAATAAACTGGACATAAAATGCGAATTAGAAATATTGTATTTGCTCATTTTTACCGAATGCAGACAAATGTTGCCATTTAGTTTTGGTTTTAAAGTAAGAAACGACGTTCAAACGTCACGAACAGGCAATTTGGTTGAATCATTTGTAAATATGATGTCTCTCTCTCTCTCTCAGCTGGAGCATGCACACATCACACAGACGGAGCTGATGCGAGAGAAGTTCAGACATAATGAGGAGATGGAGGAGCTGGTCATCAGACAGGAGGAGCTGCAGGAGCGTCTGCGTGAGGAGGCGCGGGCCAGAGAACAGCTGGCGCTGGAGCTGCACAAGGCTGAAGGTGTGTGTGTGTGTGTGTGTGTGTGTAGGATGTAAGGAGGATGTGTGTGTGTGTGGGTGTGTGTTTATTTGCAACACAGTTTGACTTGAGGTCACATGTTTCATCTGCGGATGCTGGAGATTCTTCACCTTCGCCTGCAATTCACACGAGTGACTAAATAACAGCAGAGAAGCAACATCCTGCAGTAAACACATAACACAACTCATTCATTCATTCATTCATGTGTGTGTATTTCACATCTGTTTAGACGGGACAGTTAGTGACAGCGGTGGCTGGTACACACACACACAGCATTATTGTCACACAATTATTTGTTGACTAAGTGTGTGTCTGACTGAACATTTACTGTAGTCGTGTCACATGATGATTGATGACACGATCAGATGACTTGTGTGTATGATGTGAAACACATGAAGTCATGTGACCATAAATCCTCAACGTTAGACCTGTTCAGATGATGTAGACCTTCAGTTACTGTTGAAGTTTTCAGCTTCATTCGTTCATTCAGTCAGTTTGTGCTCCAGACACAAGTGATGATGATGATGATGATGATGATGATCTGCAGTCAGCTGTGGGTTTGTGCAGTTGTGTGTTTTCCCGTCTCTTCTGTTTTGTTAGTCTGATGTTTTCTTTGTGTCCTCATTTCATTTGCAAATGACCTCAAACAGTGATAATGTTTTTCATTAAAAGTTCTGAATATGTGTGTCTGTGGGTGAATGAATGACTAGTGTGTGTGTGTGTGTACTTAACCATTTCTTTAGTTGCTAGTGAGTTTGTGTTTGATGTTTAATGATTAAATTAAAACTAGTTTTGACTGGTAATAGTGAAATGAGTTAGTTTAGTGAGTTTGGGTGCGTTTCAGGAACATTCATGAAGTCAGTTTCTCCTCGGTTTACTTTAACACACTTTGTTTATTGTAAACATGTGATCAGCTGGACATGTAATGTGTCCAAAAAGCCCCGCCCCTTAATCCTAAACTTTTTAACCCATCCAATCAGATCATGATTTTATTCTCATTAAATGTAATGTGTGTATGTCTCGTGTGTGTGTGTTGACGTTGACTGTAATGACTACAGATGAGTGCTTTTGTTCATGTGCTCTCATTCACTTTAATCACAACAATGAGACATGAACCACTGACCTGTAACAAACACACAAACAACACAACGTCTCCCTCGCAACCAAACCTGCTCTTGTGTGTGTGGTGTTGTGTTCTTATGTGGATGAACGGTGTTGTGTAGTTTTGTGTGAAGTGCATCGGAGGTTCAGATTATTGTGTGATTGTGTATCTGTGGTGTTCTGCGTTTTTATATGAAATATTAAGTGTTGTGTAGTTTTGTGTGAAGTGTATTCAGCTTTGTGTTCGCACACAGATGACCGTGTGTGTGTGTTTGTGTGCGTTGTAGGTTTGATTGACGGATACACGGGTGAGCGTTTAGCTCTGGAGCAGCAGGTGAGAGAGCGCGCAGATCTGCAGCTGCATCTTGAGCAGGAGCTGCACATCACCGGCAACCGTCTGCACGAGCTCGAACGCGAGAGACAACACATACAACGGGAACGAGAGCTGCTGTCAAGACAACAAGACGCCATGAGAGACGGGGCGGGGTCAAGAGAGCTACGTATGTCACATGACGTATATTCACCCTCATGATTGGTTTAATGATTTATAAATATAATCTGAAATATTGAAGAAAGTTATTCATCAGTATTAAACAGCACTTGCAGTACCCAAACGACCATGAGTGGTTAGGTTTGAGCGGTGGTTTTCTGGGAATAACCTCAGGATGTCTTGACCAATCAGAATCAAGTATTCCAGAACGTCATCTAATAATGCTAGCTGTCAGTTCAAATGATGTCATTTAAGTAATGTAAGCCTATGTAAAGTATGTTGTACATCACAAATATCATTCTTTTCTCCTTCAGTTCCAGGAGTGTGACGACAGTGTATCTCTGATGGTTTGTTTTGTGTGGACACTAGTACGGAAGCCGTAAAGTGCCAAACAAAACAACAAATCTAAAAGTCAAACAACGAATCACAATTACAAATCTGAAAACACATTAACAAACCATAAAGCACAACAACAATTCCGGAAACAAAATAACAATAAAATGTTTCCGGAATTGTTGTTGTGCTTTATGGTTTGTTAATGCGTTTTCAGATTTGTAATTGTGATTTGTGATTCGTTTTTTGGCTTTTAGATTTGTTGTTTGTTTCGCGATTTGTTGTTTTGTTTGGCACTTTACGGCTTCCGTACACTAGTGAAGCGTTTCGAGTATCTATCATTTATCAGAATATTTTGACTTCACTACATTGTAAAGCATATATCATAGCCTTTTACCTTTAATACTTATTAACACTTTCTTACTTTTACTCAAATATGAAAAGATTTCCAATGTTCATTAGTGTTAAAGGTAAATGCATAATATTTGCTTTGTAATGTTGTGAAGTCAAAGAAAACGTCACTAGTGTCTCTGTCTGGTCCTGATGTGAGTTTGTGTTTCAACTCTTAACGTGTTTACAGGTGGAGACAGAAAAGTGCCAAACCCCTCACAGGAACACACAAACATCTTCACATGTTTCTCTCTGTCTTCTGCTGTATGTGCATGAAGAACATGTCGCTCACACACTGTCTCTTTCCTCAGGACTAGTTGAAGCTGCGCTTGATGCAGCACCTGAAGCAGGTGTGTGTGTGTGTGTGTGCGTGTGCGTGTGCGTGTGCTCATCTGCATCATGGCCGGCACGCTGCCTCACTGAATGATTGACAGATTCTGCTGAATAAATGAGTAACAACAGCTCGGAGCTTGGCTTTCTTCTGATCCACTAACCGCTGCTCTTCTGTGGGCTGGAAACACGCAAGCATGCTTGAACTGAAGCGTCACTAGCATCTCTGTTGAACAGTCACATCCTTCTGTTGAAGCATTTCAGAACGTTCTCAACCTTCATCATTCGGCCTGAGTGAGAACTGAAGAACATCAATCCCGCCATTACAAAAGGATGCTTAAAAATCAGACCAATTTAATTCTGACTTTAGTTTTTCCTTTAAAAACAAGCAAAAAAAGGTTTGGCAGATCAAGGTGTAAAGAGTCTTCATTAAAGCCACAATATGGAAGAATTTTGTTATGAAATCACTTGCACAGTGTGATATATTTCATGCAGTTGTGTCTCAAATGTTCCCAAGAATGTGTAAATCCAGAGTAAGTCCCGTCTCTCGTCTCTCTTGTGTTTGTCTCACATCAGTGACTTTATATCCGCTGCTCCTCACGACCCTCAGTTTCCTCTTGTAGAAACTACTGCAGAAGTGCTTATACAGCATCTGTTGTTCTGTTATTATAGATCACGATTACTCTTTGGTGACTAAAGGAAACACAAACAAGCGTAAATGTAGTTGACTTTATAAACGACGACTGTCATTTAGCTTCTCCTTTGGTTGTTGTTTCGAAAGCACGCCATCTAGTGGTCCAAATCTACAAATTGTGGCTTTAAACCCAGTGTAGACTCTTTCTCCATCCGATGATGAAGTGTATTGTGGAAGTGGCTGTTCAATGAAATCTTTTCTTTATTTTATGCATCTGCACTCTTATGCTCCTCCCCTCACCGCCTTGACATCACGGGTTTGCCCCGCCCCTCCCACACCTTGGATAGGTTCAGTGGTTTCTGTGGTTACAGGGTCGTGGGTCACACCGGAATGGGAAAGATTGAGGGAATGGGAAAATGTCTGTCACCGTGTCTCATGTGCCATATGTTGTTGAATGCAAAGATGGAGGATTGTTCTGGAGAATCATTCCGTTTGAAACTGACATCATTTCCCTCAAACCGCTCATAAAAGTTCAGCCCAAAATGAAAATGTCTAACTTTAAAGTCCATCCAGATTTTCATTTGTTTGTCGAGATATTCCTGTTTCTAAAAGATGAGTTGTAATAAATGAATGGTTCAGTTTAAAACACTAGATGATTCTCTGAGGCGACTCCATTTGGCGTCACTCCTCTCCACTCCGCTGACGTGTGTCTGACTGTTCTCAGATCTGCTGGAGGAGACGGAGAAGCTGATGGCAGAGAAGGTGGAGGTGCAGCTGCAGGCGCAGAAGGAGAGCGGTGAGCTGCTCCTGCAGGTGAAACAGTTGGAGGCGGAGCTTGAGGAGCAGGTGAACCGCGTGCAGGAGCTGGAGGAGACGCACGGGACGGAGGTGGCCGACCTCACTCAACAGATTCAGGCCTTAGAGAAACAGCTGGAGAAGAACCGCAAGTTCATGGACGTACGTGATCTTACCTGAAAACTCACATTAGACAAACATGTATCCCATAGTCCTCTATATACTGTAAGTGAGGGAGGTGTGACAGGGTTTGTGTTTGTGTTGGACCCGTCAGGAGCAGGCAGCGGATCGAGAACACGAGCGAGACGTCTTCCAGCAGGAGATTCAGAACCTGGAGCAACAGCTGAAGAATCCACAGAAGACACAGACGGGGAGTGAGCGCAGAGAGCGAGAGGTACATGACCACAGCTGATGATGATGATGATGATGTGTGTTTCTCATCTCTGTGCTGAGAGTCACCTGCAGACATCACTGCCAGTGAATAAGATATCTGCACACCTTAGCAACCACTGTTGTCAGGTTAACTCCAGCGTTGCAGCAGTGAAATTCACACAAGCTCCGCCCTTGATGTGATAATATGAAGGCTAAATGGATTGTGGAAAGTGTTTTAGCTTCAGTGTTTGGAGGAATAAAGACACATGAACAGGTCCACAGTCAGTTGCCAGGCAGCCTCTCTCTCTCTCTCTCTCTCACACACACTGATGGTAACTCTCTCTCTCTCTCTCTCTCTCTCTCTCTCTCTCTCTCACACACACTGATGGTAACACTCTCTCTCTCTCTCTCTCTCTCTCTCTCTCTCTCTCTCTCACACACACTGATGGTAACACTCTCTCTCTCTCTCTCTCTCTCTCTCTCTCTCTCTCTCTCTCTCTGTGTGTGTGTGTGTGTCAGATGCAGGAGTTGAGCAGCGCTCTGCAGGAGAAGTCAGACTGGTGCAGTGAGCTGCTCTTGAGCTCTGAGCAGCTGCAGCGAGATGTGCAGGAGAGAGACGAGGAGATGGAGACGCTGGGAGCGCGTGTGAGAGAGCTGGAGCTCACGCTCATGCACAGGGTCAGTGTGTGTGTGTGTGTGTGCTGGTGATGTCATGATACAGTGCTAAGGTTGTTAGCTGCTAGCGCTACAGCTTTGTGTGTGTGAAGGTTAGGACAGTGACACAAATGTGTGCGTGTGGTGTCACATGTGTTCTTTAATGATCAATCATAGTCTCCAGGGACTCGTCATGTGTGTGTGGGGGTGGAGTTTAGCTAGTGTGTCTATGTGAAAGAGATTAAAAGAGGTGTGTGTGTGTGTGTGTGTGTGTGTGTAGATGATTAGTGATGTCGAGTGATATGTTTATAATGATTTTTATAGCAGGTGCCATTTGTGTTTCGTTTCACTTTCACGTCATGTCATGACGATCTGAGTGAACAACACTACACAAACACATGACAGTAGTGTGTAGTGAACACAGATCAACACTTAACATCCCTAACACTGACTAATCATCTCCAAATCAATCACACAACGTGCGTGTGTGTGTGTGCATGTGTAGGTTGAGGAGGTTCAGGATATGCCTATGGCTGACAGCGGGGAGGACGTCACACTGGAGGCACAGCTGCAGACGGAGAGAGAAGCTCTGGACAGGAAAGAGAAAGAGGTAACTTCCTGTCAGCCTACAGATGAGATTGAGCCTGGACTTTTCCACCTGCCTCATTCTGTGTGTGTGTGTGTGTGTGTAGATACTGAATCTGGAAGAGCAGTTGGAGCAGTTCCGTGAGGAGCTGGAGAATAAGAGTGAGGAGGTGAATCAACTTCACATGCAGCTGGAGATCCAGAGGAAAGAGATCAGCAGCCACCAGCACGACCTGCAGGCTCAGAGCCGACTCACACAGGTCAGAACAACACACACACACACACACACACTGAGACAGATACACACACACACACATTCTGAGACAGACACACACACACACACACACACACATACTGAGACAGATACACACACACACACACACACATTCTGAGACAGATACACACACACACACACACACACACACACATTCTGAGACAGACATACACACACACACACACACACACACACACACACATACACACACACACACACACATACTGAGACAGATACACACACACACACACACACACATTCTGAGACAGATACACACACACACACACACACACACACATACTGAGACACACACACATACTGAGACACACACACATACTGAGACACACACACACACACACACACACTGAGACAGATACACACTGAGACAGATACACACACACACACACATACTGAGACACACACACATACTGAGACACACACACATACTGAGACACACACACACACACACACACACTGAGACAGATACACACTGAGACAGATACACACACACACACACATACTGAGACACACACACATACTGAGACACACACACACACACACATACACTGAGACAGATACACACACACACACACACACACACACACTGAGACAGATACACACTGAGACAGATACACACACACACACACACATTCTGAGACAGACACACACACACACACACACACACACACACACTGAGACAGATACACACTGAGACAGATACACACACACACACATTCTGAGACAGACACACACACACACTGAGACAGATACACACGCACACACACACTGAGACAGATATACACACACACAAACACATACACACACTGAGACCGATACACACACACACACACACACACACACACATCAGCGATCTCAGAAATCTCCGGATGTGAACAGAGACCGTAGACTTAAAGCGCACGAGACGTGTGATGAAATCAGAGTCATGTGATGATGTTTAACTCTTGAAGGTGTTGGAGGAGAAAGAGGGTCAAATATCCGTTCTTAACGCACAGATCAGTAAACTCCAGCACACAGGAACAGACACTCAGAATGAGGTAATGAGGTAAAACACACAGACAGACAGTGATGTCATCATCAGCATGTGTCTGTCTGCATCTGCTGTCTTCTGCTGCCTCATGTTACAAACTCATTCATCAACAATGACATCATGATGTGACGTGACGCGAGCAGCAGAACACATCAGTGTGTGTGTGTGTGTGTGTGTGTGTTCAGACGAGGCACTCTTGAACTCTTCACATTCATTCAGTTCTTTCCTTCTTTTCTTTTGTCTTCAGTTGAATGTGAAAACACCTCCTCATTTCTCTCCCTCGTGTGGCTGTTATTCTTCTTCTGTTGAGATGTTTCAGTAGGAATGAGGACAGTCGTACTGAGATGGCTTGAATTTGAACAACAGTTCCTGTATGTAAAGTGTGTTTATTGTAAAGTGTGTTTATTGGTATCTGATCATCCAGAGGCCGTCTCACGTTCTGATGAATAACAGTCACAACACGAGGGAGATGAACAGATGTTTGGGGCTGATCTTTGAGGCACCAGTGTTTTATGATGGAAAGCATGTTTCTTCAGTTGTGTACATTCTACAGTTTGTTGTTGTTGTTGTGGTGTATCAATGTGTCACAGGTGCAGGAGTCACTAACACTCTTCTGATGTTCATAATAAACTCACATATCCTTCAGTGTTTCAAAGAAAAACTTCATCCAATATTTGTTGCATTATTTCACTAAAGATGGTCAATTGTGGTTGAAATCATATGAATGTTCTCAAATGAAAAGGCATAGTGTGAAGATGTGTGATGTCACTGAAGGCTGTGTTTCTTGTGATGGCAGGCGGTGCAGGAGAAGAATGAAGTTGTCTGTGAGCTGGAGTCTCAGGTGGAGCGTCTGAGGAGTGAACAGGAGCGTCTGAAGAGAAACAACGAGGAGGAGATCGACCAGCTGAACGCTGTGATAGAGAAACTCCAGCAGGAGCTGTTGAACATCGAGCACAAACAGCCTCATGAGGAGGAGACGTCTGTGGAGAAAGATGATGACCACGAGATGAAGCAGAAGATGGACGAGGTCACTGAAGAGCTCTACACGCTTAAATCCGCCCACCGCTCACTTCTGAGCAAATATGAAGACCTTCAAGAGGAGGCGCTCGCCAGGAGACAAGCGGAGACAGTGGCGCTGCGAGAGAAGACGGCTGCGTTTGTGGTGGTGCAGGCTCAGGTTCAGGCGCTGGAGGAGAGCGCCAGTTCAAAGGTCATGGACCTGAGCCAGCGTGTGGAAGAACTGGAGATGTGTGTGGAGGAGAAAGACTCTGAGCTCCGTGTGTGCAGAATGAAGGTGGAACAAGCACAGAGCGATGCTGAAGCTCTCTTTTGTAAAGTGGCGCAGCTGGAGGAGAAACTCCGAGAGAAAGTGGCAGCTGTTCTGGTCGCTCAGGCCCAGCTCGGAGCCGTTCAGACACAGAGCAAACAGCTCCATGACGAGGCTCAAGACGTTACATCAAAACTGAGTGGCCCCAGGATGCAGCTGGAGTCTAAGGACGCACAGTCACAGACTGAGGGTCTGTGTGTGCTTCTGGAATCTGGGACACAGTCTGAGGGGCTCAAAACACAGTCTGAGGGTCCCAGAACACAGTCTGAGGGTCCCGTTGTGCAGCTGGAGTCTAAGGACGCACAGTCACAGACTGAGGGTCCGTGTGTGCTTCTGGAATCTGGGACACAGTCTGAGGGGCTCAAAACACAGTCTGAGGGTCCCGTTGTGCAGCTGGAGTCTAAGGACGCACAGTCACAGACTGAGGGTCCGTGTGTGCTTCTGGAATCTGGGACACAGTCTGAGGGGCTCAAAACACAGTCTGAGGGTCCCGTTGTGCAGCTGGAGTCTAAGGACGCACAGTCACAGACTGAGGGTCCGTGTGTGCTTCTGGAATCTGGGACACAGTCTGAGGGGCTCAAAACACAGTCTGAGGGTCCCAGAACACAGTCTGAGGGTCCCGTTGTGCAGCTGGAGTCTAAGGGTACCAGGATGAAGGTGCAGTCTAGGGACACACAGACTGAGGGTCCTGGTGTGCAGATGGAATCTGAGGGTCCCAAAACACAGTCTGAGGGTCTCAAAACACAGTCTGAGGGTCCCAGAACACAGTCTGAGGGTCCCAGAACACAGTCTGAGGGTCCCAGAACACAGTCTGAGGGTCTCAAAACACAGTCTGAGGGTCCCAGAACACAGTCTGAGGGTCCCAGAACACAGTCTGAGGGTCCCAGAACACAGTCTGAGGGTCTCAAAACACAGTCTGAGGGTCTCAAAACACAGTCTGAGGGTCCTGGTGTGCAGATGGAATCTGAGGGTCCCAAAACACAGTCTGAGGGTCTCAAAACACAGTCTGAGGGTCCCAGAACACAGTCTGAGGGTCTCAAAACACAGTCTGAGGGTCCTGGTGTGCAGATGGAATCTGAGGGTCCCAAAACACAGTCTGAGGGTCTCAAAACACAGTCTGAGGGTCTCAAAACACAGTCTGAGGGTCCTGGTGTGCAGATAGAATCTGAGGGTCCCAAAACACAGTCTGAGGGTCTCAAAACACAGTCTGAGGGTCCCAGAACACAGTCTGAGGGTCTCAAAACACAGTCTGAGGGTCCCAAAACACAGTCTGAGGGTCTCAAAACACAGTCTGAGGGTCCCAGAACACAGTCTGAGGGTCTCAAAACACAGTCTGAGGGTCCTGGTGTGCAGATGGAATCTGAGGGTCCCAAAACACAGTCTGAGGGTCTCAAAACACAGTCTGAGGGTCTCAAAACACCGTCTGAGGGTCCCAAAACACAGTCTGAGGGTCTCAAAACACAGTCTGAGGGTCCCAGAACACAGTCTGAGGGTCTCAAAACACAGTCTGAGGGTCCTGGTGTGCAGATGGAATCTGAGGGTCTCAAAACACAGTCTGAGGGTCTCAAAACACAGTCTGAGGGTCTCAAAACACAGTCTGAGGGTCCCAGAACACCGTCTGAGGGTCCCAAAACACCGTCTGAGGGTCCCAAAACACAGTCTGAGGGTCCCAAAACACAGTGTGAGGGTCCCAGAACACAGTCTGAGGGTCCTGGTGTGCAGCTGGAGTCAGTGGGCGTAAGGGCAGAGGCAGTAGCATCATCCCCTCCTGATAAAGTGAGTCTCCTGACGGAGAAGTTGAAGGAACTTGCGGAGGGGTTGTGCGGGATGCAGAAGGATCAGGAGTTACAGAAGCAGCTGTTGTGCAGCTCTGAGGAGGAGGTGCAGGAGTACGAGAGGAGACTAGCTCTTCTGATGGACCTGCTGAACCAGATGAGAACCAAAGCGAGCCATCACAGGCCTGACTCATCTAATGAGGTGTGATATGACGTCTACACATGACTGATGCTGGAGTGTGCAGAAGTGTAATATACCTCTCAAACGCTGTGTGTGTGTGTGTGTCCTAAGGTGTCAGGCACTAATCCATCAGTATCAGAGATTCTTCAGCAGCTGCAGGAGGTCAAAGGTGAAGCTGCGTCCACTAAAGAAGAGTTGATGTGCTACAGAGAGTTGAGTCATAAGCTGCAGGAGGACACTGAGGTCAGTTCTGATGAACGTGTCACGTTTGTGTTTCAAGCGAATGCTGTGCGTGACTCATCGTGTGTTGTGCGTTTGTGTTTAGATGAAGGAGAGGACGATCACACAGCTCCAGACGGCTCTCGCTCAGGTATACAGTCAAACTTGACCTCACACGTGCGTGACATCTGTACAGACATGATATCACGTTCTGTGTGTCTCCCACAGGTGTCAGTGGGCACGCGGGAAGAAGACAAGGCCGAGGCTGAGAAACTCCTCCAGGAGGTCAAAGGTCAACTGACAATCACACAACAAGAGCTGGAGAGGTTCAGAGATGAGAGCGTCAGACTGCAGGAGCTGCTGCAGGTATCAAAGCAGATGATCTGGTTACACTTCATATAGTTTCAGGATCGTTTCATGAATGTTCTTTCGTCTCACAGGAGCGAGAAATGAACATCGCACTGCTGAAGGATCAGCTACACAAAGTAAGAACCACACAAGACCCAAACTGCTTACTGAACACATGTGTTGCACGGTTGTGTTTCAATGACTATTTGATATCTCAGCAGACATCACGAGAGGAGGATGGGTCGACATCAGAGCTTCTGCAGGAGTTACAGGAAGTGAAAGATGAAGCTGCGTCCACCAAAGAAGAGCTGAACAACTACAGAGAGCGCAGTCTCAAACTGACCGAGCAGATCGAGGTTCACAATAATAAACTCTTCTCTATGAAAGACATATTTAAAGGATAATCCACGGCTAGCCGTACATTAAAGGATTAGAGCCCTGGATTATCCCGTATATTCCATATGGTTATTTGCTAAATTAAAGCCGTTAATCATGTTTACAGTGTAGTTTTAGATCAAACAGGTGAACTGACAGTTATTTTGTCAGTTAATTTCAAATGTCATCATACGGATTGGTGCTACCCGTGCGTTAAAGGGTTTTAATGCACACCCTCAATTCAAACAGACCGTGGTATAATTCCCTTTATTCTGTTTTCTCCTGTGCTCTGATGTCACAGGTCAGAGATGTGTCCATCGCTCAGCTGAAGGAGGAAGTCCAGGAGCTGCGATCCGCTCTGACCGAAGCCAGCACCGAGCCGTCATCTCAACCCCAAAACAAAACTGGTAACTCGAGCAAAGACACGCCTCCGCTTTCTCACGAAATGTGCCCCGTCCCATCGGAGCGCTCAACGTCCTGCTCGTCTTTGATTGGGACCCGTGTGACGTCTGGAGCGGATGTGGAGGAGATGATCACGAGTTACACGGAGAAGATCGGACAGATGCAGGAGCTCCACGCGGCAGAGATCATGGACATGGAGGCCAGACACATCTCAGAGAGTGAGAGTTTAAAGAGAGAGAGACAGCAGCTGGAGGAGCAGTGTGGAGCGCTCCGAGACGCCCTCCAGAAACTCAGAAGCGCAGAGGTCAGATCACTGTACTCATGATCTAATCAAATCAAAGGTTGAAGGTGTGTGTTCAGACCAGAGATGAATGTCTAACGTTGTGTTTCAGGGTCCATCAGTGAGATCCGAACGACCGTCAGTCTCTACATTTAAAGACGGATACACCAGCGGTGAGATTTGACTCATTACTCCAGACATCAGACTGATTCTGATTCACGTTGAGGCTTCAGGACCGCAGCGCTGATAAAAGCACACGTGAAGAACATGTTGTGTGTGTGTCATGTGTTACAGACAGCAGTTCAGAGTGGGGTCAGCGGGCGGGATATGATCTTCCTCACCCCCATCAGGAGCTCAGGACCACACCGGAGGGCGCTCGCAGAGAAGGGGAGCCTGACGTTATGCCTGATAGGATCAAGGTGAGCTCTTCACAGAGTGATGTGATTGGAGCAGGGCTTGACGTTAAGGCTTGTCCGGGACAACTGAATGTTTTGTTTGGGCGAGCGAGAGAAAATTTACGTGCCACACCGGACAAAAACATTGAAAAAGAAAATAACATGAGTGCGATGTATGTAGAATAATAGGAATATGTGCATTAGACAGAGCTGCGTGTTTGTGTGAAGTGCGTTTGTTGTGGTTGTGCTTGTTTGTGTGTGACAATAATCATTGGTGTCTGTGTCACTAGAGGCGGAATCCTGTTATTTAAATGTCATATCCAGCTGTTCTGCACGTCTGAGTGAATTATGTGCACAGTTTAACGTACGACACAAGTGACGGTCGAGGATTTATCTGCGTCTGCACTGTATGAGGACATGAACTTCATCTCCAGAGTTCCTCTGAGAGTTTATTTTAGTTTTAGTTTGAGTGAAGCTATCGGCAAACACACAAAATCTCAAGCGTCTCGCCGAAGACCCATCAAAATATAAAAGTCTCAGACAAAACATACTGTAGTGTACTATAGTATTTGCTATTGTAAATTGTAGCGCCCTTGTAGTAAACTGATAAACACTGTATACTATAGTTAAGTTAAAAAAAAAAGACTTTTACTGCAGTTTACCATAGTAACTACTATACTAGTATACTACAGGCACAATCACATGACAATGCTTCATGTCAAGCCCTGCTGGAGCGATCAGAGGCGACTGAAGGACTCATTGAATGTGTTGACAGACTCTTCTCAGAGAGGTTCATCAGGAGGGTATGCAGGTTCTGTCTCTGTCTGGAGAACAACAGCTTCATCATCAGACCTGGAGTGAGGAGAGAGACGCTCTGATCAACTCCATCCAGTCGCTGATAGACGTCATCAGTCAAATACAGAGTATCACACAGGTGAACTGTCAGTCTGGTTCACTCGATAACATTTGATATGAAACCATGTCTGTGTGGTGACGTTCACTGTGCTCGTGTGTGTGTGCGCACACAGGCTGATGGGGACTGGCGCACTGAGCTACTGTCGGCCGTTCAGCAGGCGTTTGTTAGAGAGCGAGACGTGTTGAAGAATGTTCTTCGCTCTCATGTGGAGAGTCTGGACTCAACTGATGCAGTCATTCATCTCAACCAACTGCTGAGAGAGATGACGGAACAGGTCACAGTCCCTCACGATCATCACAATACACACACAGACGTCATGTGGTGATAATTGTGTTGTGTTTTGTGTTCAGGATGTGCGTCACAGAGACGTGATGGGTTTGTTGTGTTCGGCGGACAGAAACAGTCTGATCACAGAGATCCAACAGCTCAGAGCTCAGCGCCACCCTGGGGACATCAGCGGTATGACACGTGAGGTGTGATGAGTTTCTCCAGTCATACACTGCTGTTATCTCATCCTCACTGTCTTCAGCAGGAAACGGAGAGAGAGAGAGAGAGTCAAAAGAGCTTCAGACTGAATTCAAACAAACTCAACTGGAGCTGGAGATCTCACTGAAGTCTCAACACAAACTCATGAAAGATCTCCACACACTCAGGTAACAACATTAATCAAAGAAAGACAAGAGTGTGTGTGTGTGTGTGCGTGTGTGTGACTGATGCGTGTGAGTGTGTGTGTGTGTGTGTGTGTGACTGATGCGTGTGAGTGTGTGTGTGTGTGTGTGTGTGTGTGTGTGTGACTGATGCGTGTGAGTGTGTGCATGTGTGTGTGACTGATGCGTGTGTGACTGATGCGTGTGAGTGTGTGTGTGTGTGTGTGTGACTGATGCGTGTGAGTGTGTGCGTGTGTGTGTGACTGATGCGTGTGTGACTGATGCGTGTGAGTGTGTGTGTGTGTGTGACTGATGCGTGTGAGTGTGTGCGTGTGTGTGTGACTGATGCGTGTGAGTGTGTGTGTGTGTGTGTGTGTGTGTGTGTGTGTGTTTGTGTGACTGATGCGTGTGAGTGTGTGTGTGTGTGTGACTGATGCGTGTGAGTGTGTGTGTGTGTGACTGATGCGTGTGAGTGTGTGCGTGTGTGTGTGACTGATGCGTGTGAGTGTGTGCGTGTGTGTGTGACTGATGCGTGTGAGTGTGTGCGTGTGTGTGTGACTGATGCGTGTGAGTGTGTGTGTGTGTGTGTGTGTGACTGATGCGTGTGAGTGTGTGCATGTGTGTGTGACTGATGCGTGTGAGTGTGTGCGTGTGTGTGTGACTGATGCGTGTGTGACTGATGCGTGTGAGTGTGTGTGTGTGTGACTGATGCGTGTGAGTGTGTGCGTGTGTGTGTGACTGATGCGTGTGAGTGTGTGCGTGTGTGTGTGACTGATGCGTGTGTGACTGATGCGTGTGAGTGTGTGTGTGTGTGTGTGTGACTGATGCGTGTGAGTGTGTGCGTGTGTGTGTGACTGATGCGTGTGAGTGTGTGTGTGTGTGTGTGTGTGTGTGACTGATGCGTGTGAGTGTGTGTGTGTGTGTGACTGATGCGTGTGAGTGTGTGTGTGTGTGTGACTGATGCGTGTGAGTGTGTGTGTGTGTGTGTGACTGATGCGTGTGAGTGTGTGTGTGTGTGTGTGTGTGTGTGACTGATGCGTGTGAGTGTGTGTGTGTGTGTGACTGATGCGTGTGAGTGTGTGTGTGTGTGTGTGACTGATGCGTGTGAGTGTGTGCGTGTGTGTGTGACTGATGCGTGTGTGTGTGTGTGTGTGTGTGTGTGTGTGTGTGTGTGTGTGTGTGTGTGACTGATGCGTGTGAGTGTGTGCGTGTGTGTGTGACTGATGCGTGTGAGTGTGTGCGTGTGTGTGTGACTGATGCGTGTGAGTGTGTGTGTGTGTGTGTGTGTGTGACTGATGCGTGTGAGTGTGTGCATGTGTGTGTGACTGATGCGTGTGAGTGTGTGCGTGTGTGTGTGACTGATGCGTGTGTGACTGATGCGTGTGAGTGTGTGTGTGTGTGACTGATGCGTGTGAGTGTGTGCGTGTGTGTGTGACTGATGCGTGTGTGTGTGTGTGTGTGTGTGTGTGACTGATGCGTGTGAGTGTGTGCGTGTGTGTGTGACTGATGCGTGTGAGTGTGTGTGTGACTGATGCGTGTGTGCATGTGTGTGTGTGACTGATGCGTGTGAGTGTGTGCGTGTGTGTGTGACTGATGCGTGTGTGTGTGTGCGTGTGTGTGTGACTGATGCGTGTGTGCATGTGTGTGTGTGACTGATGCGATTTTGTTTATCAGGGCGGAGTTGTCGCTGAAGACAGCTGAACTGGACACACTGAACAACACGCTGGTGATCGAGCAGAAGAGAGTCAGAGAGCTGCAGTGGCTCTATGAGAAAGACAAATGTAAAGCTGACAGGAAACAGGAAGCAGAGAGAGAGGAAGTGGAGGTATGAGCGACCTGTCAATCACTCAGATGTTTTTATTGTATATATATATTTCACTCATCACATGTGTCTCTGCAGGACCTTAAACTGATGCTGGAAGAACAGCGAGCTTGTGTGGCTGAACTGTCGAGTGCTCTGGAGAGAGAGAGACAGATGACCAGAGAGCAGACAGACGGGCAGCAGGTGTGTGAGGTCAGCGTCTCCTCAGAGCTGCAGGTATCTCCTTTCATCATCATCATCTGTCAATACTCATGAGTCATGACAGCAACATCTACCATTAAAACTACACTCGTGTACATTCATATTCATCTTAATTCTGATGTCAAACACTGAAGTCTAGTGTGACTGGATCAGAGCGGCTCATTGAGCTGTGTGTGTCTGTGTGTGTCTGTGTGTGTGTGTGTGTGTGTGTAGGGGCAGTTAGAAGCTCAGAGATGTTGTGCCGCTGAGCTCAGCAGTGCATTAGAGAGAGAGAAACATCTGAACGCGCAGCTGATGCAGCAGATGCAAACCAGTGTCACTCCTGCAGTCGGCACACATGACACACTCATGCAGGCTGAAGCCACCTGCAGTCAGGTAACACACTCACTCACACACACACACACACAAAACAACGTCACACAACATACACACGCACCTCACATACATTCACATACACAACACAACACACAGGCATCAGTCACACACACACTCACATACATACACACAATAGCTAATCATTAAGAAACATCTGCATCTCACAATTCAGCCCTGCATGTGTGTTTTTATGAAATGTGTGTGTGTGTGTGTGTGCAGGTGGAGGCTGGTGTTCTCTCTGTGGAGTCTCTGCTGCAGACGCTGCAGTCGCAGCTGGCTGAAAAGCAGACGCAGGTGGTGGAGCTGATGGAGCAGATGGAGAAACAGAAACTGGACGAGCAGCAGCGCAGACGACAGTTCGAGGAGGAGAAATCCTCTCTGACCCGCTCCACCACGCAGGACCAGATCGAGCTGAGGGCGGCTCGAGACTCCGCTGCTCGTCTTGAGAGACAGACGGATGACCTGCGCATGCTGCTGGACGCAGAGAGAGACAACCTGCAGGGGCTGGAGAGAGAGCGAGACCGACTGCAGGAGAGAGTGAGACAGCTGGAGGAGAAATTAAGACTCATGGAGAATAAGGAGAGCGTGCGGTCAGACAGTCAGTCTGCGGATCGAACCCTCGACTGGGTGTTAGAACAGAAGATCAGTGACACGCAGGACTCCAGCACACAGTCAGGAGCCAATCAGAGATCAGATCCTAAACACGTCAACAACATCCTGAACCGACTGCAGCTCATCGCTGCTAAAATCACCAGTCTGACCAGTGACACGTCAGACAGGTGTGTCATCACGCTCAAACATCCCTTCAGCTCTGTGTGTGTGTCTGTTTACATGTGTTTGTGTGATTTATGTGCAGGTTATCTGTTGAAGCTGCGGACCGGGACAGTCTGACATGGCTGCACAATAACATACAGGATGTGATGTCACTGTTACAGCATATCCCATCAGCGCCCTCTGCTCTCCCGGAGGTGATTCATCTACAAACACATTGGAATCATTCGTGGAAACGTGTACATTTGTCCTGATGTGTGTGTGTGTGCGTGTGCGTAGAGCGGAGGTGTTCTGATGGGAAGTTCATCCAGTCTGCTGAATGAGCGTTTACTGAGACAGAACGCAGAACTCACAGGATTCGTCAGTCGCCTCACAGAAGAGAAGAATGACCTGAGGAATCAGTTATTGAGACTGGAGGAGGAGCTTCACCGACACGGACAGAGAAACTTCAACACAACCACAGTGAGTGAGAGAGAGACTGAATCACACTGATGAGAGAGCGAGAACAAACCTGAAGCTTCTCTCTCTGTCTGTCTGTCAGGTGTCTCTCAGGAGCAGTGCGGAGCGACACGAGAGCGAGCGAGATGTCTGGATCCAAGAGAGGAGCTGTTTAGAGAAATCCCTCCGTCGGGCCGAGGCTGAACTGAGTCGTCTGAGAGCAGAGATTCGTTCTGATGCGCTCCGAGATCTCACTGGATCTGATGTGGACAACAGCGCTCTGAAGGTGAACCGCTTGAACCTCACCAACACATTTACTTGGAGCGTTTAAACACGTGTGGATGGATTGCTTTGTTCGTTTTGCTACAATATTGCAATTTATTTGAGTTCGGTTCGCAATCACAAGGCACTATTCCCAAACGGACCAAACTTTGTTAACACAAGTCACGTGCGAGTAAACTCTCATTCGGTTGCTCAGAGGGCATCTGTTCACTTTCTGGGATTACGCTCTAAGATGTGAACTGTCAGCAGCTAAACCTTCATCCTTTTCTTTCCCTGAACTGCCCGTCTTACGAAGTGCATCTCTCATTTTTATATATTGTTGACAGAGTTTCTTTGCCTTCGGGGGGCACTGTTCAACCGACCTGTTAAATCCCATTTGTTTAAAGCAACTTTGAATTACCATTGTGTATGAAATGTGCTATTTAAATAGCCTTGCCTTAAGCGCTCGCTAAACACTTCACAACATTTCTGTGTTTTTGTGAGTTCTGGAGAGCTGTTTGGCAATGTGATCAACTGACCAAATTTAAATCAAACACTTCACTTCTTCCCTGCTTCAATGAGCCCACGGTTCATGTTAGGAGCCATTAGCAAAACAATCCCTCCTGCGTCGCGCAACTTCATGTAATTACCCATCAAACATTGTGATACAGTCTGGTACGTTGGTCTGATGGCTTAATCTGAATCAGATTTCTTATGATCTTATGTTTCTCTGCAGAAGATCTACAGTAAATACCTGCGTGCTGAGAGCTTCCGGAAGGCTCTGATATATCAGAAGAAATATCTTCTGCTGCTGCTGGGAGGATTTCAGGAGTGTGAGGAGGCCACGCTGTCTCTCATCGCCCGCATGGGCGGCCACCCCACACACACCTATCATGAGTCTCTCGGCCATCGACGCAGAGGCTTCACTCGCTTCCGATCCGCTGTACGCGTCTCCATCGCCCTCTCCAGGTACTGATGCGCTACTGCATATGGCAAGCCGAATTACCTTTCAATCATTCTCAGGATATGAAATCGAGTTATCAACAATCACGTCATCACTTGCAGAAATGTACATTCTTGATATCTGTAAATTAATTTTAACATGTTGCATTTGGTATTTCTGATATCAGTAAATCTGAGAGTAATTGTAGATGACAATCTCATTGTGGATATCAGAAATGAATATTGTCACTAGTGAAAATGATATCAGAAATTGGCATTTTCACATGTGAGAAATTAATTATTGATATCTGAAATTGAATTTGAATGGCAGCCTATTGTGTTATTTAACTAGTAAAAATGAAATTACAGACATCAAGAATGAAGTTTTTTACTAGTTGAAATTCTTGATATCAAAAGTTCATATCGTGAGAATGGTTGAAAGCTAATTCGGCTTGCCATATACTGCAACATAATGAGAGCAGAATTCACTTTACTGCCGATAAACAAGCTTCATATGTTGAGGACAATGTGACGAAAGACATCTGCTGTGAACGAGACAGTAAGTTGTTGTTCAGGGAGGTGTTGAGTTGCGTTTGTGTCGTGCAGGATGAAGTTTCTGGTGAAGCGATGGCAGAGATCAGCTGGTGGTTCCCTCACGTCTCAGATCATCAGCAGGAACGGTCAGATGACAGCACTGATACACATTTACTGTCGCTTTCTGATTGGTTCATGAGGATTCGCTCAGAAGGATGACGCTGAGATAATGTGTTTATGTTCAAAGGTGCTGACGTGAGGAATGAGTCTTCATATCTTCATCCGGGCGGTGTGGATGTGTTCAGAGAGAGACGAGCGGGCAGCCGCGGGCGAACAGGACGAGAATCACCTCGATCCGCGGCGTCGGTCACACACAGGTAAAACAACCGAGCGCTCGCGATTACATCACAACATCAGGACTGTGAGAACTGACAAACTCTCTCGTCTCTGTAGGTATCACAGTACGGCAGGTGACCCCGCAGGTTTGTCTTGTTCTCACCTGCAGAACTATGACCCCGATCGAGCTCTCACAGACTACATCTCTCGTCTGGAGGCCCTACAGAGACGACTAGGAAGTGTGCAGTCAGGTAACCACCAACAGATGTATAATGACACTGTGAACTCAAAGGGGTCAGGGGTCAGTCATGTTTGTGGTTTCACCCACAGGTTCGTACGCTCCATCGCACTTCGGAGTCAGAAGATAGATGATCTTCATTCACATTTATAAATGCTGGCTTGAAGAAACTCAGTTGCCTTGTCTGGTGCTGAGCTGCTGTGCTTTTGTACTCTTAACTATGATGTGGACTGCTTCGTGGGACCAAAAAGACGTTTTGTTTGTGTGTCGTCTTATAATCAGGCTTTCTGGCAGCAGCTTCAATGTCTGTACATGAGTTCTGTTTGATTTGTTGTTCACGAAAACAATCCTGCTGTTGATGTGTATTTGTGGAATGATCATTAAATGGATTTATTTAAGCGTTGGAGAGCGTTTGGTGGATCAGGTCGGCTGCTATCGGACCTGCGTAATAAAACACTAAGAGAACGTGACGTGTGAATGTTATTTATATCTGAGGAAGAGTGCGGTAGTGTTGTGTTGTCAGATCCTCTACACACTGTGTTTTATTCACCCCCATGAACAGACCACAGAGGACATTTGTATAAGACATATTTTTGTAAAGGTAGGAGCTTTGGATTTTATGGGTATTTTGTCAAAACTGAAATAAAGATTAATATAATATTGGAAAACCACGTTTGTCTGTTTTCTTTTCCATTTCCTTGTTTTGTGCTTTGAAACAGAAGTTTATCAAGAACCTTCTTCATGCTCATTCATCATTGACGCTTGGAATATTTCATCAAAGTCATTTTCTCGGTCCACAGTAGTTCAAGTTACAAACGTTTGCAGGTCTTCACACTGTTGAAAGCGTTTCAAGTGACATCAACACACAGTCATTAATATTCATGACGTAGGCTGCAGCGCGGGAGTGTGTTCACATGAGTGATGTCGAGCGTCGGGAGCATAAGAGAGGAGCGACAACAGGGAGGTGCGAGAGAGGACCAGGCCTGGACTTTATATTGTGTTTATTGTTTGTTTATGTTAATAAAAGCTTGTGTTACGTTTGCCGGTTCCCGCCTCCTTCCTTCCTTAAAGTGAACCGTTACATGACGTGTTTTCAACGGAAACCTATGATGTTGTGTCCACGAATTTATTTATTTTTTTCATCAGTTTTGATTGTTGTCATTTCTTATTTAATTTGTGACAGTGTCAAAACATTGTGTCCTTTTACAATGACATCCTAAACTTTTCCCAATCACAGATAAGATCTCTTTAATATCTCAGTTATTTCTCCTAGACATCAATGAGATCAAATGGAGCACATTCAGACTTTGGTAAAGTCTCATCTGCGTCTCAGATATTTATTTTGAGAAGAGACGTCAACAATGTGTCAATATCATCTCAAACATTTCTCATCACAAGTACACTGTCAAAATATTCTGTAGAAATAACTGTATTGCTGCAGCAGTTTGCCAGTTACTTCCTGTACATTTAGGTCATTTAATGGCGACAGTTTGTTCAAAGATAAATGGCAAGCGGGTCTGTATACGGCCATGGCAGCAGGATCAGATGGCTGCTTGTCGGAACTGGATTACTTATTCCTGTTGCAAGTCTTGGTGTATTGTGTACATGTTTTTCTCCTCACCTTCCCCATGTTATGCTTTATCTTCTTCTAAAAATACATTTCGTTGCACTGTACTTGTATGTGTGTAATGACAATAAATTGAATCAAATCTGTAAGGATAAAGACTTGTTCATGTTTAATGTTCATTTATCTTTAAAAAACTGTTGCCAGTAAATGAGATCAATATAAATCTACAGTAAGATACTGGCAACTAGCTTCATAACTACAGCAAAACATCTTGAGTGGACTCAAGTCCAGATTATTTGACCTTCATATTTACACAGTCACACTCTCGTTTGATTCTCCTTTTATTTCTCCTATAAGATTATAATATAAAGTTTTTGTCTGAACGTTTTGACACTGAGATCCCACAGTTCATGTGATGTCCGTCCTGTTATTAACCCCAGTACCATGTGTTGAGGTCATTCACCGTTCGGTAGTTTCTGTTTCTTCTGATGTGATCACAGGAGCGGCAGGCATGCTCCAGACCGAACCAGGTTCCTCTCACAGTGTATCGTTCTCTCCAGCGGAAATACTTCTCGTACATGTCAGTGTTTTGATGGAGGACTGTGAGATGTGCTGCGAGTGCTTCAGCGGTTTTGAAGTCGTCCACGTGTATAAAAGCTTCTGCTGGTATGAATCTCTCGTAATTCTTTCTGGGTGGACCGAGGACCACCGGTACGGTGCCGAGCTTCATGGGGTTGTAGACTTTCTCCGTGATGTAATCTTCATGTATGGAGTTCTCAAAAGACAAATAGAATTTACAGCTGGACACCAGTTTGGGATAATCTTCATCGCTGACGTATCTGTTGAACGACTCGCCGTAGGTTTCCACACTGACGTATTCCTTTAACTTCTCGTAGTATTTGGAGCGCTCATAGTCTGGGTTCCAGTTAGTCACGATCCAGCAGATGAATTTCTCCTTCTGTGGTATTTGATATGTTCTGTCCTCCTCAACGCTTCTCACTGAGGTCTGACCGTATGGGACGGTGATGTCAGAATCTCTCCTGTAAGATGTCGTCAGGTTAAACAGGTCGTTCAGACGAGGTTTGAGGGCCGAGTTGCTCGGAGACTCCATGTTCATCCAGACCCATTTCTGGAAGTGAGGGCGTGGTAGCGTCGGCATGTTGGATAAGTCCTCGTGGATATCTCCGTGATGAAATAAGACGCCGTGTGCTTCACTAAACACATTCCTGTTGTCTGTTAACTGACATCCCTCGATCTGAAACTGTGAACAGGATTCCAAAGCAACTTTCTGCCCAAACGGACGTATCCAGATCAAGAGAAGCGTCTCTGTTTGTGATGGACTTGTTGGTTTTGGTTCAGTTTCTTTGAATTGGTCATTGACTCTCGTAATGTTCCCAACACAGATGTTATTTATGATCTTGGTGTGGTTGATGCATGCGTCTGGACAGTGGAGCGCTGAATACTGTAAACCGTTCATTGTCGGGCTGTGGTACACGTAGAACATGGCAAAGAAACATGACAGAAACATGACAGCGATGAGGAAGCGCAGACACGATCTTTGAGTCTCCATCATCTGACCTGCAGAAAAAACACAAACAGAAAGTGTTTTCAGCTGCTACGACAAAGCTGACTTGATATTTGACATGTTTTGAAATATTCAATAGCTTGTACTATAGGGCGTAATATCTTAAAACATATAGTGATACATATTTTGTGTACATTATTTATGTATATCCGTGGATAATCACAACGGGCTTCATTCGTAAATATTTGAGTAAATTGAGAGTAGTTTGTAAAACAGACCTGAAACCTTTCCTCCGGATTCACAAATACTCATAAAGGTCAGAATTCATAGTGAAATGTGTTTATGTTAATGAATTCCAATCATTCGTAAACACGGCACGTGTTCGCTCATTCACAATTAGCATAATCTCCGCCTATAAATGACACCAGAATAAATCGTTTTTAAAACGTAAAAAATACCAAAGTGGTTCGTTTTCATAAAGAAGAGGAGCGCGAGGACGTGTAAGATTATGACTTTGTTTAGGTTTCCAGCTTGAGTTGGGTTGAAGGAAGCAGAATAACACAGACATATAACACAATGAATCTGACATTTGTTAGGTCAACGTGTACTGAGCACGATCCCTTAGACAAAACATATATCTGTCCTTGCGTGACTTCTGTATTCTCAAAGGACGAAACTAAACAATGTTAAAGAAAACTTCAGAAAGACATTAACTCACAAGTGTGTTTAATGTTAAAAGACTTTTGTAGAATTTCACTTTTGATGCCATCAGTGAAACTCACGAGTAACACAACAATAAGATCGTTTTTGATGTTAATCTGGTTTTTATTCATTTAACTGCAAACACATTATGTCTTTTGCTAAATTTGATTTCAGTGTAAACGTTTAAAAAAAAACCCAATAGCACAAACTTTAATTGTTTCGAATATTTTATGACTGGCAATGTCAATGCATTTTATAAAACGTTTTAACAATATGTAAATTAAATGAGCATAATCTAATTACGTCAGCAAAGGGACGGAATTAACACGTTTAACTTTCTCCCGACAGGAACTTTTAAACCCGATAAACTGAGAAGGATGTTACAGCACCTGTAGATTAATCATCATTACTGTGACACGTGAAACACAAACACAATTAGTAAATAGAAAAGAAATCACCGTTTCAGGAATTTACTTTCGGGCTCAAAAACTGTTTCCGGACCTAACCGCGGGAAACGATGACGAATTCACGTGATATCCGGCGGCAAGGTCAAACGTGCGTGCGTGCTAAACTTGACGTCAAGTCTTGGAATATAAATGTAGTCCGGGCTCTGAGTAAATCACTGTGTCTTTAGTCCCTTTCTCCTATTTTTAAAACATAAATATCTCGCGTTTACAACGAAAACACAACCAGAGCAAGATAACTAAACTTGTCTCTCCAATATTTAGAGTTTAGACCGCGATACCGAGCTCAACCGCTAGATGTCAGTGTACCATAGGGTTTGTTGACACATTCGAGAAATTGTTTATTTTAACAACAAAATTCAACAATCCGTTTCTAACAATAAAATTATAATATGAATTCATGTTTACATAATATCAAATATAATAACACTAGCCAAACGCAGACCTTATTAAGTAGTTTAAAATGTAAATATAACGTGTGTTTACAACGAAATCAAAAGAAGCCTCTAGTAAAACAAATATAACCAGGCTAAATTCACGTTTATGACGTGTTATTTGTGTGTTAAATTAATGCATTCGTAAAACAAAACAACTAAAAACAACTCACAGAACCCTCAAAATATGGTGTATCATGACCAAACTTGATACAAACACTTGGTGACCCTTGGGACTTTGACTTATGAATCTTTGGATTCTGATCCGTAATTTTTTTTTCTCCAAAAAACATAACAAAATACATTGTGTGTGATTTGTTTAGCACTAATCTGCTTATTTTCTTCTTTCACACCAGTGCAGCCGTAGGTCTGTATTCCAAAGAATTCATGAGTGACAGCCATTTTAGTTCAAGTATTGTTCATTGTTAGTTCATGCTATCTTATGCATTAACTAATACAAATAATTCTAAGGAACGAAGGAAGAAAGCAGGTCAATAGGAAACACATTTCATATTTATTTATTTCTCAACACAGATCTGATAATCACGCTTTTCTTTTACATTTAAAATTAAAGTGTTGAAGTACTGTACTTGTAGTGTTTTAGTAGTTGTGGCAGATAAAAAATATTCATTTAGATGTTTTTAGAAATTCTGTTCAAACATTATAGATGTTCATCATAAAAGAGAATCTTTCAAAAATGTCAGGGACATCCGTCAGCTGTAACAGTTAATGTTGTTGTGTTTGTGTGTTTCTGAGTGTGTATCTGATGATGGGATTGTCTGGCGTGTGTATCATGGTTGTGTAGTTGACTGCAGGAAAGTGTCCGTCCACCAGCTCAAAGTCAAACAGTCTCAGTAAAGTCGACCAGATGGTTTTAATCTGAACGTAAGCAAAGTTTTCCCCGATGCAGCGATGACGTCCTGTCAGACATGAACCAGACACACACGTTTATCACTTCAAATCATTCACTCAGTAAACATCACGTTTATAAAGTGCACATGCGGCCTGGCGCTCAAACTCACCGGCTCCAAAAGGAATATAAGCGAACTTCTCTCCAGCCGCAGGGTTATCATTCAGATAACGGTCAGGATTAAAGTCCAGACGATCTGACCAGGTGTCATGAAGACGTTGGTTAACTGTAGGAGACACACACACCTGATGTCCAGGAGGAATGATGTATTCACCTACAGTCTGATCACAGAGAGATTTCAGACAGTTATCACATTACCTCTGATGAACCAACACAACATTAACAACTGCGTGTATAAAAAACACAATACAATGAGAGAGAGACACCTGTGGGGTTCTGGCCATTCTCATCATAGTCATGATAGGAGGTCGCAGCCGGAGCGTTTCCTTCAGACAGCGATCCAACAAACTCAAATCTTTCAGCTGCATCACAAAACCACAAACACAACATGAGTGTGTTTAACTGCATCTTCACAAAAAGAACAAAGCATGAAACCATGATGATGATCTGTTTCAGTGTGATTGTGTTCCTCATGAAACAGTGATGTACATGTCACCGCTGTGTCTTTATTAAGTCTGATCATTATATTCATTCTGTATAAATTCTTTATACATAAAGCCACATTTTTGTTAAAGGGATCACTGGGCATACTAGGGAGATGTGTGGAATAATATATGAACGATGGCATTGACTATAATTGTGAAATAAAAAATTACTGTTTAAGTGTCACAGTATTCATAAACTTAAAAAAAAATATCCATGATGTCAAATGTTTGCAACCTAAACATGTTCTCTTTCGCAACAGTGAAGCATCATCATCCACCATAACTTTATGAGAATATACTGATAAACACAATAATAAGATTCTTGCGGTTTGGTTATTTATTCTGTATTAGAGCCCAATGAATATTAGCCCCCGTCAGATAATGACAGATAATAACGTTAAGCTACAGATAATAATAAATCAACATCAAAGAGTCCAAATCTGGATAAATGCATTGTATAATGGCTAAAACATCATGTATATAATACAATTGAAATGATTTTGGTTATTAATATGCGTGTTTTTGTTGTTTCTTACAAACAATATGAAAATGTATGAAAATACACCAAACAGCGTCTTTATTTGAGCATTATTATATATATATATACTGTATATATTATCCTAGAAGACCTTATATTTACTGAAGAACTGGTTAGCGTGTCTGTGTTTAGTTTGGTTGTCTAGCTGTGTGTGCAACCAGTTTACGTCATTGAAGAAGAACATGGCGGCCTCCTCAGGTTAATATGAGTTTTACATTCAGGATTGTTTTAAGAATTGAAAATATTTGATGTGTTTCTAACGGCAAATGCTAGAAGTGTAAGGCTATTACAACACATTAAGCCACACATCTCTCTATACACCGGGTTCCCTTTAAGCATGAACATTTTTGTTAAAATAATAAGGAAGCCACAAAGTTATTACAGGAGAAGTGTAAAAGTGAGCCTTATATACTGAAGATTCTGATCTTGAGAGGGAGATTTGATATATTATATTTCATTTCTATTTTATCCTTTACTTAGCACCTTATTTTAAGTTCATTTGAATGTTTGTGGTTATTGAATGATGTTTAAAGAGCGAGAGAGAGGACCGGTCACCTGATCATAGTCGAGAGTTGGCAGATCTTCTCCGCAGATGGTTTTCTGTTCGTTATAACAGCGTTTCTGTAGCGCTCTGTCCCGAGCGAGGAAGAATCCCAACCACGCGCTGGTGGTGGAAGATGTGTGCTGTCCCGCCAACAACAGTCCGATCAACATCCCTCCGATCTCATCATCACTGAGAGGACGTCCATCTCTACAGCAGACACACACACTTCATTCCTGACTCTCTTTCTCAGGAGAAATATCTGAGACTTCATTCAATAAAGTCATTCATGTCTTTGAGGAATCAGTAAGATCTCATGTGTGATTTGACGAATGCAGATGTTGAACAGTCAGTACTGAAACAGTCTGTCAGTGTGTGGTGTCATGTCATGTGATGTACTTGTATGTGGCGTCTACGAGCGTCTGCAGGATGTCGTCGTCTTTCTCTTGAGCTTCTCTGCGCTTCTTGATGACTTTATAGAAGATCTTCTTGATCTCTATGTGCGCTTGATCCCTCCGTCTGAAAACGCACAGAACACAGCCACGTCATGTTTGTATATGATGACGTGTTTAACGACGTCTTTGTGTTTGTGTTTGGACCTGAAGCTGGGCAGAGGCAGCCAGCCGGGCAGCAGCCAGGCCTCATGTGTGAATCCTCCGTCCAGATCTGCGTAGAGCTGCGCGACTCTCTCGTTCAGCATGCTGCGGATCTCAGGGCCGTGCAGGCAGCGGCTGGCCGTCAGGATGATCAGTTCTGATAAAGCCTCGAACAGATCTGATGTGACACAGATCAACGCTATAAACATCTGAAACTAGTCGAGCTGATTTTGTCAAATCATTCAGAGAGAGTGTGCACTGGCCACAGAAGGAAGAAGTTTTTTCTAAACTCATTACTTCTCTCTCCGCTGCGTCCCCATCGCTTGAAATAGTCTTTAGTTTCTTCTTCGATGACTTCCACGTGCTTCTTGAAATGAGCGATATTTAGTCCTGTCTTCAACATTTTCTTCTGCTCCAGAAACAGCTGGAAGTTTACAAACACAGATGAACATCCACAAAAAGAAAAGCATCTCTATGAAAGTATTGTTCTCTTATCTCAGCAGTCATTGTTTTCTTCACTATTGTTATGACTTTGGATTAAATACATAAATATAAATGTATGTGATGTAAATGTCTACACTGACAGCATATTAAAACTAGAGATGCTTCAGAATTAGGGCTGTGCAATATATAGAAATTATGGAAATATTGCACATGATCATATCGTAGTTATTTAATTCTTGAAACAGTTATGTACGGCCAATGTTTTAGGTGGATGCTGATAGTATAGTATCTATGTGACACGCGGATGTTAGTTGGGATATGCGTGCGTGTGCATGATAGCGTGTGTGCGCTCTGACACGTCAATCAACAGTCCGCAATTAGTTGTATTTATTTTAGTTTGTTTACAAAATGTCATATGAATGCAATATATGTTGGTTATATATTTTAATACGATTTAAATTGATATTAGAAAAATAAATATCGAATATCGCATTATTTGGCATGCTATCGCATATCACATTTTTCCTCAATATCCCACAGCCCTATTCAGAATGCTGTCAGGTGGGACGCACACGCCCACAGTCTCATCACGTGATCTTACAGGATTGGGCACGTCGTAGGCGACACCCTTGCCGAACACAGGTGTGGTGAGGCGCGCGTACACGTCCTCTGCGTTCAGATCTTCATTCTTACTGTTGAACATCAGCGCAGCGGCGTCGCTCCCCAGTAGATATGTGAAGGTTTTTCCAACCATGGTGAAGCTGACCACAGGACCGTACTGCACACATAAACCAAACTCACATCATCATCATCATCATCATCAAAACACATCAATCAAGAGTTTCACTTCCCTCACCTTCTCATAGGCCTGCTCCAAAAACTCGATAGGACTCCGACCAAAAGCCACAGCGTGACCCAGAAAAGGAATGTTGGACGGAATATGAGGAGGATATTTCTGAAAAACACAGAATGTGAAATGATATTTTATTATTAAACTAATATGTGACCCTGGACAACAAAACCAGTCTTATGGGTAAATTTTTTGAAATTGAGATTTTTACATCAAGTGAAAGCTGAATAGTTAAGCTTTTTATTGATATATGGGTTGTTAAGATGGGACAATATCTGGTGGAGATACAAGAGTGTCAAACTGGTGCAAAAAATCTAAATATTCAGAAAATCGCGTTTGAAGTTGTTAAACCGAGGCCCTGTAGCAGGCCATCCACTCACAGAAATAAAGTTTTTATATATTTTGGGTTGAAAATTTCTTTAATATACAAAATATCTTAATGGAACATGATCTTTACTTAATATAAAAATCTATAATTTTGACCCACACAATGTATTTTTGGCTTTTACTAAAAATGTTCCCGTGCTACTAAAGATCCAGGGTCACATATAATGATGAACAGAGAGGAAGAGAGGTTACTTTATACTATGTCTCATGATGTTTACGGCGTGTATATCATGTGTGTGAAGTTTTTTATTATGTTATCATGTTATTATTGTGTCAGCAGTATTTTTACTTCAATCAAAACAAAGCAACTGCAGTTTGATTGATATGAATTGTAATACGCAATAAAAAGACGATTTTTGAAAATAAATGAAAACGCATTTTGAACCAAACTCTTGATATAAAACTGAGTAATATGATGATAACACTTCTGGAGTGAATGGCTCCAAACAAACACAACAGTTACTCATTATTATTATTATTATATTCATTCAATGCCATAAGTACAGATATGCCAGAAAGAAATATGAATAAAATAAGGGCATTGCATTTCACGCAGTCACGTGTGTGACAAATGTGCTTCTTTCATGTAATCACTTTTCAATCATTGCGCAACACAGTTCTGAAGTGTCGCTGCATGACGTCACACACCGTCAGATAATGACGTTCTCGCGGTACTTGGAGAATCATCAAAGACTTTACCATTCTAGCAATTGTATTTATATCATTCATTAGATCCTTTTGTCAGCAAAGTTTCATATACACAGATGTACATTTTCTTTATCTTTCGGTAAAGTGTTTGTTTGTTTGTGTTTAGAAGTTTGTGATGATGTGAATGCTGAGGTACTCACCGCGTGCGGCTGTTTAAACATCACTTTACTCAAATATCCCACAGTGAGCGTGAACAGTGATGTAACGAGCACCAGTGACGTCAGACTCCACTTCTCCACAGCGCTCTCCAGGACCTGCGCGCTCATCTCAAATAGCGTCATCTTGATCTAATTAAGAGAAGAACTCATCAATGTGAGACGCTTCTCTCGTGCTCGTCTGCGCTTAATTAAGTGACGATACTGTGCAGACAGAGGCTCCTCGCGCACTTGATTTTGTTTTATGGCTCTTCTGGAGCGCACTGGGTTACGCGCTCGCGCGGTCCCGCCCCCGCCTGATGTGAGCAAGTCGGTCATTGGAAAGTGGAGTGTGTCAATCAAGTGACTCCATGCGCTGCGGCGGTTATCTCGCACGCTGATTGGCTGTCGCTGCCTGGACTGATGTCTGCTTATATGACGTCACCAGGGGCGCTTTTGGTCCAGGTGTGTGCTGCCGTTGTTCCTTTTCCAACTTTCTTACTTATAATTGTATTTTCTAATGTATCGTGTCTCGCTTGAAATGCACAATCACTATAAACTTTATGCTTTTTTTACCCTTGGCAATAAGAAAGTATGCTGCACGAGCACGATGGGATTCTAACGGTAAATACCGGAAGTGAGCCTGACAGTTACATCTCATGGTTTAGTTGCACTTAGTAACTAATATTGTATACGGTATATACGCCTTTATTATTAATATCGTTGAAACATTAAGAACTGTTAAGAAACATTAATTGAACATCAATTAATACACGTATAGACATTCAATTCGCTTAAAGAAGGTGATTACATATCACCCAATTAGAGCCCTTAAACCCTTGTCCGACAGCCCCAGTCAGGCGGAAGCCCGTGTTTTTTACCTCCCCATCACACGTCCTTTGCAGCCATTAAAGTAGTTCCGTTTTGTTTTAATGGCAAATTATTCATATTCGGTTTTATTTCTTTATTAAGTTAATTTATAATAAATACATTTTAGTTTGTGGCTCAGGCGCTGAACGCAGTTTCATTGTCTGCAGCGCCAGAGACGGACATGAGACTTTTATGCTCTCTGTTGTAAAAACAAAAGTGACATCTAGTGGAGAAGACTAGTAGATTCACGTTAATGAAATCTTACAGAACGTTTAAAGCTTGCGGCAATATAAAACCGCATTTAAAAATAAAACGATAAATCGGGAAAAATTAGTCAAACCACTTGTTCAATGTGCGCGCACCCAATAATATATATATATATATCTTACAGCGTGGGCTTGGTTGGCTAATACAGCGCGCACCAAACCTTTATTTTGAAAGGCTTTTAACGTCGACGTTTGCGTTTGACGTCACACCGGTTCCCAGTGTTTGAGGAAGTGCGTGGGGCAGCAGCTGCAGTAGCAGCAGCTCGTGATTTGTTTATAAAGTATAAAAATGACAGTGTGCAGTTTCTTTCTTCAAGGCCGCTGCAGATACGGAGATAAATGCTGGAACGAGCATCCGAGAGGCGGAGGCGGAAGAGGAGGAGATTACAGAGCGAACCAGCAGCAGCCCAGCAGAGGAGGTCAAACACACAAACACACAAACACACATTCATCATTATCTATATACACGAACAGTGTGTCACTGATGTAACACAACATGTTTCGCATGACATCAGCTGGATCTAACAGCAGCTGTAAACACATGTGCACGTGCTTGCTACATCTGAACGACTTGTATTACTATAGTAAGGTTGGTAATATTGAAGAATACTACAGTATTTACTACTGTTTATCAATCTATTTTGGTCAAACTCAAAAATACTAAAGTATACGGTATAGGCATTGGGCTGGTATGAGATTTTAACGGTATGATCACATTTAGCAAAAGTGTCACGTGTCACGGTTTTGCAATAACAAAACTAAAATGTGTGATTTTCAAATGTCTCCGATTCAAATGTATACAAACACCAACTTTTCAACTGGACACACATACATTTTATTTGAACCAGGCTTTAATGGACTAGTTTTTGATGCACTTATGTATTTTGTTGCCTATGTTCTTATAATTGCTTCCAATGTTTCCTCATCTGTAAGTCGCTTTGGATAAAAGCGTCTGATAAATGTAAATTTAACCAACATTCATAGAACATATATGTCATGGTTAAAATAAAGCCTTAAATTACAATACTCTTTCAGAAAATGTATTTTTGTCACAGTCCATAAGGGCCTAAACCTCAAACATTGCATTACATGACTTAATTATTTATTTTTGTGTTAACACCGATCACACCTTAAAAACGGTATCACAGACGTTTTTTCGAAACCTTGACTCTTTCAAACCTCGGTATACCTTGAAGCCGGTGTTCGGCCCATGCCTAATACTGAATGATGAACTTTACTGATATAGGACCTCTCCAGTCTGTTGACACATGTTGTTTTTTTCTTTTCAGGGTTTGGGAATCGTGTGTGGGTGAACCCATCTCAGCGCTCCGGTGGCGGTTACATCCAGCCCTCCACATTATCTCGAGACGGTTCAGACTGGAGCAACGGCGACGTGAAGAGCTCTGAATTCAGCTTCTCCAACCAGAACAGATTCTCAGCACTAAACCCTCAGAATATCAATGATAAAGGGGGACAAACACCTGCTGATGACAATCATAATCATGTGTAAGTGCGTCTTTCAGGTTTTCTGTTCTTTACTTGGTTTAGACTGTGGCAGCACATCGTTTCATACCAAACCCCAAATACTTCTTATAATAATACAAAATATAAACGCAGTGTTTGCTTCAGCCCAGCTTTAACTCGACAGACTGGTTTAGTGTCACAAACTGCTGTGGGAAACACAGACTTATGCTGGACATAAGAAAACAAAACCAAGCTTTTCAAGAGTAACTTATTTTGATAGGACATGATGGTTTTTGGGGTCTGTCATTCAGCGCGATTCCAGATAAACTAACATCATGCAGAGAGTCAAGGGTTAAAGCTTTTCACTGAACATAAATGCACTCGGTGTGTTTCAACAGTTTTTCTACTGTATGTTTTTATTGAAGCGATACGATTCAGAAGGACATGGAGGTCTGGCAGAGTTCTGGCCAGTGGCTGTTTTCATGTTATTCTATGCTCAGTGTTCAGATCTCAGGTAAGCAAACATATCGGCCAGATTTTCTTTTTTCATGTCATGCCATTTATTTATGCTAAACATGATGTGGGGTCAGCTGTGGCCTGGTGGTTAGAGAGTTGGGCTTTTGATCAGAAGGCTGCCTGTTTGAATCTCAGTGGCAGCAGGTCATGACTGAAGGGCCCTTGAGCAAGACACCTTACCCCTGATTGCCACTGTAAAAAACTACTTATATGTCGCTTTGGATAAAAGCATCTGCCAAATGAATAAATGTAAATGTAATGATGAAATGGAAACATGTTTTTGTCCTCATGTGTCTGTGGGCTGCAACAATTAGATCAAATGCAGAAATAAACATCCTTATTTTTTAGATCATATCATATTTGATTAGCAGAGCTTTAGTCAGACTCAACATGATTTAATAATCTCACGTCATGTATAGATTTAAAACATTGTGTCTCGTTGCTTCATTTAGCAGATGAAGGAGAGATGAACAGTCATTTTGCAACATTTGTAAAAGACAGTTTAATTAATTCATGTCTTATAATGTATTCCGCGGGTGGTGGGAAAAAAACACACACATTCTGGATTTGGACGGCACTGAAATCACCATGTACCCCCGTAAATAGAGAAAATATCTTGCGTCCCAATGAGAAACAATAACCAGCTGGGCTTTAGACGTCATGGCTTCTGTTTTTTATTGCAAAACATGCTATGGGGTTGACAGTTTTAAATGGTTACAGTAATCAGAAGCTTTGAAATTAAACTGTCAGTAAAAGTTAATGTTTCTTGAAACCTTGTTTTTAATTAATACAAATGACATTTGTTTTAAGAAAATCATGTTTGACATCTTGAAATTGATCAGAATGAAATGTGGCTTTATTTCAAATGTATGCATGCATGTCACTGTTTTAATTGCTTAATGAAGTGTTGAGCTGTTGTGTACTGTCTCAGGATTTGTTGAGCTGAGTCCTGAAGAACTGAGACTGGAATATTACACCGGCAGAGCATCTGGAGATCTTCAGCCATATGTAAGACAGTGATGTCACTTCCTACATAAACATGGCTCATAGATATAGATAGATATAAAACTGTCTTTGATCCTCATGATGTTTGGTGGGTTTTTTTCTGCACATATGAAAAAGTTGTTTGGTTGATGTGTTTTGTTTGTTACAGGTAAACTCTGTACAGCAGCTGTCCAACCAATGGAGGAGCAGAGTTCAAGAGCTCCAAACCATGAACAGCTCCACTCAGATCAGTGTGGTGAGATGATGCTCATACATGTCTGATATCTGATCTGTGTGTGTGTGACAGACTCGCAGAGAAATACACTGACTGCTGTTCTTTAAAACATGTTGTTGTGACTTGATTCTCAGATATCAGAGCTCAATAACTCAAGTCCTCAGACATCATCACATGGATTTGATTCCAGCTCTGGGTCCACATCGGCATCCGGGTTTGGAAACACATCGGCATCCGGGTTTGGAAACACATCGGCATCCGGGTTTGGAAACACATCGGCATCCGGGTTTGGAAACACAGTGGCATCCGGGTTTGGAAACACAGTGGCATCCGGGTTTGGAAACACAGTGGCATCCGGGTTTGGAAACACAGTGGCATCCGGGTTTGGAACAGGAGGTGGGTTGCCACCATATAAAACTAAACTGCAAAAAAATTTGTTCATAATTACATCAACCCTTTTGCATTCGTTGATTCCCAGGGTTTAGCTCCAGTTCTCAGAGCAGTAAGACTTTCAGCTTCGCCTCATCCAAAATCGGTTTTGGAGCATCTGATACACAGAAGGCAGCGGGTTTCAGCAGCACATCAGCCGCTCAGCCTCCATCAGGCTTCAGTACCGGCCCCCCGTCTGCTGCCACCTTCTCTTTCGCTGCTCCTGCGGCAGAAAATAAACCCAATACCGGTGCATTTGGCTCGGCTGCTAGCTTCAGTTTCACATCATCCAGCTCATCTGCTGGTGGATTCGGCTCATCATCAGCAGCGGGCAGCGCTGTCACTGGATCTGGAGATGTTGGGGACAGATTGTTCACAGCTCACAGTGATCTGACCGATGAAGAACTGAAAGAGTTCAGAGCGAAACACTTCACATTGGGACAAATCCCCCTTAAACCACCTCCTGCAGACCTGCTCATGGTCTAACACCGACTCTGGGGGGTTTGGAGCGGCCTCATCTTTTAATGCAATGTGAATAAACATGTTTATAGAAATGAGACATTTGTCATTGTGTTTTAGACAAATGACTTTAATTGAACACTTAACCAAGCTGAACTATCCAGTAATATTGCAGACTACAATATTACACACTGTTTACTAGTAATAATATGTTAGTACAAATAATATTATCCTTTTAATAAAACAATGGCATATGAGGCACTAAAAACATGACAGAATTTTAAATAGTACATTTTTATCAAGAATATCTTTCAATATTGCTTTTAAATTTCGCATTAACCGCAAAAGATTCTCTTAGTTTCTTCCAGATTAACATTACAGCATCTTTAGCCGAGAGTAAGGGCGGAGCGTCACGCCTTGACGTCAGAGGGAGGAGGAGCGGTAGATTCGTGCTGTGATTGGTGGGCCCATAGATATAAGTAACTAGATGCCGGCATTGGCATATTTTTCTATGGGCCGCCATATTGGAACGGTGCGAGCCGGGTGTGTTATCAAGTCCACGTGGAATTGCTTGACTTTTCAACTGATGCTTTAATTCCTCGCGCGTTTCACACTCCTGCCATGACTGCGCGATGCTGTGGCGTCTCCGAGTGACGTAAGCGGACCGTTCCAAGATGGCTGACACGCCTACGTGCCTTTAGCGCTTGAATGAGGCATACTTGTCTAGTCATATATGTATCTATGGTGACGACGCCAGTAGCGCGAAATATGAACGCACGCGGAGAATCATGGCTCGACGCGACGCGACAGGCGCCGGTTTAAAGCACGCGCTGGACATTCTGCGCTCTTTATATCCGCTCGTGCAGACGCTCGAGGAGTTTAATGACGGAATCGTGTTTTCTGACGGCCGGAAGCCCGTTCTGACGGATGACAGTGATGGCGCGCGCTTTCAAACCCTCGCCAGAGGACTGACGGTATGCGCGCTCACGCGACTGCAGCCGGTGCGCGCTCCCGTGCAGGTAATTCACACCTGCATGATTGTTATAGAGAGCTCGCGCGGGTTTATCTGCTGTTATTGTGTGATGTGTGTATTTCAGTATAACTCGTCATAAAGATCTTCATACTGTTACTGTCTATGGTCATAACCGCGATCCGCCATATTAGTGAGGGCAACAGCGCACTAAAAGCCCATTACAGGTACAATCACGTTTACATTTCTTAACACATTTCAATGGTTTATGACAAAGCGTAGAGTACAACTTGATCTTGTCTCTAGATGCTTCTTATGTCGACAGTTATAGCTAATAATGAAATGTGAAATCCATTATTTGTGCTGCTGTTATATGTGAGAATCCACTAGATGGATGATGGCACCGTGTCCAGTGATGTGTTATAGACAAGACAAGCAACAGAATAAATAACCATGTTGCAGTAGTCACGAATAAAACACGAACATGTAGATTGTTTCTGAGTTTTATCTGAATCATCGAAGAAAACAACCAATTTATGTATTATATCAAAACTAATGTGTTTCACTGTGGAAAGGGCTTTTTCTGTAGGAATTTTACACATTTACAATGATAAAATAGGTTCTTTTATTAATCCGGTAAAACCGTACAGCTGTAAAACATGATGTATGAGATATAGTTAAACAAATATCACTACCGTGTATAACAAGTATAGTCATATAGTAAAGACACATGTCTTCAGAGCATTTAATCTACTTTAAATGATTTCACATTAATGATGTGTACACAATTAGAAAGGCTGAATGATTGCTGGACAAGTCTGAGTTTCAACAGTTCCTTTGACAATAAATAAATGTTCATGTCTAAAACCATCTTTACCTGGAGCTAAAACGTTTCTGTGCTCCACATAAATAGAAAAGTATTGAAATTAGTTGAGAAATGAAACGAGTTCTTATTGTTTTTATCCAGAAAACTGCAGCTCCATCATTCCCTCATATGTCTTTGTAATCTGCTTTTGCCCTCACCAATATGGCGCAGCGTTGACGTAAGATCCCACGAACAATGAGGCGTCTAAGTAAAACAGACTCATTTCATGACACAACCCAGATAGCACAGGTACGTCTGTAAGATGTCTGCTGTTTAAAAATGTCTTAGAAAGAGCAGTTTAACCTACATTATAAATTATAAGCATCGTCTAGATTTCTAAATTACATTTTACATGTTTAGAACATTGCTTGAGAACAGATGACACACGATTGTACAAACATGGATTTGAGGTGAAAACTACAAGCAGTAGACATATTTTATGAATCATTTCCGTTTAATGTTCTTATTTTCTTTTGTCCAGCTCGGCACGCTGCCAGAAGTTTTGGCCTTCTCACTGAATCACATTAAACGTAAGAAGCTCAGGAATGTTCTGGGATTCGGCTATCAGTGCAGTGATGTGCTGGCCTGCTCGGACCCCTTCCGATTCCATGGCGATATTTCCCAGAGCGCCGCTTACATCAGCACCAGTCAACTGTGGAAGAGAATCAACCAGAGACTGGGGTCAGAGGTCATCAGATATCTGCTCCAGGACTGCGCCGTGTTCATCGCCGTCCCACCGTCCTGTCTGCTGCAGGTGTGCGGTGAACCCGTGTATGACCTGCTGCTGTCACGACCCTGGTCTGGGTTCAGTCTGAGTCAAAACTCGCTTCACGTGCCCATAAAAAAAAACACACGGAAAACACCCGTCAGGACGGGTCACGTCAGGAACAAGAGGAAAATAGTCCTGAACAAGACTTCAAAGAGAGCGAGAGATGAAGACGTGGCGCGTGATCACGTCCCTGTGATGAAAAGGAGGCGTCTGAGCGTTGAATCTGAGCAGGGCGACAAAGATTCGGCTCAGCGGGCAGATCAGCCCTCGACCGACTGTCCCCAAAGTCACGGAGCTCAGAGCTGGAAACCTGCCCATCAACCGCCTCCTTGCCCATCTCACTGTTACATCCGTGTTCCCAGCATGCTCTACAACGGGCGGGGCATGAAGGGCTTCCTGCTCAACAGGAAGTTGTCAGCAGGCACGGGTGGGCTGAGGCGTCTGCAGGCAGCGGATCTAGTCCGTATCGTTTTTCTCAGAGGAAAGTTTAACCTGTCTGACGAAAAGGCTGAACCCAAGAAACTTCCCAAACGCTTCTTCAACGCCGTGCCGCTTTTCGCCCGACTCCTTCGGCAGCACAGGAAGTGTCCGTACACCCTGTTTCTGCAGACTAAGTGCTCAGTGAACACAGAGAGAGAGGACATGGAGTCTTTACTGGGAAGTCACTGCTCACCCTACAGGGTTTATCTGTTCGTGAGAGAATGCTTGAGCTACGTTATTCCAGAAGAGCTCTGGGGCTCCCGTCAAAATCAACTCCACTTCCTGTCCAACGTCAAGAACTTCTTGCGGCTCGGCAAATTTGAGGCCGTCTCACTGGTCCAGCTGATGTGGAGGATGAAGGTTAATGACTGCCATTGGCTGGGACTCAAGAAACGTGTGTTCTGTAGCCTCATCGTTTCCTCTTCCTCACGTTCATCTAAGCCTGAACGACTGCCTTTCATTAGAATGTTTTTATGATGTTCAGTCATATGTGTTTGATGTGACATTTGTCTTATTTTTGTGTACGGCGCAGGTCAGTGTGCGAGTGAGCACAGGTACCGTGAGTGGATCTTTGCTCAGTTTCTGCTCTGGATGTTAAATGGTTTCGTGCTGGGTGTGGTTAAAGCTCTCTTCTACGTCACTGAGAGTATGGGACAGAAACACACGCTCACATTCTACAGGAGGGAAATCTGGGTCAAACTACAGCAAATGGCCTTCAGGTACATCACATACATTTGAAAGGTTTACATTTAAATACCATTATGAACCATTCACTTTTTCCATTTAAACCAAAACCAAATTCCATTTTGTAGTGTGTTTTGGGCATTATTCCACCAATATAATCCATAACACACCAGTAGACACCATTATAGTTTCCATTAAAACCAATACAAATCCCTTTAAAACCTTTATAACTTGCAAAGTGGTTTCTATTTCTTATAGAAACCATTAAAGAAGTTGTAATGGTTTTAATGGAAAAATCTATTGGGTTGCAAGGGTATTCTGAGGAAAACCATTAGAATTTCTGTAATGGTTTCTTTTGTTTTTATTTTAGCAGTGGGCAAAAATCACTCTTGTTTCCATGATGCATTAAAAATAACGATTTGTCGCTGCTCTTCTGAAACCGTGTACGTCCAAATTTCCTTTTTTTCAGGAAATGGAATAAACACTGTACTTTTTCGATGATTGCATGCTGTGTTGTCAAAGGTGACAAGAACATTTTAATACATTTTATTGCTCAGATCTTTGCAGAACCCAGCGACAAACATAAAGTGTGACTTATAACAATGATTATGAATGATGGAGATACAAGGTTTCAGAAGGACAGCAGTTATAAAGATCTTCAGAAATCTTGATTTTCTGTTTAGTGTTGATTGTCTTTTGTTGTGTAGTATGCACTTGTCTAAAGGCCAGTGGAGGGCGCTGTCTCCTCCTGAGAGCATCAAATCCCCAGAGAGCACCATAACCTCACGCATCCGATTCATCCCAAAGGTGAACGGCATGAGACCCATCACACGCCTCACAGGACCCAGAGAATCACTGCAGGTGTGACCCTTAAACTCATGATGTTGACTCCAAGCATTTTATAGGTGAAGAGTTAAACCCTGTTTGTGTGAGATTGTGTCATGTTCTGTGTTTTTGGGATGGTTGTGTGCAGCACTTTCAGAGTTGTGTGCGAGTCCTGCAGAACGTGTTGAGCGTGTGTGTGAAGGAGACCCCGGGACCCATGGGCTCAACGGTTTGGGGTTGGCAAGACATCCACAGAGTTCTCACAGACATCACCCCTCAACAGAAATGCTCACCGCGACCGCTGTACTTCGTCAAGGTATGACACACACATGTATGAGCCCATTCGGACCGATGTCGGTTCGAAGCCCGCGGAGAGCAGGGCGAGTGGGACCGGCTACATGCGCACGAGCTGAAAGTGTGTGTGTGTGTCAGGTGGACGTGAGCAGAGCGTATGACAGTCTTCCTCACGTGAAGCTGGTGGAGGTGTTGAGTGAAGTGTTGGGTCCGTTTGCGCAGCAGAGCTTCTTTCTGCGTCAGTACGCTCGCGTGTGGCTCGATCCAAACCAGGGGCTCCGGAAGCGCTTCTGCACGAAGGTAAATCCCACGTCAGACACGCTGTCTCTCTCCGTTCAGATGCAGGAACGTGTGTGTGGTGTGTTTTCAGGCCGAGATGTCCGAGCCGATGAACATGAAGAGTTTCGTTCTGGACGAACAGGCCGGAGGGACACTGCACAACGCCATCCTGGTGGAGCGGGTCAGTACGGGTCAGGAGCACAGAGCGGATGTGATGTCATCTCAGTGAGTGTGAGACATTGTGATGTTTGTGTCCGACAGCACACGTCTGAAGTCAGAGGCGCAGACGTCTTACAGTTCTTCAAGAAGATGTTGAGCAGCTACATCATCCATCACGAGAAGAAGTGAGACGACGCTTCACATGTGTTTTTTCTCTTGCTGCCAGATGTTCAGCGCTGCTTGTGTCTGTGTTCTAGATTGTTCCGTCAGGTGTGTGGCATTCCACAGGGATCTTCAGTATCGGCTCTGCTGTGTAATCTGTGTTACGGACACATGGAGAACTCGCTGCTCAAGGGCTTCCATAAGGGCGGGTGAGATGGCTTTAATGATGTCAGATGCAGTGCTCATTTGAGTTTTAGTCTAGTCTTTTTGTCAAGCTGTCATTTTAGTTTTGGTCAAGTTTCAGTCGACTAAGCGTCTGAGCATTTTACTCGTATTTTAGTCAGAATTATCCATGACTATTTTCTTCTAGTTTTAGTCGAAGAAAACCGATGACATTTACTCAAGTTTTATTCAATGAAGATTTTATTCCAGTCTCTTTTTAGTAATGCAATTCTCATTATCCCAGTCAATATAGTATAGGTACCCAGCAGTATAGACCAAACCAACATTTTCTTTTAGCCAAACCCCTTTCAAACAAGGTTATCCTATTATATAATTGTTACCTTATAGACTCAAGAATACATCCATTCCAGACATGGAAGACGTACACACACATACATTTAAATAAAAGAGTTTACGCTAACTCACCGCAGCTGCATCTTCTAAATAATGCTGCGAGTGGGGCTTGAGGAAGTGACGTCGCCTGCGTCTGCGCAGTGCGACCTGATGCAGCCCCTGAAGTGAAACACAGGAAACTTGTTTTATAACATCTCGTCTCGGTCAACGAAAGTGAAGAGCTTTTAGAATAGCTTTAATTTCGTTTTTATTCGTCAACATTATACATTTAATTATAGTCACCGTCACATGACCAGTATTTACATTGCGTCTCGTTTTCGCCACATGAAAAAAGTTTGTTGAGGATGATATTTAGTCATAATTGTCGTTGCCGAAAGCAACACTAGTCAGATGTTTTTGGCATCACTGCAAGAGGTCAGATGTTCATGAGCTGTGTGTGTGCAGGTGTCTGATGAGACTGGTGGATGATTTCTTACTCATTACACCTCATCTGAGTAAAGCCACTGAGTTCCTGACGTATGTACTCAACAAACACTTCTAATGAAAGATGGGAACACACATCAGTCTGATCACTGATCTCTCTGTCTGTCTGTCAGACTCTTGTTGGCTGGCGTTCCCGAGTACGGCTGTAAAATAAACCCTCAGAAGGTGGCGGTGAATTTCCCGGTGTGTGAGGGATGGAAGAGGTCAGAGGTCAGCGTGTTTCCGTCTCGTTGTCTGTTCCCGTGGTGCGGCCTGCTGCTGGACACACACACGCTGGACGTCTTTAAGGATTACTCGCGGTGAGATGGCGTGATGTTATCAGACTGTAAATCTGTCACACGATGTGATGACGAGGATTAAATGTAAAACACATTCCAGGCAGCACTATAAAAATCAAACATTGCGTTAACACTTAAAGCAGCGAATGTGATGTTTATTCTGCTTAGACGCTTTCTCAAAAAAAGCCAGAAATGACACTTTAGCGACACATGACGGAGTGAACATGTGAATGTTTCTTTGCTCCACCCCTTTAGCTATAACGGCCTGTCACTGCGCTACAGCCTGACGGTCGGCTCCGCCCACTCACCGGCCACGGTCATGAAGAAACTGCTGTCACTTCTGAGACTCAAATGTACCGACATCTTCATTGACCTCAGGGTGAGACAGAAAGGACATGTCATGATAAACAACATTACAGAACCAACAAAAACATGTCAGACACACAACACAACCCATCCAGAACACAAACTACAGTACAGAGGTCCTCTCTGAGAAGCTCAGTTCTTTTATAAAGCGCCATTGAAAGTTTTAGAAACTTTGTGTTTGTGAACATAGCTGTGTTGTGTTTACAGATGAACTCTGTGGAGGCGGTTTACAGAAGTTTGTATAAACTCATTCTGCTGCAGGCGCTGAGGTGAAACACACACACACACACACAATCATTTCAATCCAGAGACTTGTTTGTTAATGAATAAATAGCGATTGTGAATAATAAGTAAACTGAAGCAGGTTGGTTTGATTTGTGTCTTTGGCAAAAGTTTAACAGGAAGAGACATAAGTGTGATTAAGGCAGATGTGTAACCGGACTCAAGATGTTTGAACAATTAATCATTGTGGGAAATTATTTCATACCATGAGAAAAACACAACACATTATAACCAACTGTGTGTGTGTGCGTGTGTTGTCAGGTTCCACGCGTGTGTGAAGAGTTTGCCGTTGGGACAGAATGTGGAGACAAACCCTTCTTTCTTTTTAAAGATGATCTGGACGATGGCTCGAGTTGTAAACAAGCTCATACGACACGCAAATAAAGGCAAGTGTCACACGTGGACACACACACATGGACAAATAGTTGTGTAGTTGAGCTGGACAGTCTTGTATAAGGTATACTACACACAAACAGATGTGGGTGATTCCATGCAAATGTCAAACCTATCATGAAAGAAATTACAGTTTTCAAACTGGTTGATAGTCCTAATAAACTCACACATTAAATATAATGATGTGATGTTCTCTGGGAGTTTTCTCTTTTCCAGTTTATTCAGTTCAGTTCACACTCACAGAAATCCCTTAAAAGCATCCATCCCTTTTCATCACAACCGTGCATCTTTATTTCCACAAATCCACAAAGCTTGCAGGTTTAATACCAGAATGAATTTCAGCATGAGAGATGAGATGAGATATGTGTGTGTGTGTTGTATAGGTTTGGTTGTGTGTTTATCTGCTGTGTGTGTGTGTTGTGTAAGTCTGGTCATGTGTTTATCTGCTGTGTGTGTGTGTTGTATAGGTTTGGTCATGTGTTTATCTGCTGTGTGTGTGTGTTGTATAGGTTTGGTTGTGTGTTTATCTGCTGTGTGTGTGTGTTGTATAGGTTTGGTCATGTGTTTATCTGCTGTGTGTGTGTGTTGTGTAGGTTTGGTTGTGTGTTTATCTGCTGTGTGTGTGTGTGTTGTATAGGTTTGGTCGTGTGTTTATCTGCTGTGTGTGTGTGTTGTGTAGGTTTGGTCGTGTGTTTATCTGCTGTGTGTGTGTGTTGTGTAAGTCTGGTCGTGTGTTTATCTGCTGTGTGTGTGTGTTGTATAGGTTTGGTCGTGTGTTTATCTGCTGTGTGTGTGTGTTGTGTAAGTCTGGTCATGTGTTTATCTGCTGTGTGTGTGTGTGTTGTGTAGGTTTGGTCGTGTGTTTATCTGCTGTGTGTGTGTGTTGTGTAAGTCTGGTCATGTGTTTATCTGCTGTGTGTGTGTGTTGTATAGGTTTGGTCGTGTGTTTATCTGCTGTGTGTGTGTGTTGTGTAAGTCTGGTCGTGTGTTTATCTGCTGTGTGTGTGTGTTGTATAGGTTTGGTTGTGTGTTTATCTGCTGTGTGTGTGTGTTGTGTAAGTCTGGTCGTGTGTTTATCTGCTGTGTGTGTGTGTTGTATAGGTTTGGTCGTGTGTTTATCTGCTGTGTGTGTGTGTTGTGTAAGTCTGGTCATGTGTTTATCTGCTGTGTGTTGTGTAGGTGTTGTTGTTGGTTCTTCAGATGGTGCGGGTGTGCTGCAGTATGAAGCAGTTCAGTTGTTGTTCTGTTTGGCGTTTGATGTGATCTTCAGACGTCACAGACTCGTGTATCGCTCTCTTCTCCCTCCACTACACAAACGTACGTCTGCCTGCACACATCATCATCACTACACATCTTTACAGCTCACAGATGCCTGTAGAAGCTCATGCAGTTATTGTGTACACGTTTCTTCAGTTCTTTCTCCTGTTAATGAGTGAAAAATATATTCATTCATGAGTCATTTCAGGAAGTCGACTGAAGGACAGTTCACCTGAAAATGGAGAGTTCTGTCATCATTGTTGTTCCAAATCTGTTTAAATGTGTTTGTTCTGATGAACACAGATGCTTATAACCAGACAGATCTCGACTCTCATAGTAGGGAGTTTTATTACTATGGGAGTCAATGTGATCTGTCTGGTTATAAGCATTCTTACTGATATCTTTCATTTGTGTTCATCAGAACAAGGACATTTAAACAGACAAAAAAGCAGGTCACAGGCACTCAGTCAAATATGAGAAGGAGAGGGATAAAGTTAAAAAGCCTTTATTAAGTGTAGCTTAAGTCATTTAAAAGAATATATTTGTATAAGAGCCAACATGTTTCCACCAACATCTGGTCTTCCTCAGGGCAAAGTATCACGCATGGTTGAACCTCTTCATGACATTTAAACAGAATTGGAACAACTTGAAGCAGATGATGACAGAACTTTCATTTTTGGGTGAAGTATCACTGCAACCTGAATCTGTAAACATATATAAATTTAAATTATTAGTAGTAGGATTTGATTTATAGGTTATTGTTTTATCAACTAAATGATGGTTTATTGTTTATTTATTGGTAAGGTTGGGTATCGGACTCGGTACTTTAAAGGCCGCCGGGAGGGAGGGAGGGACGACAGAGACGACAGAGACGAGAGAGAGAGACGTAGTTATTTCTATAGTCATTATTTATTTTGTGTAAAATTTCAACAAAATGTTGACATTGAGAAGTTTGAACTTTTTTAAAAGTACTGAAAACATTTACCGTTTGGTACCGGTGTAAAAGTGAACGCTACCCAACCCTATTTATTGGTATACAGTATCAGATCTAATGTCATTTAAAAGTTGATGTGTTCTTTAGTTTGGTCTGTGGTGGATGAACAATGATCACTATGACCGATTATAATTCAGGCTTTTTTGCATCAGTTCAGTGATGACGGTGTGTGTTGTGTGATTCAGGGAGAAGACGTCTTCAGCGTGCGCTTCAGGGAATCAGAATGGCTCGAGTCCATCAGGCCGCCACTCCCAGAATCCCTCAGGATTTCAAAACCATCAGAACATGAAGGTGAATGATGCAGATGTGTTCAGGGATGATGTGTAACACAGGAAAAACACTGACAGACATTTTTCTTTTATGTGTCTCATTCAGGATCAGACCGGAGCTGTAAATGTTTAATGTTTTTAGATCTGTGATAAGTGAAGCTTGTAAAGCGTGTTTTTGTCATCTAAATGAAGATTCATCTGCTGTTTATCTCGAGTCACTTCAAGACTGTTGTTATGTTGATGTGATGTTTTGTTCATGTGTTCTGCACAGAAATAAATGAAGAATGTTGTTCACTTTGATCTCGTCATGTTTGAACAACTGATGTCCATCACAATCTGATATAGTTTGACTTACTGAGTCTGTGGTTTATAGAAGAAATGGTTTCTGTAATAAAATGTTCACATAACCACAAATGACCTACTTTCATTTTATTATCAGCATCAGTTCAATGTAAAAAAAATCAAACAAAACTGCTATTAGAAAATGGAAAAAAACGATCAGCACAAATGGGTTTTATAGATATCGTCTCTCATTCTCAGTTCTTCTGTTGTGTAATATTGTCAAGTTGTTTCTCTTTGTTTAGGCACAATAGATGTGTGTTTGTAATCCTGTCAGTGAGTCTCATCCACACACAGCCGACGGATGAAGATGAGCAGATGTTCTGTGAGTTATGATGGGGTCTGGGGTGAAGGTGGGGTTGTTGTACGGGTTTGGGAGGTTTTTACTGTTGTGTGAACATGTTTGTCTTGTCATCAGTCTGTAAGCAGCCACGATGGGTATAGAGATCACCGGCACAACGCTCAACAACACACAGATGGCAAACACCCAATCAGAATACGGCTTCTCCTCCATCTCTGGGAAATTCACCTGCGTGAGACATACACATCGAAGACTTTACATTTCATTTAAAGTGAAACGGTGACTTGAACATCTGTGTTTTCACATCATGCAGGCAACTCCAACATTATAGATTTGACATAAAAATGCTCAGAGAATGAATTTGCTATGATTATATTGAACCATATGTTTAGATTTGACGTAAAACTTGTTGATAGAGTCTAAACATCAAAGATGTCGGTCTATGAACATATTTTCTGTTTTAATAAAGGGGAATAAACATGTTTTATGGATGTGACAGAAAGGAGACGGTTTTTGGGAGACAACAAACTTTATAGGATTTCTAAAATCAAGCTTTGGTTGGTCTGGCTTTTGTTGAAACTAGGAACTATGTATTAGGACCTATTGTATTATTGCTCTTTTATGACTTATCTCTTATTGCTCCCTGAACTCTTTGTAAGTTGCTTTGGATAAAAGCGTCTGCTTAATGTAAAATGCACAATCCTGAAGCAATAATACCCAATGAATGGAGAAGGCATGCCGCTTTATAGAACATCAAATAGTGACTTTATTTTCATGTGTCCAATTATGAGTAATATGAAGCCTTATGGATGTGACGATCCTGAAAAAGACTCTTATCTGACTATGAAAATCAAGCAATAAAAATAAAACAAACGGTTTACAAATTTGTGGCGAAGCTGAGGGCTCAACTCGGCTGGTAAGAAAGAGAACCTTTGACCAATGAGAGACCTTTCGACATGCCCATTTCTCCAACTTGCAGAGACCCCTACTTGTAATATTGTGGGATGAATCTTCAGGAATCTGTCTTGTGGAGATCAGTATCTGTGTTGTATGCTGTTTTAAACTCACATATTCAGGGTTCCAGGTGGGGTACGTGGGGTCTTTCTGCGCCTGGACGATGACGTAAGCCACCAGAACGACCAATAGCATGAGAGGACTGACTCCCATCCAGCACACACGCCAGAAGAGGTTTGGTCTGCGTCCCGTCATCATTTCAATATCATCACTGAAACTGAAACACACTTCTCGTCTCACTCACAGGCCGGCTCGGGTTTGTCTTCTTTCAAATCAAGTTTCATGGGTTTAATTACCGATTTATTCCGTAGAAAAAAACCACCCCGACCAGCTCAAAGAACGCAATGACGAGGAGCGGAACAGAGCCCACGTAACTGTTGAAGATCTCCAGCCAATAATTCCCAGAACCCAGCGTGAAGATCAGAGCCACGAGAAAACACACAACACAGATCAGACCTGAGGAACACACACACATCAGACCTGAGGAACACACACACATCAGACCTGAGGAACACACACGCAACACACATCAGACCTGAGTAACACACACACATCAGACCTGAGTAACACACACACAACACACACCAGACATGATGAAGGTTGTCGAGTGTCATGTTGTGGAGTTTGTGTGTCTGATGTTTGTGTGCAGTACCTGTGAAGAGTTCTTTTGGGATGCATTTGGGAACCATGTGGAGATCCAGCAGAGGAGTCAGAACTCCCTCCAGATTCCCAAACATAGAGGAGAGGCCCAGACTGAAGAGCATGATGAAGAAGAGCACGGCCCACACCTGTGACCCCGGCATCTCGATCACAGCCTCCGTGAACACAATAAACGCCAGACCCGTTCCTGAAGCACTCTGGGTAACACACTGACACATGACTGACCCGTTTCAAGTGAGACATGAGTGCGTAGAGGAATGAACCTTCTCATGATGTACCTGATCCAGAAAGTTCTTGAGGTCACAGTGTTTCAGGTTCAGACCGGACACTCTCTCAGGATCTGATGCGTTTAGAGTCGTCAGCCAGCTGTCGTAGTTCTCAATGGTGATGTTCTGATCTCCGACGTCAAACGCGTTCGTCAGATCCAAGATATTACTGTGACAACACCGGCTCATGTGTTATTCAGACGGCAGTCAAACCTCAGAGTGTGTGACGTGTGTGGGATTCACCTGTTCAGACAGCTGTTGTAGTTCGATGTGGCTTTAAAGCCCAAGATGGCGAATATTGGAATAGAGGCGTACAGAGACGTTGCGCTGTTAATACATCCCACGAAGACAGCGTCCCGCTCACAATCATTCCTGACACACACACACACACACCGGGATGTGTTACGGTTATTCATCTGAATGTGAACTGATTGTTAAGTGTGTCTTTCTGATTGTATGAAACATTTTGTGAAGGACATACACATCTTACAGGCGTCTTCTAGAGGTCTTTATGACACCTGACAGCAGACGTCTCAGAGACGTGTTGCAGATGCGCAAACTATGGTGTGCAGATGTAAATGCAGACAGACGCCTGCCAGATGTGTGTGTGCTCTCAGAGGAGTGAGCTGATAACTGATCCTACTTTCTGGGGTTATAACTGGAGAATGCGATGAGACCTCCGAAGGCCAGAGACAATGAGAAGAAGATCTGAGTCGAAGCGTCCAGCCACACCTGAGGATCCATCAGTATCGTCCACTGCAGAGACAACATCCCATTCACACCTGTCTGTGTGTGTATGCATGCATGTGTGTGTGTGTGTGTGTGTGTGTGAGACTCACGTCAGGTGTGAAGAGATACAGCAGACCGTCTGTGGCTCCGGGCAGAGTGAGAGCTCGGATCAGAAAGATGGTGAGCACCAGGTAGGGGAATGTAGCGGTCACATACACAGCCTGCACACGTCACATCAGTTTCATCTTCAAACATTGTGTTGTATAATACAGTGATATTCAGACATGTTCTCACCTTGCCGATGGTCTCTATACCGCGTATGAAGCAGATGTAAACGATGCTCCAGGCCGAAGCCAAACACACCACCAGCCACCACTGCAGAGATCCGTTCTCCTCGATGTCTGGAGTGATGTTCAGAGTCTTTCTGTACCAGAAATAATTCACCGGTGTGCTGAGAACACACTCCTCCACATAACCTTAATCATATTGAAAAAAACTTTTTACTACAAACTGACAAAAGAACAAAATAAACACACAACAGTTCAATCTTCAATGCTGTGATCAAAACATCAATAATACAATAGACCACCAGAATTCCTTTCATTTGTGTGTGTGATGCAGTAATGGAAGTGTTATGTCACAGTCGTGAAGGTCTTGATTGTGTGTGTTATTTATTTGTTTGTGTACCTGTGAGGTTGTTTACAGGACACTGACTCCAGGGAAGAGGTTCCTGAAATGAGTGGAAGAAATACCACAGAACCCACGCCAGAATGGTGTTATAAAACAAACCCACCAGGAAGGAGATGATCATTGATGCCACACCTGTGGACATACACATCATCATCATCATCATCATCAGCCTCCTCAGACTCACAGTTTGGTTTGAACTCTTGATAACAGGAAAATGATTTTGTGTTTCCTTCAAACTCAAATGCAGAATGTTCAGCTCGACATGTTAAGGTGAATCCAAGTAATGCAGAATGAATGAGGTGACAAGACGTGCTTCTCAACTAAACAAGATCATTCACATGATACACTTCCTGAAAACATTCAGGCTTGGATTATCTTTGTATTTACAGTTTACAGTCAGTGTTTGTGTGTGTCTGTTGAGAAGCATTGTGTGTTTTTCTATTAGGAACACCGTACTAATACTGTTATGTTGTTATAATTGCTTCCAATGTTTCCTGATGGTACCGATGGTAAGTCGCTTTGGATAAAAGCGTCTGCTAAATGACTAAATGTAAATGTAATACTGTTTTTAACCCCCTTTCTCCTTCAGAACTGCCTTAATTCTACGTGGCATTGATTCAACAAGGTGCTGAAAGCATTCTTTAGAAATGTTGACCCATATTGATAGGATGGCATCTTGCAGTTGATGGAGATTTGTGGGATGCACATCCAGGGCAAGAAGCTCCCGTTCCACCACATCCCAAAGATGCTCTATTGGGTTGAGATCTGGTGACTGTGAGAGCCATTTTACTACAGTGAACTCATTGTCATGTTTAAGAAACCAATTTGAAATGATTCGAGCTTTGTGACATGGTGCATTATCCTGCTGGAAGTAGCCATCAGAGGATGGGTACACGGTGGTCATAAAGGGATGGACATGGTCAGAAACAATGCTCAGGTAGGCCGTGGCATTTAAACGATGCCCAATTGGCACTAAGGGGCCTAAAGTGTGCCAAGAAAACATCCCCCTCACCATTACACCACCACCACCAACCTGCACAGTGGTAACAAGGCATGATGGATCCATGTTCTCATTCTGTTTACGCCAAATTCTGACTCTACAATCTGAACGTCTCAACAGAAATCGAGACTCATCAGATCAGGCAACATTTTTACAGTCTTCAATGTCCAATTTTGGTGAGCTCGTGCAAATTGTAGCCTCTTTTTCCTATTTGTAGTGGAGATGTGTGGTACCCTTTAGGTGAGTGTATATGTATATTTATTGTCTTTTCCATCTCAAGCATGTAAACAGTTTGAAGTAAAACACCGTCTGTCATGATAAAAGCAGAATGAATGATTCTGGGAATTTGTAATGTCTCTGAATTTCTTGAGAAAATTTGCAACTATCACACAATGATTCACAAAAACATTCATTACAGTCAGAGTCTGTTAGTTTGACATTATGCATTAACATGAGCTGACAGACGGTGTTCTTTCTTTAGTTCTGGATCAACATCATTCTGTCATGATGACATCACACGACTCACCCACTCCACCCAACAGAGGAGAGATCGAGTGCCAGACCCCGATACTGCCCATCCTCAGACTCTGACCTATAGCCAACTCCAGATAGAGTAACGGCAGACCCTCAAACACCAGAGCGATCAGGTACGGGATCAAGAACGCACCTGACACACACACAAACACACACACACAAACGTGAACAGGAACTTTCTATCAACTTTGTAAAGACAAAAATGAGCAACTTTAAAGGATAAAAGAAAACAAAAGCACGCACTTTAACCTCAAGTGGGTGCCCGATCAAAAAACAAATAAACAATTGTATGTAAATCAACACAACAAAGCTCCAAAAATATCAAACATTTATTATTTAAAAGCGCTTGAAACGTCACGCACCATGTGAAAGTCTTTGAATGAATACATTCTTTATATTTATAATTTCAAGACAAATCTTCTCAGCCAAGCATTCATTTAAAAAAAGAAATAAATAATTATTCATAAATGAACGAGCAGCAGCTACGCTAATTATTCTCTTCCTGCCTTCCTGCCCATCCTTAACATGAGATCCAGCTGATCATCCCGTGCCATCCTCATGCCTGCGGACTGACTGACCATCCCAACTCCAGATCAAGCAATTCCATCACCACCCAGCAGCAAAGACGGACTGTTGTCACATTAATGATAAATTAAATATTTTTGGAGCTTTGGTGTGCCGACTTTACACACAAGTCTTCAGCATTTGAGGATTGAAACATATATTTGAAATATTGCAAAGAAAAACACACGCACACATTATAATGATAATCATCAGAGAAGAAGAAGAATCATCTGTAGATTCTGTCAATTAAACATGACGTGTGTGAGTAGTGCAGTACACATCCACAGATCCTCTCTGCCACACTAAAGCTTCTGTGCAGTGGAAACATGTTTTACAGAAGAGTCTCAGAGGAACTGAAAATACACTGAAATCCTTTATATTTGATCACTGATTTAAAAAAAAAACTAAGAATACCAGTAACATCAACTACAGTGCTTGTTCTAGAACCTTTAACAATATCTGAAGACTTTGGTTCCACCATGAGATTATTGGAATAATCATGCTTTTTAATATACAGTTGGTTTGTTTTGATTGAAGCCATAATATCTCCAAATATACAGCTAACTAACACAATAAAACACATGATAACTTCATCAAAATCTTGATTTTTGAAAAGAATTATTATTGTTATTTGATCATTTACTGTATTTGTTGTTTTTGATTCTGTTTGTAGTGTAATTTTGTTGATTTAAACTTTAATCATGAAATGACAGATGACGCACCTCCTCCGTAAATCTGGCACAGGTATGGAAATCTCCAAACATTCCCGAGTCCCACAGCAAATCCAATACAGGTGAGCAGATACTGAACCTTATTGTCCCATTTGGGTCTCTGTTGAGTGTCATCAGTGTTGATGCTGGTGACGGTGCTGGACGTGTCCATCTTGATGATCAGATCTGTGTGTGAATGAGCTGTGCTGTGGCTTATATACTCCAGCGTGTGTGTGTTATCTTTGACACATTCCATCAAATGTGCCGCTGTGTCCTGCAGTTTAATGTGTAACCCCTGTGACTTTACCCAAAACCCTCTTTAAATCGCCTTTACTGTAAAACACTAATGCTTTTCCATCCGTCACATGATGTTTCAGCAATATTCTGCTTTACAATGTCATACTGAGCAGGAATAAGTTGAATACTCCCTCAAAGGTTACGAATAACATTGGTAATTAACCTAAATAAAAAAATACAATTAAACGTTTTGCTAGAAAACATTTTTATAGATAAATTCCCAATGCACACACACACACAGCATCAAGTGATGATGAATCAATAGTGAGGGTGTGTCACAGCGCCCCCTTCTGTTATCTACGAGCACATGCATTAAATCAGTTCTGTCTCTCTTACATGTAAAGTTAAGTTTCAGCTAAGTTAAATAGTGCTATGTAAAATATTTATAAGTGTAAGGTGTAGCTTAGTGAACTTTAATGTCAATACTACACTGTAAAAACAATCCGTAAATTAACAGTTATATGAATGTATATTTTAACGGAAATTGTCCATTCTACATGTGTTACGGTGTTTTTCCGTTAAAATACATTTTCGAATTGCATTATGGGACCGTGATCGCGCCTTCGACAACTTTTGATGGTCATGGACGTACAAGCACAGCCATAACACAACATTTTACCCAAGTTTTCAACTGGTAAGTACTGTTGATATAAAAATAACACGACATTTCAATTAAACGACTGCTTTATTATCATTATTACGGACTGGCTATGTAAAGTAAAACAGTGTATTTCGTTGGATATTGTTAACAAGAACAGATGTTTTTTCAGGTAGAAACTGAACTATGAGTTATTATTTGTAATACTTATTGGTTTGTACTTATTTTTGCCTTCTCCTCGTCAGTGAATATGCTATCTGTTCATTTACAGTTTATTTGTCAGTATTTTTAATCTGCTTGGTGCGCGGGAAGTGACGTCCCATCCCCCGCTGCACTGTGTGACAGACACCGGTTACCTTCAGCTCCGCGCTGTGTCAAAGGTATGTTAATTATTTAATTACATATAAAATCACTGTTTTCTTAGTACTATACAACCAACAAGAGCGAGCATTGAAAGGTAAGTTAGTGATATTGTATAGTTTGGTCGACCGTTATCGTGTCCTTCAAATGATCGCTATCTTACACGTAACATCTGTCTGTGTTTCTGTTTCCATATTAATAACTTATTTAATATTGTAATGACATACGTTAATCTAATGTTCGCTTAGTTAGAGGGACTTCAAGTCTGTGTGGCCGAGTTCAACATGACATGATGATGTTTTTTTCACTATATGGACTGACGTGAATTGTAGACACTGTGTAACGCTATATGAGGAATACAAACACACTATGATGAATATAAACACGCGTAAGGTTCAAATACATCCCGACAGGATGATCGGACGTTGACGCGAAGCAGGAGCGAGTGGACGTTTTATGCGAAAACCACAGGTTACGGTTAAACCGCTTATAGATTTCACCCCACCGCCATATTGAAATCGAAAAAAACGGAAAGACAGATAGACTGCAATGGTTTGCACAACAAACCTGGAGTTTTCAACCAACCTCCGGTGTCCTTCCCACCTCTGCTTTGTTTAGATTTCAACATGGCAGCGGAGTGAAATCTGTTTATTAGACAGCTACTTGCCAACAATTGTATTCGAAATAATGATTTGAAATGTTTTATTGGTGCATTATTTTTCTTCTCTTACTAATACTTATTTTCTAAAGGAGATCACTACCAATAGACGGAAGACATGATCAGGATCAGCATTGAAGACTTATGGCTACATTTACATTTAAGCATTTGGCAGACACTTTTATCCAAAGCCACTTACATTGCATTGTCCTATGCATTTGTTTCTAAGTATGTGAAATCCCTGGGACCATGACCTTGGCATTGCTAATGCCATTCTCTAACCACTGAGCTACAGGAATTCTCTCTGTCTCTCTCTCTCTCTCTCTCTCTCTCTCTCGCACACACGCATATCTGCATCTCTATCGTTCAAACACACTTTCTGCATCTCTAACATTTAAACATTTTCCAAGCAAAGTAAGATTATATATATTTGTTGTGTTTACAACAGGAGCCTGGTGGGTATAAACCCAGAAAGTGGGTCCAAAGCACAAAAAAGGGTCCCAGGAAGTATACCACCTAAACTCCTTCGATCCCTGTCAGACCTGAAGGACTTTCAGAATCCTTGGAAGATTTAAAGGTAATTAAGCACACTTTTTCACTGCTTCTCTTTTGCGACCCATATTGTTCCAAGTGTTGTTGTCAAAAGCACCTACACCTTATTTAGTAAAATCTTAAAGTGATAGTTCACCCAACAATTAAAATTATGTCATCATTTACACCCTGTTGACATTTCAAACCTGTATGACTTTCTTTCTTATGTAGATGACAAAAGTTCAGAAATTATTCGGAACAATGTTGGTGACCAAACAATGGTGGCACCCATTCACTTGCATTGGTGCCGCGACTCAGACAAAGCATGGTTACCAACATTTTTCAGAATATATCCTTTTGTGTTCCGTGGAAGAAAGAAAGTCATCCAGGTTTGAAATGACAAGAGGGTTAGCAAATGATGACAGAATTTTCCATTTTTGGAAGAACTATTGACATGCAAGTAATCACAACAGTTCTAGGTTAAATGTTAGTTTGTATTATAAGTGATGTTTTGTTTTTGTTTTGCAGCCATATAGGTAACAGTTATGGAGAGAAAGAAGACGAAAGACATGGATGTGATTTTACAATATATCACTATGCAGGTTCATCATTATTAAATGTAATTGTAACTAGTAGTTGGAGGTTAAAGTGTTTTACATTTTTTCATTTGGATGCCTTTTCAGTGTTTCAGTCCTGGGTTAGGCCTTACATGGCATCTCAAAGTTGACTGTTGAAGATGTTGCCAGTTTTCTTCACATCTTATAGTTAACTTGGTTTCTTGAAATGTATTTGTAATTTTCCCACTTGTCCTTACACATGCCAATTTGCAATGAAGTTGTTTGCTCAAGTAAGACCTCTTACAGTATGTTTTTTATTTTTAGTAATTATTACTTATGTATTAGCTTCTTGTTTTTACAATGTTTGTATTCATTAAAGAATCAGTTTTTATTACAAAAATGTGTTTTTTTTTTAAAGTACACAGATAACTAATAACGCTTTACTGCTTCATTACACTTATTGTATACTGTAGAATATATTTTTTAATGTAGGTAAACCATACATTAAGGGTATTTTTTCAATTTTTGTAATAGCAGGGGGGAAGTCAGTAAACTTGTAAGTAATTTTTCAGGTTTTTTTTATATATAATTGCCATTTTTATACTCTTGGTTTACCATTCAATTAGTGAAATTGTCCACTTTTGTACTATAGGTATACCATTAAAACACAGAAAATAACTTTTTTTTTAATATATACTAACTTTTAAATAACAGAATTTTTTTAGTTTTTTTACAGTAGTAATACTATTAAAAAGCATAGAAATATTCTTAAAAAAACAGAACGTTTTCTGTTTTTTTACTGTTAGTTACACTGTCAATTAAAGGAAAATGTCCGTTATTAAATTACGGTACAAAGTCTGTGTAATAAGCTGCCAGTACTTTTTCCGTTTTTTTACGGATTTTTTTTTACAGTGTACTCCCAGCGTGTGTGTGTTATCTTTGACACATTCCATCAAATGTGCCGCTGTGTCCTGCAGTTTAATGTGTAACCCCTGTGACTTTACCCAAAACCCTCTTTAAATCGCCTTTACTGTAAAACACTAATGCTTTTCCATCCGTCACATGATGTTTCAGCAATATTCTGCTTTACAATGTCATACTGAGCAGGAATAAGTTGAATACTCCCTCAAAGGTTACGAATAACATTGGTAATTAACCTAAATAAAAAAATACAATTAAACGTTTTGCTAGAAAACATTTTTATAGATAAATTCCCAATGCACACACACACACAGCATCAAGTGATGTGTGATATGATGATGAATCAATAGTGCAGGTGTGTCACAGCGCCCCCTTCTGTTATCTGTGAGCACATGCATTAAATCAGTTCTGTCTCTCTGAAAAGACATCAAGAATGATCAACACTACAGTATTTCACATGCACTGTAATAGCAGTATAAGCTATGAAAAGTGTTTTGGATGGTATGAATATTCAGATACCATGAGTGTGTTGTTTTATTCAAGTTCAATAGTTAACCACAGCTTGTGCACCTTAAAACGGTAATAAATGACAAACAGTAAAGTATACGATCAGAATGTCTCTGTAGTTTTATCCTCTTCTGTGAGAGATGCTGTGTTTCATTCATCTTCTGCATCATTATATTGTGTTTGTGTTCAGTGTAAAAACTGTAAATGAATGTCCTGCAGACACCAGTGATTCTGAAGTTAATGTGACGTCACTGGTTAATAATTATTGTAGGTGAAACCTTGAGTTTGTGAGATATTGCCTTTCTGTTTGAATTGTATATCATTTTGATAATTGTTTATGAGTTGTGCACCTTGTGTGTGTGTGTGTGTGTGTGTGTGTGTGTGTGTGTGTGTGTGTGTGTGTGTGTGTGTGTGATTATAAACGTGTACCCCTAATCCCTCATAAAAGCCCTTCACTATTGTCCAGCACACAGTCTGATCATCATTTATTAGTGAAAGATAAGAGTCATTACATGTTTAATAAAGACTTTCACAACACCACAGTACTGCTGAAACTCTTACACTTTTTTCTTGATTCCTTAAACGCATTTCTTGAAATCATGGCTCATTTTCTCGAAACTCTAAACACAAATCCATAACCCCTCAGTCATTCCCTCAACATCACATTTTCAGCTGAATTGTTTTATAAAATGTGTGTTAGACATCGAGAAAAACTGTAACATACATACATGGACAATTCCAGTATTGTGATCTGTCAATAGTGACATTCTTCAATCAAATAGTTCAAATAATAAAGTTAAACTGTTTGTCCAGTTGTTGATTTATTCATTGAGTACAGTAACTGCGTCACATGTCTAAGAGATATTGTGTGATCATCTGAATGTATATTATCCTTTAGATTACACGAATCCAACATTTTCTCTTCCTACTCATACTGTAAATATACATGATGCAAGACTTAAGAGACGTGAAAAGAACACGACGTCTGATTTTCCATCATTTGGTTGGAAAGTAAAGACACAGATTCACAGGTTAGTGTCTCAGAAACAGGTGTCGATTATTTGACTGTTTTATCGCTCATCTGAAGTGTCTCAGAAACGCTGATGCATATCTCTGCTTTCAGTTGATGTTCTCTTGAGCGGAAACATTTCCACAGATATTTAAAGATGGCCACGCCGGGGATGAGGAGACTGGGAACACCGGCCAGTATGAAGATGATGCCATTGATCCAGTCAGGGTATGCCAACTTTTTAAGAGTTGGAAAATCCATCTGAAGTCAAAGAGAAGAAAGACGTTCAGATGTGATTCATTACAGAACATCAGTGAAGAATGAATGATGTGATGTACCCAGTGAGGATCCCAGACAGTATACGTGAGCTGTTTATGGACTGTAGTTATGAAGTAAAAGATGAGAATGATCAGAATGATGAGAGGACTGAGAAATCTCCAGCAGATCTGCCAGAATAGATTGGGTTTGTGTCCCACCATGAACTCGATGTCTCTGTTAAACCTGAAAGAGAAACCAGACCACAGACTTTTAGTAGGAGGAAGAAAGTGTTACAGACCTAAAAATGGTTGTCATATTGTGTAGCGCTTGTTTTTGTTGCTTTCCTCTTTACTGTTTGATGCTATAGAAGAATCTTCCAAAAGAACCTTTAACATCTGAAGAACCTCTGAAGAACATGGAAGGTAAGAAAGAGACGATTCTTTAAAGAGACTTTGGCTGAATGATTCTTTGTGGAACCAAAAATGGTTCTTCTATGGCAACCTTTTAAAAGGATCACTGGGCATACTAGAGTGATATGTGGCATAATATATGAACGGTGGCATTTACTTTATAATTGTTAAATAAAAAAACAGTGTAACTGTCACAGTATTCATAAACTTTAAAAAAGATTTTTACTTGGAAGCCGCCATATTTACGTCTAACTCATGTTCTCTTTGGCAACAGCGAAGCTCACACATGTTTTCATATATAACAGTAAAATATGACACGTCAAACATAAGATCAGATATATAAACACACAGGGACAGTAGGTGGCGGTATGACCTCTTGACACAAGACAGCCTGCCGTAAAAGAAGAACGTGTTCAGTATCAGTAAGTGTCTGTTCAAGGTAAACATGCATTAAACTATCACCTTTAAGACATCAGCATCCACCATAATCATATACTTCATACATGATGAGAATATACTGATAAACACAATAATAAGATGCTTGCGGTTTGGTTATTTATTCTGTATTAGAGCACATGTGAATTTTAGACCCGGTCAGCTAATGAGAGAGAGACAGATAGAGAGAGAGAGACAGAGAGAGAGAGAGAGACAGAGAGAGATAGAAGACAATAACGTTAAGTTTACGTCATTGAAGAAGAACATGGCGGCCTCCTCAGGTTAATATGAGTATTACATTTAGGATTGTTTGAAGAATTGAAAATATTTGATGTGTTTCTAACGGCAAATGCTAGAAGTGTAAGGCTATTACAACACATTAAGCCACACATCTCTCTATACACCGGGTTCCCTTTAAGCACCTTCATTTTCAAGAGTGTGTGATGAGTAAGTTTAAAGTTTTCCTCTTGAAGTTTTCTTATCTTATTGACTCATGATGACATCATCTCAGTCTTACGTACAGTACATCTGAGATGAAGATGAGTTAATGATGAGAAAAGTTTTATATTTGTCTTTAATGACAAAAGCACCCGACAGCCTTCTCAACAGATGATCAGGATTCAAACTTGAATGATTTGCAGATTATCATGTCATGTGTATGGCTTGTACCTCAATAGAATAAACTGCTTTCAATTTTTCAATTTTTTCCGAAATTGATTGATGTTCTGTACTGTACCTGTCGATGCCATAGATGTAAACCACTGCGATGATCTCACAGAAAGCGATGACCAGCAGAGGAATAGAGCCGGCGAATCCATCAAACAGAGTCAACCAGTAGTTTCCAGACGACTGAACAAATATAAGAGCCACGAGGAAAGACACCAGACACGTCAGACCTGAAACACACGACACAAGAGAGCTCAGAGAACATTCATCATACATCAAACATACATTGTGACCATGTGTGTACCTGTGAAGATCTCTTTAGGCCACGTCTTAGGAAGAACGTTGAGGTCCTGAAGCGGCACCACCACACCCTCCATGTTTCCGAACATAGTGGAGAGTCCCAGACAGAAGAGCATGATGAAGAAGAGAACGGCCCACAGAGGAGACGCCGGCATCTTGGTGATGGCCTCGGTGAAGACGATGAAAGCCAAACCCGTGCCCTCCACACCCTGAACAAGCAAACACACTCACGCAAACACAAAACTCAAGATGATGAATGAGAAGAAACGATGTGTGTGAACACCTCACTGAGAAGAGTCTGCAAGTCACAGGTCTTCAGCTTCAGTCCAGCGATCACTTCTGATGATGTCATGTTGAGATGATGGAGGACGTCGCCGTAGTTACCGTCTGTGACGTTTCCCTCGGGAAGATCAAACGCATTCATCAACGTCAGCATGTTCCTGTGAGAGGTTTTGTGAGATTTACTTTTGGTATTCTTATCGTTTGTTCAAGTGTGCTAGAGCTCAAAAGAGTATGGATACTATTAGTGTGTACTTCTCAGGAATATAACACTGATGTATGCTAATATTGATGGACAAGTTTAAGCTTATCTGATCCTCGTATTGCATACTGTACTGTAAAACACAGTAATCTATTGTAGATTTACTTACTTCTGTCGTAGTACAGTTTTCAACTTCACTTTAATCAAAATGAAAACACTTTGACTTTTGAGATTTGAGATGAGCAAGAAGAGACTGGTCTCATAACTGGCATTAGCACAGCAACACTGCAAAGAAATGACGTTCTTCCTGAGTGCTTTCATTTGGTTTTCTAGTAAAACTATTTAAAACTACGATTACGATTACGATACATTTACAGAACAAGAAAAGTGACCGTAGATATTTCAAGTTATTCTATCTATTCTGCAAAGTTTTACGCTGTATATAGTACCCTCCACTATTATTGGCACCCTTGGTAAATATGATTGCTTTACTTTAAAGAAATGTTGGAATATTGTAGATTTGTTTTGTATAAAAGATCAAAAGGAGAAACAATGCAGATTTATTTGTACAGCCTTCTTTGCTCATATTTACCAAGGGTGGAGGGCGATGTAGTGTATATGACCTTGTATTGCTTTAATTAAGTATTCCAAGTGTACTTGACTTTGTAGTTAAAAGTAGATGTGTTAAACTGATCTTCTTTTTACACATGTATCATGGGAATATACTTCAAATCTACTTGAAGCACACTCACACCGTGTCTACACCAGACGCTGTGCGATGTGAGACAATGAAACGCATAAGAACCTGTTATAATTGACATTTTGTCCACACTAGATGCGGCGCAGTGCGGCGGGACAATCCCAACCAGTGTAGACCTAAGTTACAAGTACAACAATTCATACCTAAATAAATATATCAAATGGTAAACAAAGTTAGTTGTATGATGTTTAGTTCACCTAAAGAAAACTACTAAACTCGTCTTTTACTGAGAGTATACTGAGAGTTCAAAGTCTGCCTTCATAAAGTCAAAAGTGTGCCTTAAGTATTTAAGTATTGAAATTGAAAAATGTCATTGTAAACATAGTTATGTACTCAAAGTTTACTACCTTTATAGCATACTTTAAAGTACACTTTTATGAACTTAAAAACGACCATTTCAGTACCAAGTAGTATTGAAAAAAGTACGTATTTGTATGTTTACTGCATAATAGTAAGCTAATATACTGAAATATAGTTAAAAGTACACTTGAAGTTTGTCAAGTATACTTAATCAAATCAACTTGAAGTGTACTTGTTTTGATGAGGGATAACATGTTCTTGACAGGTTTGTGTGAAGCATACTCGCCTCTTCAAACAGTCGTCATATTTCTCTGTGGCTCTGAAGCCGATGATGGAGTAGATGACAGTAGCGGAGTACACAGACGTCAGGCCGTTGATCACAGAGATGGTGACGGCGTCCTGCTCACAGTTATTACTGTTTGAGAGTAAAACATGTGACACATGAAGAAGAAGGTGATGCTGGGGTTGAGCTTTCCTGTGGTTCAGTGGTTAGATCATGACGCCAGCAACGTCAAGGTTATGGGTCGATCCCAGGGGAGTGCACGTATTCAGAAACAGACGTATAACACAATGCTGTCGCTTTGGGATAAATGCATTAAATGTAAATTTGGTGTCATTTCTTTCTTTTGGACTTACTGAACAGGGTTATAACTGGAGAATGAGATGAGACCACCAAACGCCAGAGAGAACGAGAACAACACCTGAGCTCCAGCGTCCAGCCACGTGGCCGGTTTCATTAGCTCATTCACCTGAACACATGTATGACAGCACGTATATCATTCCTCTCTGTGTCTGTGTGCGTGACACTGATATGTGTGTGTGTGTGTGCGTGTGTGAGACTGATGTGTGTGCTTGTGTACATGGGTTACGAGGAAAACTCTGTGTAATGACATGTGTATAACAAGGTAAACATGGTTTAACGGGGACACTTCCTGTGTCAACTCAATCGCTTAAAAAACATGCTAAATGTGATTTCTGTGATGTTAGGGTTAAGGAATAAATGATACAGTTTGTACGGTATAAAAATCATTTCGTCTGTGGAGAGTCCTGGTAAACCACGCAAGTATGTGTGTGTGTGAGACTGACTGTGCACAATCGCTGCTTGAACTGGAGGACATACATCTGGAGTGAAGAGGAAGAGGATTCCATTCTGCGAGCCTTTAAGAGTCAACGCTCTGATCAGGAAGATGGTGAGGACGGCGTACGGTAACGTGGAAGTGATGTACACGGCCTGGACAGGGCAGGGTCAAAGGTTAGACGTGAGGAAGATTTCATCATATGAAGCACATGTGTTTCTTACCTTTCCTGTTGTCTCGATGCCTCTGATACAGCAGACGTACAGCACGGTCCAAGCGCACAACAAACACATCACCAGCCACCACTGCAAACCACCCGAGTCCTCGATGGACGCCGAGCTGTTCAGAGTCTGTCTGTACCAGAAATAATCCACCGCTGAGCTGCCGGAACATTCTGACTCCAGACCTGCAGCGAGAGACTCAGAACATCATCCATAGGGCCGCCTCTGGTGTCTACATCAGTACAGGATGCATACTACAACAGCCATGAAAATAACGCAAGACATGAAACATGAAATGGACATGTATGTACCGTTTCCGTTGGTATTGACCGGACACTGACTCCAGGGCAGTGGATCCTGAAGAGAATTAAAGAAGTACCACATGACCCAGGCCATGATGGTGTTATAGTACATCCCCACCAGAAACGACACCAACATAGACGAGATCCCTGAAAAACACATCTACTGAAACACAACATGATCCTACAAATTTGACATCACAGTCAGAGTGATGTCTCATGTGTCTCAGGAGTCAGAAATCTCACAAATGTTCCCTTCATTAGAGTTTGAGAAGAGATGTCAATAATGAGTCAAACTGAGCTCAGATTTGTCAAAACTGCAATCAAAAGGTCTTGGTTACACTATCCAGTAAGGTATCTTTTATAAAGCATTTATAAATGTGTTCATTAATGATTAATAAGTCATTTACAAATACATTATGAAGCAGTAATTAATGCATGAATAAAAAGAGCGATTCTATAGAAATACCTGCCAAATAGTGAGCCATGTTTAACTCACATGTTATATATGCTTAATAAATGTATTTATTCCTCATTTATTTGACTAGAAAGCAGTTTGATTATTATCTTGATGTTGTTTGTAGACTGTCAGACTGGACACTGTGGGGTGTTGTGTTGTTTTTCTTATACCTGCTCACTATTTGGGTATTTCGTTATTCATATAGTTATAATGCACTTGTGAATGACTTATTAATCACTAATAAACACATTTATAAATGCTTCATAAAGGGTTCCTTAATATGAAGTGTTAACAAGATCTCAAACATTACTCATCAAATTGACTAAAATCCAGATTATTTAACCTCCATAATCTATATGAATCTACACCTCCATACACTTCATTTGTTTACACAGTTACATCTCTTCATTTTAAGAGAAACTTCTGAGACTTAACTTGACACTTTGATTACACACAACGGTCATCAAATCTCTTGAGCTGTGAAAGAGAAAACTGTGAGCAATAATGGCTCACCGACTCCGGCTAAATACGGGTTAATGGCGGTCCAGACTCCAACGCTGCCCTTCCTGAGTCTCTGTCCGATGGCAAACTCCAGATGAAGAAGAGGAATTCCCTCCAGCACCAGAAGAATCAGGAACGGAATCATGAAAGCTCCTGAAACATCAGAACAATCACACAATCAATCGGACATGACTCTCTAAATAAAACTCCAGTTTAGGGATTCTCTATAAATAATCAGATGTTCAATAGATTGACAGATTGACATTCATTTAAAAATAGAAATATTGTTATTTTATTTTTAATCAGACATGAGCGATTTCCAAAAGGTCCGTTGTGTAATTTTATTGAGGATCTATTGACAGAAATACAATATAATACACATAACTATGTGTTCAGAGGTGTTTATAGACCTTACAAAATGGAGTGTAATGTTTTTATTTGTTTTAAAATGAGCGATGATAAATGAGAAACACTTGTTAGGGTTTAATGTTCATTTATCTTTGAGATTTAGAGGAGTTTGTTATATGTGTAAGTTTTGTGGTTACTGTTGTTTACTCATTTTTGAAGCTTGTTTACCTTCATTTCTAGTTAGAGATTTAAGAGAATGTTTCATGTCACATTAACTGAAAACACTTATGTTGAGAATGTGAAATGAAAGCATAAAATATGAAGCTTTAACATATAAAAATCATGTTTGTTTAACGAACACAATGTGGATCAACTCGGGGGCGAGTAAATGATGAGAGATTTTTGCTCTTTGGGTGAAGAACTGATGATCTCCGGCAGGTTATTAAATAACTCTTTAACCTGTAAGTTTATCATTCAATGACATGTTTCTTTCTCATTTCACTTCAGGAAAGTTTGAACATGTCTGTATAGATTCAGATTAATCTTTTAAACTTTTCCAGAAAGCAGTTCTTATATTTTATGACATTATCTGACTACAGTTTTGAACATCCTCACATATACATCTGACATGAATGCACTGTTGTTGTTTTATATCCAGACAGGAATAAAATGAGGCAGTGACGTAACTAATAATAATAATAATGGAGCCGAACCTCCTCCGTGACTCTGACACAGGTACGGGAATCTCCAGACGTTCCCCAGACCCACACAGAAGCCCACACAGGTCAGCATGTATTGAGTTTTATTGTCCCATTGAGGTCTCTCTCCAGCCTCCTCTTTCTCCATCTTCTCCAGCTCAGCGTGAGACGGGATCCGCTTCATCCTCATCTCCTCTGTTTGTGAGTGAATGTTGTTCAGTGTTCTTCAGATGCTTCAGATGTGTGAAGTGTTTGTTCAGCAGATCTCGACTGCTGGTTAATACATAATGATTATTAATGAATGATCGTTCGACCCTTACCAGATTAACCACGGTCATGGAATGCTTATTAACTCACAATCTAAACGTAATTGACCTTTTGTTTGTTCGTTCACTAATGCGTAGTAAACGTTGGGACAGATTCAATAAATGTGACCTGATTCTCTTAAATGACAGTGCTGATCTGATTTAATGTTATACATAACGGATCACACTTTCATACACATACATTGAATTTATTACTTATTTGTGACTGTAAAATAGCTTATCAGAATAATAGAATAGAATATATACGGTGCATATATGAATGTCATTGAATATTCCTGCATAGGACGACATTTGTATATAATTATGTTATGTAATATTTCATTATAATATGCAAGTTAATATTTCTACAGAATATGTTCATCAGAACAGAAACACGGACAGGTCTTACAACCTTCAGTTCAGTGTGAGCCGGAGTTTTTGTGGTGGTTTTATTTACATTAGATATTCTTTGAATGTTTGCGGAGACGTTGACTGTGGTTTGTATAAAAACACATACATGTCAGCAACACAACAGAAACACATCAGTATCATCTACAGCTAAGTGCGTTATCGTGTTTGTAAACTTGTGTAAATGATATCAATCAAAGAGAGAGATGCTGTACACACAATACGGTTCAAAACTCCTCAAAACCATAAAACAAGAAATCCCAAATAAATAAAACTCCATCTTCACTTCTCTCTTAAATTGACAGAAATGTTCTCAGGTCATTTTATCCAGAAGTCAATCTACTGAACTCTTATTATTTGATTATTTTACATAATTCAGTCCAAGTCATCCACAAACATTTTCATTAAATAGAATAGAACATGAGTTTTGTGTTGAGAGGAATGGTTTTAAACAGTATCACTGATGTCAGATCAGTTCTGTGTTCTTGTGGTCGTGAGTATGAGTTGGTTTCTCTCTCTCTCTCTGTCGTGTGTGATGTTGGTTTAGCTGTGATTGTCTGAATGAACTGTGTAAATGTCCGTATCTCTCTTGTCCGCTTCAGCGCTCATGTGGATCGGAGCAGACACGGAGCTGATGGCTTCGGCCGTGTGTTTCTCTTTCTTGCAGCAGTGTTTCTGGATGAGTTTGAATAGCGCCACACCGGGAATAAACAACGCCGGCACTCCAGACAAAAGAAAGATGATGGCGTAAATCCATCCGGGGTAATACAGTGTGACCAGAGCGGGAAAATTCACCTGTAAATATAAACACACAACATAACATCTGAGAGAGATGAACACTTTATAATGTCTGATGTTTAAAACCTTTTGGATAAAGGTCAAAATAAATATGCTGTAATAAACTGTGCTATATTGATTTATTCTACTTTTCCATTTATTTCAGAGAGCCTTTATATATATGTGCAGTATATATTTGTGTTTAATGATGTTACAGGAAATTGTATTTACAGACATCTTCTGTTTGTTAAGGTGTACTCTAGGACACGGGTTCCAAGGGGTCCTCAGTCATTTCAAACATGTAACAAACATGTCTACTGAACGCTAGGATTGTTTCAAGTGTTTATCTGCTTTTTTGCTACACAGATTCCTAAATGTTCATATTTCAAGAGTTTTTCTCACCATAGTTCTTTATTTGCACTCCAAGTGAAAGCCAACTATTCAAGTTTAGAATCAGTATGTTGTCTTCATAAAATCCTATTTATCTAGCTATGTATTTTAAAATGGGGTCCCTCACAAAAGGTTAATTTTGTTTTGTGGTCATTGGTATCATAACGTTTGAAAGCCCCTGTTCTAGTCTATATGAATGAAAGTGTGTGAGATGTAAATGTTGTGTACGTACAGATTCAGGGTCCCAGGCGATGTAAGTGAGGTCTTTGCTTACAGTGGTAACAAAATAAAAGAGAAGGATAACCAGCACCACCAGAGGACTGATGACTCTCCATGTGGCCTGCCAGAAGATGTTGGGCTTGTGTCCGATCATGAACTTAATATCATCGTTGAATCTGTACACACACACACACACATGCGTGAGTATGTCATGAACATTTCTTTCTGTGTTTTTACTTATCTCTGAATGTTTTTATTCAATTCCAAGTGTGCAAAAGTACATTTCTGTGTGTTTTATATTGACCTGTCAATGCCATAAATGTAAGACACTGCCATCATCTCACAGAAGGCAATGATCAGCAGAGGAATAGATCCGGCGAAACTGTCGAACAGCGCCAGCCAGTAGTTACCAGAACCCTGAGCGAATATAACAGCCAGACCAAAAGAGGCAAAACACACCATCCCTAAAACACACACGTGCCGGGCTGGGAGGGTTACTTTAAAATGAATTCAGAAGAAGTTACCTTAAAGAAAAAGTGACCTTAAATGACCTTGAAAATGACTTAAACAAGACACTCACAAACAACCATCACAAAACATGAAAACAGTGTTGAGTATAAATGTAGTCAGTTTGTCTTCTGGACTTTATGTAAACTTCTATTGTGTGAAATACCCTCTTCAGGACAGTACTAAAACAAATCAAATTAACATGAATTTTCTATAAATTTTGTTGCAATTATTCAAATTTTGCATATTGTGGAAGGGGCATAACTGTAGTTTAGGATGGTTTTGCAGATTGTCAGAGAATCACAGATTGCTGTTTACATGACTTGACTGTTAATGTTTAAAATGAAATAAATGAAATTAAAATTCGTTTTTGGACGTAACTGTAATTTGATTACCACCCATTTAAAAGTAACTGTAATGAAATACAGTTCTATAAATACTACAAATTTAGTGTTTTTAGTACGTAACCAAGTTACATGTGTTTCGTTACCCCAGCCCTCCCCATCACGTGAAAACATCAGGATTTCTTCTGTGTACCTGTGAAGATCTCTTTAGGCCATCTCTTTGGGAAGATGTTGAGGTCCTGAAGCGGCACCACCACACCCTCCACGCTGCCGAACATAGTGGAGAGTCCCAGACAGAAGAGCATGATGAAGAAGAGAACGGACCACAGAGGAGACACCGGCATCTTGGTGATGGCCTCGGTGAAGACGATGAAAGCCAAACCCGTGCCCTCCACACCCTGTCATCACGTCAGACGTGAAGCAAGCAGATTTACACCCAGACTCGTACACAACCATTGCTTTATACACGAAGAACGTCCAGACCTGACTGAGGAACGTCTGCATGTCGCATGTCCTCAGACTGAGTTCCTGAAGAGCGTCTGGAGCGGTGCTGTTCAGATTCTGAATCATTGAATGGTAGTTTGTCTCTGTGATGTTTCCCTCGGGAAGATCGAACGCATTCAGCAGCGTCAGAATGTTCCTACACAGACGAACACAACACAACACTGCTGAAACAGAACTTCGGTTCACCTTCAAACACAACAGACGGGAATGAAACACAAACCCGTTGAGACATTCGTCGAATCGCTCCGTCGCCCTGAAGCCGATGATGGAGTAGATGACAATGGCAGCGTAGATGGATGTGAGACCGTTTATTATTGAGATGATAACAGCGTCCTGCTCGCAGTTATTACTGTAATGACACAGACAAGACATATGAAGCTGGATAGAGATGAATGAGTTCAGATTGATGGTTCACAGTACTCACTGCACAGAGTTATAGCTGGAGAAAGAGATGAGACCTCCAAACGCCAGAGAGAAGGAGTAAAACACCTGCGCACCTGCGTCCAGCCACGTCGACGGGTTTAACAACTCGTCCAACTGAACACAACAAAACCACCAGACAACAAACATCTCTTTAAAGTGACAAACTGGGTTCCACTGAAGAAAGAGGATTATGAATGAATGGTTGGGTGAGCTTACGTCTGGTGTGAAGAGGAACTCGATTCCTCTGACGGAACCTTTGAGGGTCAGACCTCGGATCAGGAAGATGGTCAGAACCACATACGGCAGGGTGGAGGTGATGTAGACGGCCTGGAGACAAGAATGAAGAAGGGTTGAGATTGTTTTATCTTTATCTGTTTTTAATCACGACCTCCATCTCTTCTTTACCATCTGACGTGAGACACTGAGGTTTATTTAGACTTTATTCTGGTTTAGTCTTATTGTTCATTTACAAACCTCAGGTTCGTGTACGTGTCTGTATATTTACAAGGTTGATGATTATGATTGAGGTGATGTTTGCTGTGCTAATAAATGACAGCGTGTCTTCGTCGCTTCAGTGCACACGCACACAGTGTTGCCAGATTGTGCGGGTGGACAAAATTTGTGCTGCTTGTGAAATTAAAAACCCGCCCAAGCAGCTTGCCTTTTTCTTGCTTTTATTTAGTCTTGTTATTTCAAAACGTTTGAAAAGAATGTGTAGTGCAGTCATACACACATTATTCCTTAACACAGCCCTAATTTGTTCTGTTTATCCAATCAGGTCTGGGATAGGGAGACCTGTCAATCAATCTACAGTTGAGATGTGATGACTCCTGAGTGACGGGGTTTGGTGCCATAAAGGACCAGATCTGGTCAATTGAAGCGATCGCAAAGCCAAAGTGGCCCAAATATGTTGCACGGTAGGGAGAATAACTCAAATCTTACAACATGGATTACACATCTGGTGACAGACGACTCGAAGACTCTGAATTCAGAGCACTGAATTATTCAATAAACATCTGAATATTGGATTATAGCCTTCAACTTCTGTTCATCATCAGCATATTCAGCACAGCTTTACATTATACAGACTGTGCTCTGGCATACTCGTCCTTCACAGCTGCTGTATATGTTTTGATATACTTGACGAAAGACTTACTGTAGTTCTGACAGATGTTAAGTCTCAAGGGTCAGCGTGTATTGTTGCTGCTGTTCTGTTCTGTATTTATTAATGAATTGCACGTTTATGGCTGCCGTGGTGTGTGCATGAACTTCACGAACGCCTTGCTTTCAGGTTCATTATAGTGGGCACTTTTTGAGGTTAAAGTCATTGGTTAATTTCTTGATTGTCGCTTTGATGTGGTTTCTGGACATATTAGTCATGTTTTGCAACTCTCTCTCTCTTTAATGCAACTGATGATTGATCTGTTTTCCTGGTTTTTATTATATTTTGTCATCTTGTCATACTTCACGTTAAGGATATAAAATGGTTATTATCATCGTTGATTGACATTGCAATACATTTCTGTCATATTATTTTGGAAATTGTCCACCTAATCTGGCAACACTGCACGCGCGCACACACACACACGCTGTCCCCGCTGGACACTTTGAACTGTTTTCCTTTGAGTGTTTAATGATTATTATTGTCTGATGCTAAACAATATTTTCACACATTACACCTCTGACAAAACAAATGAAGGTTGAGAGAACCTGTGGAGCAAAACGTTCATATTGGGTTTATGCTGTGGTCAAAGTCGGCATGAAATTAAAGATAATTCTTATTGTTTTACACAGCGGTGAAGTGTTTGTTATAAATAATTTATCCGTGCACACCATTATTTTTAAAAATTAATTTGCATATGTAATCCATAGGTGTAATATTTAATCAAAAACGTTAACCACCTCCCCCTCTCGATGTCGAAACGAGGGCAATGACTGACAGATTGCAAACTAAAGCCCGATTTTTACTTCTGCGATGGACCTACGCCGGATCCTCTACGCTTTAGGCTACGTGTCGGTTTTCATATATACTTCTGCGTCGTTGTCCGTGTTGACAGGCAATGTCCACTAGGTGTCAGTGCCCACACTTGTGTAACCAAGACAAGAGCCGAAGAAGAAGGAGCTAGTTTGAGAAGCATCAGCAGCGATAGCGACAAGTAAACAGTCACTTTTGTTGCAGCTTGAGATGTTAAAAACAGATGAACAAATAATTTACTTAGATAATTCATTCGGAAATGCGTTTGAGTAAACATGACGCTTCACTGAGCTTTATACCTGAGGGAGGGGTTGCTTGCGGTCCACGTTGAGTTGATGCGTTGTTACACTTTTGGAGACGTGCACGTCAGGCTACGCCGTAGGTCCTACGTATTAGCATACATTGAATTTATGGCTGCGTCTGAAATTGCTTAATTCCATACTATATAGTAGGCGAAAATGAGTATGAGTCATGAATAGTATGTCAGTATGCAAAAAACAGTAGGCGAGAATTACCCGGATGATCTACTACTTCCTGAGAGATTTGTGAGTGTGGATCAGATGGACACTTATCTATCCCATGATGCCACAGGAGCTGAGCAACAGTCACATTTCAAAAGTAAATCAAATAAACATAGCAGAAAACTTTAAGCCGGATGACCATAAAACATGGCGGACGCAGTATGAACAGAACATAGTGTTTTAACGGCCGATGGGTACTTAGTCAAATTCAGTTCGTACTGTTTCGGACGTAGCCTAAATCTTTCACTTTTTAACGATCCAATCAGTTGTCGGAAGAAATCAAGTCCCTACATTTTTTTCTCATTTAAGAACTTGTTTCACTCGGGTAGATGTCACGATACAAAACAAGAACCAAATCGGTTGTTCGATGGTCCGTGTGTGTACCTTGCCGGTGGTCTCGATTCCTCTGATGCAGCAGACCCACAGTAGCGTCCAGGCACAAACCAAACACACCACCACCCACCACTGCATTCCTCCAGACTCTCCGATAGATGACGTGGTGTTCAGCGTCTCTCTGTACCAGAAATAATCCACCGGAGAACTGCGTGCACATTCAGACACCAGCCCTGTCACACACACACAGACTTTCATTAATACACAAACTTTGTTTTGTTAACGCTGGTGTCATGCACGTCCATATGTACCTGTGTTATTCTCATTGACCGGACACTGACTCCAGGGCAGTGGATCCTGAAAGGAGTTGAAGAAGTACCACATGACCCAGGCGATGATGGTGTTATAGTACATCCCCACCAGAAACGACACCAACATAGATGAGATCCCTGAAATCACAGTCAGTTTACACACTTCACTGTTGAACATACATGTGTTCCGTCTGATCTGATACTCACCGACTCCGGCTAAATACGGGTTAATGGCGGTCCAGACTCCAACGCTGCCCTTCCTGAGTCTCTGTCCGATGGCAAACTCCAGATGAAGAAGAGGAATTCCCTCCAGCACCAGAAGAATCAGGAACGGAATCATGAAAGCTCCTGAAACAGGTGAGAAGAAAACAGTTCCATGCAATTAATGACAAGCCGTGACAGTGATTTATAATGTTCAGAGTAAAATCACCAGTGTCAAATTAACTCTTGCAGTGTACATATAATCCACACATATACACTACAAGAGTTAATTTGACCTTTTTTAACACTGGTGATTCTACTGTGATGCTGCAATTAAATTTATATTTGACTTGAAGAAAAGCTCTGTACTACACTGAAAAAAAAAGGAATGTTTAATTTGATTTATTTAAATAAGTTTAAATCAACAAAATGTTTGTAGAGTTTTGTCACAACATGATTTTCTGATGTTCAGTTATCTAACTTAATCTATTCATGTTTGCTCTACAACAATGATTTGTGTTGTGTTAACATATAATTGTTACAATTAGATTTATATTTCCCAGCATGCTTTGCGTAAGACTGCAGTTTGAGAGTTCTTTCTTAATGAAGTGATGTTTTATGTGTTTTTTCAGCAAAGAGAAACACTTGTTAGGGTTTAATGTTCATTTATCTTTGAGATTTAGAGGAGTTTGTTTATACTTTTTTTGTGTTAGAGATAAAGGACAATGTTTAACATTAACTGAAAACATTTATGTTGAGAATGTTAAATTGAAAAATATGTAACTTTTAAGATATACAAATCATGTTTGTTGAACATAAATTATGCTGAGCATACGCAACCTTATTATGAGCAACCGATGTATATATGTTTTCATGTTTTTATTTCAGTGTAGAGGTGAAATATGTGTCATCATCATTAAATGAAGCTCTGATAGATCATGAGATCTTTTAATATTAGGAGTTGATTGTGTGTTTTGTTCTGGTGTCGTGTGATGTCAGCACAGTTTTAGTTCATGGCTTTATCCTCTGCATGTGCCGTCATCTTATCAAAGTTCTGAGCTGAAAGTCCACACGTGGATATGAGCAGCTCACATTCACATGAAGAGAAACAGAAGAAGCCGAGGTGATTGACCTTCATCTGACACACAAACAAACTCAATCCATATCAACATAACAATGTGTGTGTGTGTTCACAACCCTTAGAAACATCTCATTGGTTCTTTAATAACTCAATGGACTTCAGATGTGTTGCATTAATAGATCGGTAGAAATGGTGATGTGTTTTGTTAAGTGGTACATTTGATCAGTGTTTTATTCTATGCACAATAAAAACAGAGTTATGTCACCAGAATCATCTGAGAAACAGAAGACCTGTTAGGAAAGACCAAATTCAATCCAAATTCTGTCTTTTCTTCCTCACATGAACTGATTCTCAGATGAATGTTTCTGGATCAGAGTCTGCATAAGTTGAAATGAAATGTTGTCAACACATGAAGAGATGTTTATTGTTCTTCCTAATGGAAATGTTCATCTGATTTTGATGTCTTGATAAACGTGTGCGGTTTAGTGTTCTTTACCGTGGTACACACCTGGTTTTTGAATTAATGATTAACTGTAATTGTCTAAAGTGGTCGTTAGAGCCCATCAGATCCCGTGTCCAGGTTTTATGATAGTGGACTATCAGTGGGTGTGTTACACACATAAAAGTAAAACACGTTACACTCATCAACTCTTATTTTACTCTGATATACAGCAGTCCACACTCAGAAACTTGCTCATATTATTACATTTACATGTTGCTTAAAAAGTGTGCATCATTCTTTCAGATATATTCACTTATTTCAATATTACATTTTCTATATTCCTCTGTATTTCTGAGAATTATTTTCATATTAACATCATTTCAAACCTGTATGCCTTTCTTCTTCAGAACACAACAGAAGAACACACGGTAATTCATCATTACAGTGTGTCTGTCAAGTTTTCTGTCTTACCTCCTCCGTGACTCTGACACAGGTACGGGAATCCTCCCAGACGTTCCCCAGACCCACACAGAAGCCCA